>NW_027527824.1:6164320-6234808 GCF_008692635.1 Crocuta crocuta | reverse complement strand
CCCCCTGCTAGGCTCTGGCAGCCCCGCTTCCTCCTCTCCTCCCCTCTGGCCTAGGTGGTGAGGACCAGTCCTGGGTGCCCCGCCCTCCCTCCACAGCCGTCTGCAAGCAGCGCCTTCATGAAACTCTTCAATCGCCCCATTCGCGTGTGCCACCTGCCCCCTGCCCGGCCCCTGACTAATGCCAGCATGCTACATTAGAGACACACACGCACCACCACAGCTCCAGCCATTGCCAACGCTCTGCCTTCTAGCAGCAGCTGGCGTCCCTCCCCCGACCACAGAGGTGACCCACCCTGGTGTCTGGCTCTGGCTGGGGTAGTACGTGCAGAAGGAGGGGCCGCGCCTCCGCGGGACACCCCTCGGGAAGCGTGGACAGAGACCCCCGCTGGCCCTGCACCTCTCGGCCTGCGCCCCGGCCTTCGCTCCTGGCAGACTCACCCCCATCCACGTAGAGTGACCAGAAGATGACACGATAGCCTTTGAGGACGCCATTGAGGGTGCTGCGTGGGGGCTCCGACCAGGAGATGACGGCCACATCAGAGGTGATGGACAGGGCCCGGACGTTCTCGGGGGGCTGGCTGGGCACTGCACGGGGCGGGGAGGGAAACAAAGGGCCCAGTCAGGAGGTAGAGCCCGAGATCCGTGTCCCCGCCAGAGAAATGCGGAAGGAGCTCCTGACGATGACTGAGGGGAGTCTGGGCTGTGAGGCTGGGGAGTGACGCAAGTGTCTTCTGGCACTGGGTAGACAGAGGTCTTCACAGGCTCCAGGTGGCCCGTTCCTGGTTCTGGGTAAATGCTGGGGGCACAAGGCGATGAACTCTGGGTGTGAGCCCATGGGGATTCACCGGTGGGCACCACGGCCCGGGGAGTCACCTCTGCTGGGCGCTACAGAGCCTGGAAGGTCTCCGGGCCGGCCCCGGGTCTTATCGGATGGCCGCCGGCCCTGCTGTGTTATCTGACCAGGTGGTCCGAGCCCAGCTTGGCTCTCAGGTCCCTTGCGTCCTTAATGCCAAGCTGAACGGAAGGAAAAGAAGGAAGTGGTCCCCTCACCCCGGTGAAGAGGAAAAGAGATTCCACAGACACCTTTAGGACTTCTGGGATTATTACACCTGTGTCCCTTGTCCCCGTGCGTGAATATATCAAAATGTCCCAGATGATGAGAAAGTACTTTCTGAGGCCACTGTCGGTGGTCCATCTTGCCTCTACCTTTCCCCATTGGAGGGCTAGCTCTGAGCCTAACCCAAGTCCTCCCCCTCCCCCGGGGGTTTGCCGCAGTGCAGGCCACTCCTTCTGAGATGGCAGACAGCAGCGATGCCAGGTTCCAGGAGCCACCTCGGCTGGGGAGAACTTCGGTGGCCCTTCCTGCTGCCTTCTGAGTTGCTGGGGCCAAAGGGAAAGGCCACGTGTGCTTTGCTCTGAGAGGGAGGAAGGAGGCACAGGCTGGATGGAAGGTAATTAGATCCCATTGCCCCACAAGAGGCAACTCTAATTTTTATGAGCATTTAAATGATAATACATCATCGTAACGATCCTCTTTGAGAATGATTATTGTTTCATATTACTTAGGTGTAAAAATATAAGCACCATGTAATTAGGGACCCAGTGTAATAAACTAATACAGATCGCCCGTTCGAACAAAATGAAGGTAATATAATTATGGAAAAGACACTATTGCTAAAGCAGGGGCCCTTGAATACCCCAGGAGGAGTGCTAATATTGCCAGGAAACGATCAGGATCTGACAGGCTAACGAGGGCCTTAATTAAGTATGAAAAAGTGCTGAGCAACTGCCGCTGGAAACTTTCTTCCCTCTCTCCTCCTTTGTTTTGAAAATGACTCTCCGGCCCGTGCTGATCTCTCCCTCCTGGAAATTCTACCCCCCACTCCCCTAACTCCCCGCTAACTCCCACCCCAGAGCAGGGGAGGCGGTGACCCAGGGAGGTCAGCGGCGGGCCAGGCCCACTGTTTCCTGGGCTGGCCCTGGAGGACAGGAAGCTTTAGTGCGTGGCGGGCATGTCCGTGTGGGCTCAGGGCAGCTGTTGCCCCGGACGCGCCTTCCCCGGGGCATCCTGCGTCCGAGTCCCTGGGTCTGGCATCCAGCCTCACTCCCAAGTGAGAGTGTAACAACGGGGTGAAGGAGAAAGAGTTCAGGGTCTGCCCTGGAGTTTGATCCGGGCTCCGTTCTTTACTAGACAGGTGATCCTGGACAGGCTGCTTAGCTTGCGTGAACCTTGGCTCCCTGTCCGGGTGAAGCCCTCGCTATCAGTGCTGCGATTCTCACAGGTGCTCCTTTACCAGCAGCACCAGCAGCACCTGGGAATTTATTTGAAATGCAAAATGGATTCAACCTGCTCAAGCAGAAGCTCTGGGGGGAGGGCCCGGCGATCTGTTTACAGCCCTCCAGGAGATTCTGATATACACTCAGGTTTGAGAACCACTGGGTTGGAGCACTGCTGGTGTGAAGAGGGAGCAAGCTGGTCCTCCTCCACCCAGTCAGGCCTCTGAAGGGAGGTGCAGGTGGGGGATGGAGCGAGTGTGGAATGGGGGAGACAGAGCTGGTTGCCTTGTGGTCCCCCCACACCGCCCGGCTTCTCTGTGCCCCTCTGCTCTCTGTGTGCCTTTCCCTCTTTTTTGGTTCTCTCCTTCCGCGGGGGCTCAATGCTCCACCCCAAAGCCCAGATTGTGCCCCAAAGCCTTGGGAGATCAAGCCTGGGCATCAGTATTTTTAAGGCTCCCCAGATAACTCCGATTTGCAGCTAAAGTTAAGGACCGCTGGTATGAGCTCACCTACCTTCAGGTGTTTCTGATCTGATGCGTCCCTCCTCCCAAGGGTGTCTACGTTTTCAGAGAAGATGAAGTAGGGAGAAGGCACTGCCTAACCTAAAGGAATGACTTTCTAATGGCGGAATGTTGGGTATTCTGATGGCATTATGCCCTCGGGACAGTTAGTGCCCTCCCTCTGCTGGGGCAGGGTCAGCTTAGTGAAGGTTTTAATCTCAGACTCTGGTTTGGGGTTGAGGCATCAAGCAGGAAGCTTAGGAGAACACCCTGCTTCTTGGGTCTGCTCTTCAGCGGGGCTGCAGGCATCAAGGGCCACGTCTCCTCTTTCAACGCGGCCCAGGCTCAGGTACCAGCTGGCCCCCCTCTGTGCTTGGACAGGAGGCACATTCCTGCTTCCTCTTAACCCCGTTCCCCTGAAAACTGGGCCCTGTACTTACTCAGAGTCCTCCCCGGCCCTCAAAGAATCATGTTTTAAATAGTGGGCTCTAAATCACCTGCCACATGGACCTTGGGAATTTCTTAACCTCAGTCTCATCTCCGGTCCCTAAAACAGGTAGTGGACACTTGCTAGTCCTGAAGTACAAAGGTAACTTTGTTTCTGCCTTTTTTCCAACCTACAGGTTGTAAGGGAAGAGAAACAGGAGCAGGATGTAGAGGAAAGGGCCTGGGGAGAGAGACGAGTGAGGGCCAGAATGAGGGAGAAACATGGATGGAGAGTCAGACGGCTGGCTGGTGCTCAGGTGGGTAGAACAGCAGCAAGCAGCAGATAGAGTGCTGGCCACTGGGTTGAGGCGCCTGGGGGGCTCAGGGACCAGCATCTCTAAAGGAGCCAATGGGCAAGAGGAGATGCAGGGATCCAAGGAGCCTTTGTGCCTCACAGGACCATGATGGAGGCCCCGAGTCCTCCCTGGCAGTCTGCCTCTGCACCCCTGCCCTCTGCTGGTGCCCTCACCATCCTCCAGGGTGGTGGCATTGATCTCGCTGGACGAGGGCCCTGTGCCAGCCCGATTGAAGGCTTGGACCACCACCCCGTATTGGGCAAACTTCTTGAGGTTGTCCAGGGTGTAGACCTCACTGTCCCCAGTGGCCTTCATCTCCACGATGCTGTACTGCCCGTTGCTGCCAGGGCTGTTCTCTCTGTAGCCAATCTGGTAGCCCCGTATGACGCCATTCTGCAGCTCCTTCTTGGGCGCCTGTGGGCATGGTGGGGGAGGGAGACAAAGACACAATGGTGCTCTGAGATGATGCTCTTAAAGCCAAAGTCAGATCAGGTCACTCCTCTGTTCCCAACCCTTCAAAAGCTCCTGTCTCACTTGGAGTGAAAGCCAAAGTTCTTATCTTGGCTACATAGCCCTGTATGATCTGACCCCCATTACGTCTTGGGCCCATCTCCTCTTCCCCATGCTCCCTATGCTCCAGCACTGGCCTCTTGCTGTTCACATTGGGACCATCTCTATGTTTAATTTACATCCAAGTTAGTTAGCATGTGGTGCCCCTTACCCATTTAGCCCATCCCCCCTCCCACAACCCCTCCAGCAACCCTCTGTTTGTTCTCTGTATTTAAGAGTCTCTTGGGGCGCCTGGGTGGCTCAGTCGGTTAAGCGTCCGACTTCAGCTCAGGTCATGATCTCACGGTTCGTGGGTTTGAGCCCCGCGTCATGTTCTGTGCTGACAGCCAGCTCAGAGCCCGGAGTCTGTTTCAGATTCTGTATCTCCCTCTATCTCTGACCCTCCCCTGCTCATGCTGTCTCTCTCTCTCAGAAATAAATCAAAACATTAAAAAAGAAAACAAGAGTCTCTTATGTTTTGTCCCCCTCCCTGTTTTTTTATTATTATTGCTTCCCTTCCTTTATGTGCATCTGTTTTGAATCTTAGATTTCTCATGAGTGAAGTCATATATTTGTCTTTCTCTGACTAACTTCACTTAGCATAATACTTTAGTTTCATCCATAGTTGCAAATGGCAAGATTTCATTCCTTTTGATTGCCAAGTAATACTCCATCATGTATATATACCACATCCTCTTTATCCAATCATCCATTGGTGGACATTTGGGCTCTTTCCATACTTTGGCTACTGTCAAATTAAAATTTTTTTTAACATTCATTTTTTGAGAGACAGAGAGAGACAGAAAATGAGCAGGGGAGGTGCAGAGAGAGAGAGAGAGAGATAGAATTGGAAACAGTCTCCAGGCTCTGAGCTGTCAGCACAGAGTCCCATGTGAGGCTCGAACTCAACGAACCACGAGATTATGACTTGAGCTGAAGTCAGACGCTTCACCGACTGAGCCACCCAGGCACCCCCTCCTCATGCTCTTTCTGCAAGACTGCTCCCTGCCCTCTGTTCAGTATTCCTTACTTTCTTCCTGGCCCCCATTACCTCTTGAACCCATCTTTTCTTCCCCATGCTTTATTTTTCTGCATTGCATTTACTTAGCATCATTGGATACTGTATTTTTTTTTTAATAGTTTATTGTCAAATTTGTTTCCACATAACACTCAGTGCTCATCCCCACAAGTGTCCTCCTCCATGCCCATCCCCCCCTCCCCCCACATCCATCCACATCCATCAGTCCTCAGTTTTTGTCAGCGTTCAAGAGTCTCTCATGGTTTGCCTCTCTCCCTTTCCCCCACCATTTCTGCCCTTCTTCTCCCCCTTGTTCCTCCGTCAAGTTCCTCCTAATCCTCCTATACGTGCAAACATATGACATTTGTCCTTCTCTGCCTGACTTATTTCGCTCAGCATAACACCCTCAAGGTCCATCCATGTTGCTACACATGGCCAGATTTCATTGTTTCTCATTGCCATGTAGTATTCCATGGTATAGATAAACCACATCTTCTTGATCCATTCATCTGTTGATGGACACTTAGGCTCTTTCCATGTTTTAGCTATTGTGGAGAGTGCTGCTATGAACATTGGGGTACATGTGCTCCTATGCCTCAGCATTTCTGTGGATACTGTATTTATGTGTCCTTCTGTTCCCATTAGCATGTGACCACCAGGAGAATGAAAAGCATTGTCTGTTTTGTTTGCTCTTTGCTCTACTTTCAGCATCTACGATGATGGCTGACACGCAGCAAGCCTCCAATACACAGTTATTGAATGACTGAATGAACGAACCGATGAACGAACGAATGAATAGGAATATCATTTGACATGGGCTCGGGGACATGAAAGACAGGGAACAGCAGACCAAAAGTAACCAGAAGGAGAAGGAGGTGAGCAATTAGCATGAATAAAAACAGAGCCCTGAGACTCCACCTCACATCCTGTAGGGCAGCTCTTATCAAAAAACGGAACACACCAAGTGCTGGCGACCACGTGGGGAAGTTGAACGCCTCATGCACCACTGGTGGAAATGCAAACTGGTGCAGCTGCTGGGAGAACAGTCTGCCAGTTCCTCAAAGAGTCCAACATGGGATTGCCATGTGGTCCAGAAGTTCTACTCCTTGGTACAGACCCTGAGGAATTGGAAGTGGAGACTCAGATACTTGCACAGCCCTATTCACCACAGCCAAGGTTGAAGCAACCCGAGTGTCTGCTGACCAATGAACGGATCGACAAAATGTAACCTATGAGTGCAATGGAATATTTTTCAGCCTGACAGTCAGCCTCTTGTTTAGTCAGAATGAAATCCTGACACGTGCTATCACATGGACGAACCTTGAAAACATCATGCTAAGAGAAATGAGCCAGACACAACAGGACAGATATTGTGTGATAGTTTCCATGGGGTCACATGAATAGTCAGATTCACAGAAATAGAAAGTAGACTAGAAGTTACCAGGGGCTCAGGGCGGAGCTATCCTTCAATGGGGGGCAGAGTTTCTGTTTGGGATCATGAAGAAATTCTGGAGATGGGTGGGGGTGACAGTTGCACAATATTTTAAATGTATTTAATGCCACTGAACTGTGCACTTAGCCATGAATAAAATGGTAAATATATTTTACCACAATAAAAAAAAAAAAAGAGTCCTTGACTTCAGTGTGTGCCCAGCTTCTGGGAGCAGGTAGCTACATTGCCCTGGGCCTCATGGTGAGGGGCTGGGGTATGTGGGGGCTGAGGCCTGAAGCCAGCCCCCAGATGGAGGGACAGAGGTAGATGAGGAAATGTGGTAAGAAGGGGGTATTATGGAGCCCTGGGTTGGCAGGTGAGAATGAAGGACTGACCCCAGTCAGCTAGAAGAACAGAGAAACACCATTAAGTCTGGGGCTAGAAAACATGCTCTCACTCCAAGCTTCAACCTTGATATACAACCAGATGCACACACACAATCCTAATACCTGTCACATCCGGAACCATGAACACACACATCCAGACCCATCAAAGCAAACACTGTAATCCGCCCACCTACCTACAGTCGAATATACTTAGACTCACAGGGGGAAACTGGCTCCTTTAACGAGCAGACTTGCCCATCTAGAAACTGAGAGACAGCACCCTCCCCAGTGCATATAAAAACAACTTGAATCAAGGTTTTAAACACAATGAAGTTAATTTAAAAGCCCACCTTTTATTATACTAAAAAATAGTGAGATCAAAAACAATTAAGTTAGTAAAACAGCCCCACTGTTTTTTTTTTAATTCAATGAATGTTTTAAATGAACTGCATTTTAAGCTCGCTGTTAACTCAATAAAATGAAGTTTTTAATTTAACATAATTGTTTGGAACTCACTAAATAGGTGTGTGTATATTTAATTGACTTGACTTTTTGTTAATGCCTGAATACTGTTTCTCTGCACTTGGGCAGTCCTGTTTGCTAGTTGGTAAGTGAGCAGATTTCTGGATTCTCATATCTGCCCACGTCAGTCTACACACTTGCACATATACACACAGAGACAGCTATCAGAGACACAAACACACCTTCAAGAGTGATAGCCCATCTTCATAATGCCACAGACTCTCCCACTACATACACACATCGTATTGTCACTCACGGATATACACAGCCGCACACATGTCCACATGATGAGAGCCATCTATACCATGATATAATCCTGTACAAAGCACCACCCAATATATTCATATCAACAAATACTGACAGAGGCCTTGGATAGGCAACCCAGCACACCCTGCTACGTACATGTATATATTCACATATTTATATAAATCTTGACAGATCTTCCTTTCCTCCCTCCTCTTTCTTTCCTCCTCTCTCTCTCTCCTTCCCTTCACTGCTCTCCTCACCCCTAACAGGCACACTCAGGATTTAAATCAATCTTAACAATATTTCTCTGAAGCATTAAGAAATCAATAGGGCTGATTGCAAATTTATGTCATAAAGCAGTGGCGATCCATCTCGCGGAAAGAGTCTTAAAATGAAGTGACTTATCTTTCAAGTGAATCTTTATTTTTCATTAATCTGTTTCTTGGTGTTAAAAAAAAAGTCCCCTGAGAAGTCAGGCCAAAATTTATTGATGGGTTGGTTCATTCTGAAGTTCTAACTTTCTAATCAATTTTATTTTTCATTATGAGACTTTGGAGAAATAAATCTGATTCTAAATTTCTATCGACCTCCGGGTCAGAGCTTTGTAGCCAACCGGCTCAGTGTTTTGCAGGTGTATTCATTCCCTGCCCCCACCTCCTGGCTCCCCGACAGTATTCCTAGGAAGTGAGTCCAGAACCAGGATGCAGACAGACTTAGGGTTGGACTCTAGGCACCACCCCCAGTTTTTGAGGAAAGCCCTGGTGCCCAGATCCGGATGTGAAGGGGAACCATGGCTCTGAGCATCTGCTAGGTGGGCTGGTTCCCAGGAAGGTCCAACTATCCAGCCCCTGCCTCACTTTCACCCTGGTCATTTCTCTGGGGAAGGAAGGGACCAGGCTCTGCTGTGTGTGTGTGGTGTGTGTGTGGTGTGTGTGTGTGTGTGTGTGTGTATGTGTGGTGGGGACACACCCAAGAGTGTAGTGTTTTTAAGGAAAATATCACTAAGCCCTTCTGTATCTCTCCAGCTCTCAAGTCTACCTTGTTGAAGGGCCTGGGTGGGGGTGGGGGGGGGGAAACTAAGGCACCCCAGCTTTTCCCATCAGCAGTTAGAGTAAGAAAATGACCGTGGGGGTCTGATCCCGAGTGCAGACGAGGCATTCCCCCCCAAGCCCCGCTGTTGAGATGAGAAAGCTCCAAGAAGGAGAACACATATGGGCCCTAAGAAAGCTCTCTGTTCCCAAACTCTGTGCAGTGGGCTGTGGTGGCTGGGTTGGGGTCCGGACTATGCACATTTAAGTCCTTGAACGGCCGTGGGCAAATCACCCTGCATCTCTACGCCGTGGCCCTCTCTGACAGATAGGGATAGAAGTACCTCTTCTGGCCACCCGCCAGGGACAGAGGGTGAGATGAGCTAGTGTAAGAAAGTACTTGAAGCCTGAGGATTTGGTGCAGCAAGCAGTCCTTGTGTGCCCGTGGCAGTGATGTGGCGGTGAGGCCAGAGTTACCCAGGGCAGTGTCTCCCTCCTGCTCCAGGTTATGCTGTTTCTCTGCCCAGCTGTGGGGTCTCCTCTAAGAGTTTTCTCAAGTGACAGAGTCTTCAGGACACCCTGTAGTTTACAGGTCTCTGCCCCTTAGAAATAGCTGCAGATGACACTGGTCCTTTTTCTGTGCAGCTCATCCAGCCCCAGAGGTAGGGAGGACAGTTATTTCCACCCTGATTTTATAGAGGAGGAAACTGAGGCCTGAAAACACCAAGATTCCTGTGTAAGGCCTCACCAGGAGAAGATGGGATTGTACAGGGTACCTCCCAGCTCCAGTCGGAGGGACAAGATGAGGGTGAGACCCTGTTCTGTCATTTCACATCATCCACAGGGTTCCCTTGAACTTTGTACAAAATCAAACCCAACTCCTGACCTATTACAGCATGTGGGGTTTAGAAGAGAGGCCAGTGTGGCCGAAAACCCATCTTTCCCGCTTGGCGTTGCCAAGTTCTTCCTCCCATGCCAGGTACAGGCCTGCCTCAGACAGCCAAGGTGGAGAGGGAGTGGGGAGGGGTGGGGGGAAAGGCCCCTTTATCCTTCGGTCTTTCCTCCCCTCTGGCCTCACTGTGGTTAGCAAAAAAATGGGCGTGAGAATAAGAGATCAGAGACCAGCAAGCTTGCTGGGGCTTCACTCTTGGGTTGAGGAGGGAGGAGGCATGGAGGCATTTAGTGGGAAATGCTTCCGATCTCACTTACCTTCCAGGTCACTTGGATACTCTGTGAGGTCACTGGCTGCAAGGTGACATCCATGGGGGGCCCATCGGGAGCTGGTGGAGGGAGAAACATTACAAGTCAAGTCTTGGAAGAAAAGAGTCTTATGTGCTCACTCAGCCTCCTGAGCTGGAGGAATCCTGGGGAACAGAGGAAAAGCAGAGAACCCTCCTTGAAACAATCATAGGGTTTACATTTCCTCTCCATTCTCCATCATCATTTGCTGAAAATGTGGCAGCCAATGACAGTGAGATATTACTCTATATTTAGCAGACTGGGAATAATTTTTAAAAAGTCTGATAGTATCAAGTGTAGGCAAGGGTGTGTGGTGGCGGGAATTCTTTTTTTTTTTTAAGTGTTTATTTTTGAGAGAGAGAGAGAATAAGAGAGAAGAATGGGTGGAGGGGCAGAGAGAGATGGAGACACAGATTCTGAAGCAGGCTCCAGGCTCTGAGCTGTCAGCACGGAGACAGACATGGGGCTCGAACTCATGAACTGTGAGGTCATGACCTGAGCCGAAGTCAGATACTTAACCAACTGAGCCACTCAGATGCCCCAGGAATTCTTATGTCTACTGGCCATGTGAACAAAAATGTTCACAGCTCCAAGCTGCAAGCCACCCAGCTGTCCGTCTCCACTAAAATGGACAAGGAGGCTGCAGATAATCATGGCACAGAGCACTACCCAAGCACTGAAGATGCACAAATGATGAGACTCACAAAACAATATTGATCAAAACAAGGAAAACACAGAAGAATATATCAAGGACAATTTCATGAATAGAATCTGTGGGAAAATAGGCAAAACCAAACGACATGCTTTTTCATCCGTACCCTGTAGTGACAGCATAAAAGAGAAAAGTAAGAAGGGCTACTGGTTACTTCACAGCGAGCAATGGGGTTGTGGCTGGGTAGAGGCAGAGGGGGCCCCCTGGCATGCTGGTAACTGATAGTGAGTGTTGGTTATGCTAGTTTTTACTTTATTATCATTTGTAAAGCTGCACATATATATCTTATATGCACTTTTGGTATTGTTTTCTATTTTGCAATACCAGGAGAAAATATAGGGAGAGAAAGCTTGTTTAAATTTTCAGAAAAACCCCAAAACAAAGGTCACAGGAAATAATATAGGGCACTAGTACTCCAGGCTTTCCAGACAGGCTGGGGCCAGAGGAGTGGGAAAGAACCATGGACAGCTCCCCAAAGCCCAGCCTCTATAACTCCATCTGGAAAAGGTCAGACAGAAGAGCCTCCAATGATCCAAAGGCAGACACAAATAAATATCTTGGGATCTCTCCTTCCCTCTTCTAATTGTAAGCCCACTGTCAGTGGATACGGTGGGTGTGGGCCTCAGATGGCCCTGATCCCCAGGGTCATGGGAAAAAACCACGAGGCCGGAGTGCTCACCGGCCTCCTCCGTGCTGATGGTGAGCTCTTTGCTTGGCTCGCTGCGGCCAATCTTGTTGAAGGAGTACATGCGGATGCTGTACACAGAGGCTGGGTGCAAGTCCACGATGTTGGCCTGGTTGATGGTGGGGGAGATGTTGCGTGTGGACTGCTTGAAGTCCCAGGAATCTGGAGAGAGAGCAACCATTTCAAACCACAGCCAGGAAAACCTCACAGCCCTTCCCCAGCCTCAAGGACCAGCACATCCCAATCTCCAGCGTGATACCCAGAGGAGGTCCAGCTCACACAGACTGCAGCCGGAGGGTACATGCCTTACAACCTCACAGAGAGTACAAGGATTCTGTTCCATGAAACTCAAGGAGACCAAGGGATGCCCGAGAACATCAGCAGCAAATGCACCAGCTCTCCTCTGCCCTGGGCCAGCTTGTGAGTTCAGATGGGGGTCAGACAATATGTTCCCCAAGTCTCCTTTCAAGATCCCCATTTGCTTGCTATCCTTAAGGGTGTGATTAGCCAGTGCCCTTCTTCCTGTTCTCCCACAACACATCAGTGACCTGTTGTAACCACGAGATCCCTATCCACCCAGTGCCAAGGGTGAAGCCAAGTCTTCTTCCCCCTTTTCCTTCTGTGTATGCCTCTGTATTTCCTTTCCTTGTGCACTTGTGTGGTAGTGGTCTTGAGTGTCACTTGGTCTTCAGGGGGACAGACTGAGTGCCAGTGTCCCGCCCAAACCCTACCCTCTTTTGCTCACTAGCAGGAGAATGCTCTCTGAGTATTTAGGGTCAGGAGGCCACAAAGAGATTAGCATGTTTCTGATTCACCCAAGGGGACTAGCAAGCCATTCCAGGGCTGTTCAGCAAAATTGTAGAAAGTGAAAAATGCCACACAGGAATACTGTGACAGTAAACAACTCTGCACCTCCAGAGGAACCCAGTCATTCATTCGATATATTTTTTTCTGTGCCTCTACCGGGGCATTCCCAAGAAAAATGGGAAGGGGTTGCAGTTACAGCAAAGCCTCAGCTAGGATCTTCTGAACCCAGAATTCATAACTAGATTCCTTTATTGGCACTTCACTTTGTAAAGAAAAAAAGGCAGAGCACAAGGAAACAAGCTGATAGTAAGGCTTAAAAATCTTCCTGGGGCATGTCCTGATGTCACTATTCAGTCTAATTTTCCATGCCTTTTAAATCCACAGCAGAGGATCCCGAAAATTCTCAGTAGAAAAGATTAAACTGCATTCACTGCTGTTTAATCCCTAGAACAGGAGAGGAGGAAAGCATATTCTAGAAAGACTGTTAGGGAGATTTTTTTTTCCTTTGTTAAAAAAGGCTTGTACCTGATAAATTAGTTCACCAGAAGAGTCTATCCCATGCCCTCAGATTCTGGTTAATTGAGGTCTTGATGGTTTTCAAAACACCACTTCGAGCTTCACAGGCTCGGCATCTGTGAAGGGCACCGGCCCAGCTCCCCATCTGCAGTTTTGCATTTAATTCTTTGGTTTCATGAGCCAAACTCACAAATGGCAGGCTGTGGATGCTCAGAAGCACCTTATTTTCTCCTTGTCTCTTAAAACACCTCAACCACCCAGAAAGTCACTCTGTGGCTGGCAGGTTAAGCCAGAGGTGCAAATATAAGGGCTCCCACCTGCTGTGGACACCTCTTTGGTTTGGGAGGGAATGGGCTAGCGACACGGAAGCAGGTGTTCGCTTTTCTCTGTGGCATCCTGGGAGGTGGTGCCAGCTCACACATCATACTTGATTTGCCCATGTTTATGGGAGAGGGACGGTAATCATGAGTCAGTGAGGGAGGAGGCCCATGGGATGTGTCTGAACACAGAAGGACCAAGGGAAAAAATATATGTGTATTTGCATATACATATACACACATACATTTAATTAGAAGAGCCTTGCTCTCTCTATTCGTAACAAAGGCTAACATGGGAGGTCCCCTGTGGATAGAAATTTACATAAAACTGACATTTTCTTCACAATAGATTCAGATTATTATTTCCTCATTTTTACCAACACCACAGCAGTGATTACGTGTCCCTCTGTGTGTCTGAGTCATCTGCTATCGATTTGTCCCATGACAGTGGACATTAACATCGTTCACGTAGCTTAGGTGGCCCTCTGTCACATTCTTCCACTTATTATCCAGTTAATATTCTCCCCTCTATCATTAACAAAGGCCTTGGAGGGATTTACTGAGAGATGTGCATAAACCGTCACATTTTCTTCTTAGTCTCTCTTTGCTTGTAGTTTACTTTGGAAAATGAAGGCTGTCACTTTTGTTTCCTTAGAGATACTACAGCCTTTGCAAACGGGTTTTAATCCACCAGGACTCTGTCCTCTGTTTCCATTATATTCCACACATTCAGGTCACAGACATTCTCTTCTTTATTACTCCTTTGTATTTTCAAAAAAGTCTACAAGAATCATATTATTAATGCATGTCAAGTATGTTAAGTTTCTAAAATATAGCTCAGCACAAAATGACACAAATTTTCAAAGAAATAGAAGATTTGGAAACAACTGCTCTAACTCATCTTATCTCAGTGTGTGTGTTCATCTCCCTAGTGTGTTTACAAAATACAAAGAGCATCATCCAAAAATAGATTTACAAGATTTACACAATTGAAAATAATCTTGATTTCACTGACATGAAAATTTTCGTCTCTATCACTTCTCGTGTACGCATACTTCCTATTTTTATGTATGTTTACGTGCATAAAATGTTAACATTATTTGATTCATTCTTTCTTGTTACCTTCTTAACATGTTTCTATTATTCTTTTCAGTTATAAAAACTGCTATAAACATTCATTAGGGCTGTCTTTGTGTATTGTTCTGTGCTCTTTTCAGATAAATTCTAGTTAAGATAAATTGGAGTAAAACCGGGCTTTACCATTTACTGGATGTTTGACAAAATATTCTCATAAAAGAGGAAGAATAATATTATTATTCTCAGATTATTTATGTGGTTCATGCATTCATATATAAAAACCTGTTTGAAAGATATGTGGCGTATAGTAAATTTTCAAAAGGGTTTGTTGTTGCTATGCTCACGATCATATTAGGCCTGTAAATTCCATACAACCCTTTCATTGGACCACAGGCATTGGTGTTCACTAGTTAAAAATGAGCCTGTTAAAAATGTGGAAACGCAGGTAGATAGACCTAGATAGAATCTGCGTTTTTATGAGGTCTCCATTTTGTTTCTGCGCCCATTAAAATTTGAGAAGCACACTCCTGACTCACCATAACTTCTCCATCTGAGACATAAACACAACTTATCCTGTATGCTATAAATACGATACTCAAAAATGTGTATGCCTGTGTTGGTGCCTTAAATTTATAATTTATCTTCCAGAAAAATCGTCTCCGCAGTGGTTCTTGTAGATCAAGTGTCATCTTCTTTCCCAAGAGCCAGAGAATACTATTGTGCAAAAATGACCTTATTGGATAATTCAGGACACTCTCCTGGGTCACGACCTGTTGTTTTAAATTTTTGGTTCCACCTTGGGTCAGATTATGAACTCTGCCCATGGCCGCACAGTAAATTGTTTTGTGTTTCAATGACGGCTGACACTCAGGGGGGTGGCCATAGAACTGTCTCACGCTGAGCGGGAGCCGTACAGGGATGCGATGCCGGGGAAATGCAGGCACCTGGCCTCTGTGGGTGAGGCAGACTTCCCCAGAAACACCTAGGCCGCCCTCCAGGTTTGGGCTCTATTGTTTGTAGAAGGTCTCTTGGAGCTTCCACCTCCTGTGACAGAGTTTCAGATCCCTGCTTTCAAGGACGTGAGTTTGTTGGTGAAGAAAAGAATGATTTTGTGGTGTTTCATCATGCCTTTAAACTTCATCTTTCCTGAGCTAACCTACATCCTTTACCTGCGATTAGTGGTAATTCTATATGTGCAGTGGCATAAAATATCAGTGTCCCCATCTTAACATCCAATTTCCACCCCTTAGTTTTGACCCAGTAATACTTAGAAGTGGAACTTGGGAGGGGCGCCTGGGTGGCTTAGTCGGTTGAGCGTCCGACTTTCGCTTAGGTCATGATCTCGCGGGTCGTGGGTTCGAGCCCCGCGTCGGGCTCTGGGCTGACAGCTAGCTCAGAGCCTGGAGCCTATTTCAGAGTCCGTATCTCCCTCTCTCTCTGACCCTCCTCTGCTCATGCTGTCTCTCTCTCTCTCCTAGAAATAAATAAAAAATATTAAAAAAAAAAAAGAAGTGGAACTTAGGATCTGAAATTTTTACTATACCAGCAATAGCAAAGGTGCTGTCAGAAAACAGTATTTCCGGAAATCATGTTCTAGAATATTCTAACATCCTACAATGTCCTCTCTTCCCACCGGAGCACAATACTGGATTGGAAATTGGAGAATCTCCAGCAAAAGCCATGTTCTTTTTTTCCCCTAATAAACAGGACTTGCTGTCTCTAAACCCAACCTGGCCACCTTTCTGGAGCAAGAGGAGTCCTGGCACGCGGGGAGGAAGGAGACAAAAGCCAACACAGCCCAGTGGGCAGGAGTGATTGAAGCAGAGGACACAGGTGAGAGTTCCGAAGGTCACAGAGGAAGCTAGACCTTAGCATATGGTTTGGGAAGGTCTGCTTCAATGGAAATGATTTCTAAGACACCTAAGTTTTCTGCTGCTGTCACAGAGGGGGACACCTCTCCAGCCTTCCAGGCATTTTCTGCTCCAGTGGTTTTCTGTCACATTCACATCGAGGCCCAGAGTTGTCCCCTGGAACTGTGAGGCTGATGGAAAAATCTGGGCACACTTCTGAGGAATTCTACGTTAAGGCATTTTTAGAGTTCTGTATTTGCCTCGTGTGAGAAGTATGCGAGGGAAGTGGTTGAGATAGTGGGGATTTGGTTCAGAAATCCCAGGGACCCTGGAGATAAGTGTCATATGTGCTCTGCTGAGTCATTTCCAGTCTTGTGGAGGCTTCACACACAGCCCTCCAGAGTTCAGAGTCCGTCGTTTCCTTGTGGCACAATGCACCTCCTTTGAAATGAGCAAATTGAATCACTCCTTCCATTTTGAAATTTCCATGTTCGTTGTAGGAACTAACTTTAGCAATTTCAAGTCCCTATGCCACAGTTCCTCAACAGTACAAAAGCTTCATGCATCCCTTTACCTCTAGAATTCTCTCTTTTATTAAAGTATAACTGACATATAACATTATATTAGTGTCAGGTGTACAACATAATGATTTGATATTTACATACATTGTGAAGTGATAGCTACCTTAAGCCTAGCCACTATCTCTCACCATACAAAAGTTACAAAGTTTTCTTCTTATGATGAGAATCCTCAGTTAGTCTCTTAGCAACTTTTTTTTCAAGTTTATTTATTTTGAGAGAGAGAGACTGCAAGGGGAAGGACAGAGAGAGAGAGAGGGAGTGAGGGAATCCCAAGTGGGCTTCACGCTGTCAGTGCAGAGCCTCATGTGGGGCTCAATCCCATGAACTATGAGATCATGACCTGAGCTGAAATCAAGAGTCGGACACTTAACTGACTGAGCCACCCAGGCGCCTCACCTCTTAGCAACTTTTCAACATGCGATACAATATTATTGTCTGCAGTCACCATGCTGTACATCACTTCCCCATTACTCATTTCTTTTATAACTGGAAGTTTCTACCTCCTGACGTCCTTCACGTATTTCACTCACTCTCAAAATTCCTTCCCCCTGGCAACCACCAGTCTGTCCTCTATATCTACAAAGTTTATTATGTGTGTTTGTTTGTTTTTTATATTCCACATATAAGTGAAATCATGTGTTATTTGTCCTTTTTTGGGTCTCTGACTTATTTCACTTAGCATAATACTCTTCAGGTCTATCTGTGTTGTTGCAAATGGCTAAATTTCACTCTTTTTATGGCTGAGTAATATTCTACTATGTGTGTGTTTTTGTGTGTATGTATAAGTGTGTGTGTGTATGTGTATACCCCACATCTTTAAAAAAATTTTTTAATGTTTTTTATTAATTTCCGAGAAAGAGAGACAGTGTGAGCAGGGGAAGGTCAGAGAGAGAGGGAGGTACAGAATCTGAAACAGGCTCCAGGCTCTAAGCTAGCTGTCAGCACAGAGCCCAATGTGGGGCTTGAACTCACGAACCATGAGATCATGGCCTGAGCCGAAGTCGGATGCTTAGCCGTTTGAGCCACCCAGGTGCCCTGCCCCACATCTTTTTTAATCTAATCATTTATCAGTGGACTTAGGTTGCTTCCAGATCTTAAGCTATTGTAAATCATGCAGTGACGAACATAGAGGTACACACATATTTTCAGACTAGTATTTTTGGTTTCTTTGGATAAATACCTGGAAGTGGAGTTGCTGAATCATAGAATAATTCTATTTTCGAATTTTTGGGAAACCTCCATACTCTTTCCCATAGTGGCTCCAACAATTTACATTCTCATCAACAGAGCAAGAAGGTTCCCTTTCTTCCACATCCTTGCCAACACTTGTTAGTTCTTGTGTATTCAATTCTTTGAAGACTGAGAGAGGCGAGGAGGCTGCAGAAGAAGAGCCTGAAGCTTGTAGAGGTTGGTTCATGAGGTTTAAGGAAAGAAACCATCTCTATAACATCAAAGTATTAGGTGGGGCAGCAAGTGCTGATGTAGAAGCTGCAGCAAGTTCTCCAGAAGATGTAGGTAAGATAAGTAATGAAGGCGCTACACTGACCAACAGATTTTCTTTCTTTCTTTCTTTCTTTTTTTAATGTTTTATTTATTTCTAGGAGAGAGAGAGGGAGACAGCGTGAGCAGGGGAGGGTCAGAGAGAGAGGGAGTCACAGACTGAAACAGGCTCCAGGCTCTGAGCTGGCCGTCAGCACAGAGCCCGACGCGGGGCTCGAACCCATGAACCGCGAGATCATGACCTAAGCGAAAGTTGGACGCTTAACCGGCTAAGCCACCCAGGCGCCCCTGACCAACAGATTTTCAATGCAAATGAAACAGCCTTCTATTGGAAGATGCCACCTAGGACTTTCATAGCTACAGAGGGGAAGTCAATGCCTGGCTTTCACCTTCAAAGGACAGGTTGATTCTCTCGTTAGGGGCTAATGCAGCTGGTGACTTAAAGTTGAAGCCAATGCTTACTTAACATTTCCAAAATCCTAGGTCCCTTAAGAATGATGCTAAATCTGCATTGCCTGTGCTCTATAAATGGAACAACAAGGCCTCGATGCTAGCACATCTGTTTATAACATGGTTTGCTGAATATTTTAAGCCCACTGTTGAGACTTACTGCTCAGAAAAAAAGATTTCTTTCCAAATATTACCGCCTGTTAACAATGTACCTGACAAGAGGTCTGATGGAGATGTGCAACGAATGCCATTTTCATGCCTGCTAACACGACATCCATTCTGCAGCCCATGGATCAAGGCGTCACTTCGACTTTCAAGTCTTATTATTTTAAGAAATACATTTCATAAGGCTAGAGCTGCCACAGATAGCGATTCCTCTGATGGATCTGAGCGAAGTAAATTGAAAATCTTCCAGAAAGGATTTGCCATTCTACAAGCCATTAAGAACATTTGTGATTCATGGGATGAGGTCAAAATATCAATGTTAATAGGACTTTGGAAGAAGCTGATTGCAACCCTCGTGTAGACTTTGAGGGGTTCAAGACTTCAGTGGAGGAAGTGGCTGCAGATGCGGTGGAAATACCAAGAGAATTAGGATTAGAAGTCGAACCTGAAGACGGGACAGCATGGCCGCCGTCTCAAGAATCAAACTTGAACAGATGAGGCGTTGCTTCATATGGAGGAGCAGACTAAGTAATTTCTTTTTTAAAAATTTTCTTTAAATGTTTCATTTATTTTTGGGAAAGAGGGTGAGCAGGGTAGGGGAAGAGAGAGAGAGATGTGTTGGGGGGAACAGAAGATTCAAAGCGGGCTCTGTGGTGAGAAGATCCAAAGCAGAGAGCCTGATGCAGGGCTTGAACTCACAAACTGTGAGACCATGACCTGAGCCGAAGTCAGAAGATGCTTACTGACTAAGCCACCTAGGCATCCCAAGAAAGTGGTTTCTTGAGATGGAATCTACTCCTGGGAGAGACACTCTGAAGACTGCTGAAGTGACAGCAAAAGATTTAGAATATGACATAAACTTAGCTGATAAAACTGCAGCAGGGTTTGAGAATGGACGTCAATTCTGAAAGAAATTCTGCTGTGGTTAAAATGGTATCAAACAGCATCACCTGCTACAGAGAATCACTCGTGAAAGGGAGAGTCCATTGATTTGGACAACTTTATTGTTGTCTTATTTTAAGAAATTGCTGCAGCCAGCCCAGCCTTCAGCAAGCACCACTCTGAACACCAACCCTCACCAACATGGAGGCAGGACCCTCCATCAGCAAAAAGATTATGACTCACTGAAAGCTCAGATGACAATTTGCATTTTTTTACAATAAATTATTTTTTTAAAGGTTTGATTGTTTTTGTTTGTTTGTTTGTTTATTTATTTACAGAGAGTGCACTAGCAGGGGAGAAGGAGAAAAAGAGGAAGGGAGAGGATCCCAAGCAGGTTCCGTGTTGTCAACACAGAGCCAGATGCGGGACTCGAACCCATGAACTGTGAGATCGTGACCCGAGCCGAAACCAAGAGTCAGAGGCTTAACTGACTGAGGCACCCAGGCTCCCCTACAATAAAGTATTTTTAAATTAAGGTACATACATTGTCCCCCCCCCCCCCCCATGTTATTGTACACTTAATAGACTACAGAACAGTGTCTACATGACTTTTACATGCACTGGGAAATGAAAAAATTCATTTGACTTGCTTTCTCTTGGTGATCCGGAACTGAACCAGCAGTATGTCTGAGGTATGCCTATGATTATTGATGAGTATGTACTTACTGCCTCTTTGTTAATTATTTTCTGCCTGTTTTGTAGTTTCTTTCCGTTTCTTCTTTTGCTCTCCTCACTTATGGTTTGATGACTTTCTTTAGTGGTGTACTTAAATTCTTTTCTCATTTTCTCTTGTGTATCTACTCTATGTTTTCACTACGAGGCACACATCCAGTAGCCTGTATGTGTAGTAGTCTATTTTAAGCTTAGGGCAACTTAAGTTTGAATGCATTCTAAAACTCTACATTTTTACTCCTTCTGTTGTACGATTTTGATGACACACCACATCTTTTTGTGTATCCCTTCACTAATTATTGTAGTTATACATATTTTTACTACTTTTGTCTTTTAACCTTCATACTAACTTTATGAGTGATTAATCCACTTTGTTTACTATATATTTACTTTTACCAGTGAGATTTTTACTTTCATATGTTTTCTTATTACTAATTAGTGCCCTTTCTCTTCAGCTTAAAGAAGTCCCTTTAACATTTGTTGTAAGATCAATTTAGTGGTGATGAACTCATTTAACTTTTGCTTGTCTGGAAAACTCTGGGTTTCCTCTTCATTTCTGAAGGATAACCTTGCCGGGTAGAGTATTCTTGGTGGGGAATTTTTTTCCTTTGGCACTTTGAATACACCATGCCACTCCCTTTTGGCCTGCAAAGTTTCCGAGGAATCTGCTAATAGTCTTATGGGGTTTCCCCTGTACATAACAAGTTGTTTTCCTCTTGCTGCTTTAAAGATTCTCCCTTTATATTTAACTTTTGACATTTTAATGACAATGTGTCTTGGTGTGGATCTTTTTGGGTTTATCTTATCTGGAACTCTTTGGGCTTCCTAGATTTCAATGCTTGTTTCCTTCCCCAGGTTAGGGAAATTTTCAGCCATTATTACTTTATTTTTAAATTTTAATGTTGTTAATTAAAAATAAATTAAATAATAAATTAAAACATTTTAATTATTAATTTTAATTTTTTATTATTAAAGTAAGTTCTACTCCCAAGGTGGGGCTCGAATTCATAATCCCAAGATTAAGAGTCCAATATTCTACCAACTGAACCAGCCAGGTGCCCCAGCCATTATTACTTTTATAAGTAATTTTTTACTTATTAAAAACATTATAAGTTTTCCTGCCCATTTATTGCTTCTTCAGGAGCCCTGTAATGTGAGTGTTACTCTGCTAGACATTGCTCCATAGGTCTCTTAAGCTATCTTCACTTTTAAAAATTCTTTTATCTTTTTGCTGCTCTGTTTGGGAGCATTCCACTGCCCTGTCTTCCAGGTCACTGATCCTTTCTTCACACCCCCTGGTGTGTTCTTCAGCTCTGTGACTTCTGTTTGGTACTTTTTAATATTTTCTGTCTCCTTGTTGAAATCTTCTGTGTTCATCTATTCTTCTCCTAAGTTCCATGAGCATCTTTATGACCATTACTTTGAACTCTTTATCAGGTAAGTTATTTACCTCCATTTCCTCATGTTCTTTGCCCCTAAAGTTTTATGTTATTCTTTCACATGGAACACATTCCTCTGTTTCTTCATTTTGCTTGACTCTGTTTTGTTCTGTGCATTAGGTAAAATAGCCTCCTCTCCTTGTCTTGAAGGAGTGCCCTTATGTAGGCAATGAACCATACTGTTTAACCTCGCCCTAGCCCTCGGTTGTCTCTTGAACCTTTGTGACTGTCTAAACAGCCTGGTTTATTCTGGATAGTTCTCCATTGTTGAGGGTATGCCAAGACCTGTCAGTGTTCCAGAGGGAGGGATCTTAGCACCTGCTGACATTCAGGCTGATTGGAAGCCAGATTCTTAGATAGAAGCTTTTAAAGTATACAAATACATACTGTCCTATGGGACCACAATCACAAACCCTGCTGGCCTCCAGACCGGGCCATCTGGAGGCGTCCCCTTGGCAACAGTTGCAAAAATCAAGGTTACAGACAAGTGTATGAGCTCCTTCCTGGGATGTACTGGTGTGTTGTCATGAGACCAAGGGAACACACAAGGATGGCATTCCCTTAGCCCGTATTCTCTTAGAACATTTCAGTAGTCTTTAGATGTGTGATAACCCGAAACCTGCCCTTTAGGCTGAAGCTCCAGGACAAGCAAATAGGTCTTTTTCACAGGAAGACTGGGGGGTGTGTTTTAGTTTGCTGTCTGTGCAGTGTCCTGGGGGTGAGAGCCTGCCAAGAATTGTCTCTCTGGTGGTTTCAGACCCACGGCGACTAGAAACACAAGCCCCTCTAGCCACCAGACCCAGATGCTCAAGGGCTGTCCCCGGTGTTGACTGTGTGCACCTGCTGGCTTTAGCAGGGCCATGGGAGAGTGTGGAGGTGGGCTATACCAGCGGCTTTAGTGGAGAAGAAGAGCTAATATTTACCAAGCGCCTGGTGCTGGACAATGTAAACATTTACCATTTACTCCTCACACCCCCGATATCAGCACTGTATCTCCAGGGTATCGGCAACCCCCATGTCACCAAGCCCAGTTCCTCACCTGGCCTCTCAGGAGTGTTCAACCCTTAGACCTCTCCCTTCTTCCTGAAGCACTCCTTCCTTGGCTTCCCTGACAAAACACTCTCTGGCTTTTATCTTGTGTCTTGGGCTATTTTTCTCTCTCTGCTTTGCAGGTGCATTTCCCCCACCCTACTACAATGGTTAGATGGGGCTCTTCTCTCATTTTATAGACCACTGTTGGGATTGGATCTGAGCCACTCTTTGTCTTTTACTTTGGACTTGGAGTTCCTCTGCCTTTTGCAGTCGCAATAAATACCCAGCCTTGGGGCGCCTGGGTGGCTTAGTCGGTTAAGCGTCCGACTTTCGCTTAGGTCATGATCTCGCGGTTTGTGGGTTCGAGCCCCGCGTCGGGCTCTGTGCTGACTGCCAGCTCAGAGCCTGGAGCCTGTTTCAGTCTGTGACTCCCTCTCTCTCTGACCCTCCCCTGCTCATGCTGTCTCTCTCTCTCCTAGAAATAAATAAAAATATTTAAAAAAAAAAATACCCAGCCTTGCCTTTCCCTTCCCTGCCACACTAGGCTGCCAGTCACAGGAGGGTTGGGGCAGAGAGTGTCCCAGAAAGTGGCCCCTTTCTCTCTGCTTTTACCAGTCGCTTGCAGGTGGATTTGACCTTGTGTTCCCAAATCATCTTTGATGTCGGCACAAAAACTCTCTCCCCACAGCCCTTTCAGACTAATGCATCAGAGTCAAATCTGAAGGCCTCTAGTTGATTTTCCAGACTTGATCACCGCCACCTCTCTGACCCTGAATAGCTGAAATTAGGGGCCCTATTTTCTTCTCTTTTCTTTTCAGCTCTGAGTACTGAGCTGGGTTTGGCGAATATTGTCTCTTTTAATATTCCCTTTCATATGAGCCTGGCTTACCCAGATTAACATATTTCATTAAGGGCTCTCTCTCCCTTTCTTCATCAAAGGGTTTCTGATGCAAAAATATTCTTCTTAAAAAATAAGGAAGTGGCTGGGGAGATGTCAGTGCCTCCTACTCTGTGGATTGCTCGCTGGGAGGGGACCTGGAGCCTCTGGATTTTCAGGAGACACATTTGCTGTAGAGGGGGAGCCACTTGGACAAAAGCCCCATCTAGAGCATTTAGCTGCCTGCGCTTGGGAAACAAATCCATCCTGCATCTCTGACTTTCTCTTTGCATCGCAGCACCAAGCCCCCTCTCCCCTTCCATGGCAATCTCTCTGCAGCACCCAGAAGAGGTTCCCTGGGTGACAACGACTGCACACAACATCCCAACAGCAAGCAGTCCCTCTCACAGCCACACTCCTGCTCACACGGAACGACGCAGCACACCAGGCCAGCTCACCCCACGGTGGCCGACAGCTCGCAATGGGAGGTTGCCTTCTGGGCTTGTAGGACTATCCTCAAAGAACCCATCTCTGCTCCTTGCTTGGGGAACAGAAGTGAAATGTAGTGTCTGCATTTTTAAAACTGCACAGCGCCATCTGATAGATTTGTGTGGACGGTGCTATTTATCATTCAGCATTCATGTATTATTACTCTGCTGCCTGGGGCCAGGAGAAGTCAGCGTGAGCAGGATGGTTTAGAAAGGGCAGACTTGATAATTTCCCTTGGAAAATTAGCACGATGAGCAACATGGCAGAAAACCTGGCAAAGACTAAACTGAGGCAAAGAAGGGGGTCAGGAGCAGCTGGTCGGGACCCGGCACAGTGTGATCTAGGGCAGGAGGAAGAGACAAAGGGAGACCAGAGACACGGGATAGGGACCTGCGGAGGGTAAGGATGTCCCAGCCTCTGTGCTGAGCAGTTAGCCATCACACTCGCTTAATCCTTACGGCCATTCTGAGAATTACACGCTATTGTCTTCATTTGATAAAGAGATGTCCAACGTAGCTTGCTAAAGATTGCACCGTTCTGATGCTCGGTCAACCCAAGCCTTCTGCTTTCGAGAACTGTTCTTATTCTACTATTCCATGTGTGGAAGATCTACTTACACACACGTGCACGCACACACACACACACACGCGTATAGCTCCCTCTTTCCTTTTAGTCATCCATCTGTTCCCTAGGATACCTTTTTCAGTTACCACATAATATAGTTTGTGGCGTATTACACAGGATTGGAGAGTGCTTTGTAATGATTCTGAAGGCGTGTGTGTGTGTGCGTGTGTGCGTGTGTGTACACAGTGTATGTTCTCACTTCAACTGCACTGTAAGCTTCAAGGGCAACACCGTCTCTTATTTCTTTTTCTTTCCCTACCACATGGCTGCTGCATGATTCTGCAAAAAATTATTGGCACTCAGTACATGCTGCTGACTGACAGACATATATTTCAGCCCGCAAGTCCCTGAGGACTATAAATTGCCACATGAGGTATGTGAGTTAGAAGGGAGAGAGGAACTCACATTTATTAAAGGTTTACTACAGCTCTATGCTAGATGCTTTCTTTCTCTCTCTCTTTCTCTCTCTCGCTCTCTCTTTTTTAAAGCAGGCTTCACACTGAGTGCGGAACCCAACTTGGGGCTTGAACTCATGACCCTGAGATCAAGACCTAAGCTGAGATCAAGAGCTGGAACTCAATTGGCTGAGCCACCCAGGTACCCCTAGGTGCCTTCTCTTTAATCCTCAAAACAGTCCCACAAGAGAGGCATTACCATCCCCACCGTACAGACAGGAGCCCGTGCCGTGCTCGCGGCTTCTGCCTGATGCCGGCGACGACTCCCTGCGGCTCCTCCAGAACTCCCTTTCCTACATGCTGCCACAGATGTCCCCCTGGGATGGAGCAGTCCAACCCAAAGGCAGGGGAAAGGACCAGCCAGCATCCATGCTCTCGATCCTGTGATTTATCTTCCCACAGGTGCAAAGCCCTTGTTGAAGGGAGAATCTTCATTACCCCTCTCTGTGCTCTGCCCCCCAGTCCCAGACCCCCAGCTTGGGGGCAGGGCATGGCATTCCCTCATCCCGCAGGAGAGCCAGAGGGGCTTGGGGAAGACATGGACGTGCTCTGGAAATAGCATCTTTCCCGCCCCCCGTCTCCTTCCGCACTGCTCTCCAGATGTGTGAGGTTCTCAGCTTTGCCCTGCTCGGCGGTGCCCTGGGAAAGGTTTCCACACGTTAGACAGTGGTCCACGGAGGGGAAGCAGGCAGCGGGGCAGCACGGGGGGAGGAGGGCGGGGAGGTAGTTGCCAGGAACAGTCTGGGAGGGGTGCGAGTGACAGCCCAGGCCGCCACTCCCCACCTCTGACAATGACGGAGCAGAGCCCCTCCAGCCACGGTAACCTGGCCGGGAGAGCATGTAGTGCCATACGGGGGTGCGACCAGCCAGCCGCAGGCATCTTGAGGTGTGACACGGACACAGTCAGCCCCCTCTCCCCTCTGTGCCCCGCGCCTCTGCCGAGGCCTGGCTGCTCACCACCTCTCCCCAGCTGCAGCCTCCCGCTCACCTCCCAGACACCCTTTCTTCCACGGACACCAGATGAATCTTTCCAGGGTGCCGTGTGGCCCAAGTCTCTCTCTGGGAGCCCACTGACAGTGGCTCTCAACGACCTTCCCCAAAGTAAAGGCTCAGCCCAGAGGCCCCAGAACACATTTTCGTCCCAAGAACTGTCCCTGAGAGCCCTGTGCTAGACGGGCCACTCCCTGCAGTAAATGTTACCTGCTCGGGGCTCTGCCTTTCCCCCTTTCCCTGAACCTAGGCCTGTCACCTTTCAGCCTTCAAGTCCTCGCTCTCAGTGAGGCACCCTCAGGGACAAGAGACCTTCCCTGATGCCACCGTTAGTGGCAGCTGCTCCTCTGGGCCACCCTCCTCCCGCACTCAGGGATGGACTCCTGGGCGGCCGGCTGCAGCCTGACTTTCCTCCCCAAGTGGACAGCAAGCTTCCAAGGGCGGGCGCCTCCCTGCAGACCCCTGCACCGGGGATGACTGGCACGGCGTCCCTGATGGAGCCGCTTCTCAAAAGGTGAATATGCAACTCAGATGTGTGCTTTCCCGGGTCTCGCTCGGATTCAGCCAGCAGCCCTCTGCCGCGCATCTAACCGCGTGGCGGGCAGTGTGCCAGGTGCCGGGAAACAGCAGGGACTGAGACTTGGTCCTTCTCGAGGAGAGGACACCCCGCCAGCCACTGACTGTGGGCTGTGCTAAGAAAGCGTCTAGAAGGTCTCAGGAGAAACAAAACCTTGGATCTACAGGAAGACCTGGAAAGTGAGTCGGAGCTGGCAGAGGAAGGGGGGCTGGGCAGGGCTGAGTTCTCCAGGCTTTTTTTTTTTTTTTTTTTTTGCATTTCATTTTTAAATTGTTTCTGAAAAGCTGACATAGGCTCATGTGAATGCTAAAGGTCCCGAAGCAGCCAGACTGAGAAGTAGGCTTGCCTCGCACTCCCACATGGGGGCCACCCAGGTGCCCTCTCGGGGCGACCCTGCTGGCCCAATTCTCATGTACCTTCCAGAGACAGTCACACAGACATAAGCATGAGCCCTTGCAGCAACTCCGTGGCTCCGTCCACCCCAGGCCTCCTGCCCCTTATGAGGCCCCCTCCTTGCCATTTCCTGTCCCCTGACCAGGGGCCCCCCACTTCCCCAGAGACCCGGGGGCCCTCGTCACTCTGCTCTGCAGGGCGTCACAGTGGGAGGCAGTTGCAAGGTGCTAGCTAGGGTCCTAGGGGAGAGCTCTGAAGGGGTCCCGGAGGACAAAATTTAGATCTAGGTTTTTCCTAGAGACCAGCAAGGACCAGCTCTCTGACCCCCCAAGCATCCCCATCACCCCAGGCCAGGAGTGCCCAGATGACCCAGTCAAATCCATGATGCCTCTGACCTCACAGACACAGCCCATAGCCCCTTGCCTCTGGGCCTTTAAACTATTTTAAGTCAGACCACCTTGTTGGCCTTGGCCTGGGGACAGTTCTGGAAAGAAGGGCTGGCCACTCCCTCCCCATCAACTGGGTGTTCGTCTGCTCCTCTCACAGAGCTCTTAGCCCAGCCAGAGCCCCGGCCTTAGGGAGCCGCAGGGGCCTGTGCCCTGGCGGCTGCTGCTGTGTGTCAGGTGGGCAGCTCTGAGGCCCGGGGACACTCCCAGTGCGGGGGGCGGGGGGCGGTACGGGCAGAGCACGGGCACAGGGCCACGGGAGGCCGAGCCCTCACCCTACCTGATTTGTTCTTGTATTCGATATCGAAGCCCGTGATGATGCTGTTCCCGTCGAATCGCTGGGTCCAGCGCAGGTTCATGCTCCGGGCCTTCACCTCCCGGATCTCCAGCTCTGGGGGGTCAGGGGGCTCTGGGGAGCGGCAGACGGAAGGAGCAGACGTGAGGACGGCAGCAGAGAGTGTGGCCTCCTGCCTACCTCCAGAGAAGACCCGGGTTCCGCTGTGTCCCGGGGACTGGTGTCAACTGTGGTCTGAACCCAGGGGTTAGGGCAAGGCGGGTAGGGGGAGGCCCAGCGGGGGCGCTCAGAGGTGGGGGGGGCTAAGCTGGTCCCCTGCTTTGTCCCCCCTCTCTTCCCTGGCCTGGGGGAGGGCAGGCCCTTGCCCCTGACCTGAGAGCCTGTTTGTGGTCCATGAAGAGCTCCCGACTTTTCCCAGCGGACTCTCCCTGCCCTCGTCTCCTCCAGGGTCCGGGCCCACAAACCCAGGTGCCCCCACTTCTGGAAGCAGCAACGTGTTCCACAGTGATGGTGGTCAGTGTGAACCGTGCTGTCTGAAGTGTGCCTGGAAGGGCCCCACTCTGGCCGGAAGGGAGAGCGGAGGAAGGCTCTTCTGGGAGCCCACTTCCTGTCATTCTCCACCACATATGGGCGATGGCCCTGTTCTTGGGGTGAAGCTGGGCGCGGGCACCTGGCTCCCCAGGGGAGGGCGGGGCAGGTGAGGCAGGGGCAGGTGAGGGTACCTTGCACAGTGAGTTGGATCAAGCCCCGGTCCTCCCCATATGAGTTGATGGCGTGGCAGCTGAAGAACACAGAGTCCCCACGGTCAGCTGGCTTGAGCTGGGAGGTGGCCCGCAGGGCAGGAGGATGGGGAGAGAGGGAGGAAACGGGGAGAGTGCTTTAGAGCCGGTCTGCTAAAGGGGGCTCACTCTAGTGGGGGTCAGCAAGGCCACTCTTCTGGGAACGGGACCCACAAGGGCTCTGTCAAGGGCTCCTCTTCCCAGAAAGTTCTAATGGTGGAGGTATGGAGGAGTCCATGCAGGGAGGGGCTGAGGGGACCCAGAGGGGAGAAAGAAAGGGGCCGAGGGACCCCAGGAGAGTGGGGGAAAGGGGCGAAGGGGTCTCAGAATGGGGGGAAGGGCTGAGGGTTCCACACATTTAATGGCTGTGGGGTTGTCAGGAAGGAAGTAGAGTGAGGTTCCCTGAACGAAGAAGGGAAGTAGGTAGGAAGGGGAAGGTGCCTTCTGTGGTGACGTAAGGGTCTCCCAGATCCCCATTTACCTCCATTAGAGACAGACGTAAAATTGCGGGCTCCCCACTTTCAGAGAGTTGGGGTCCAGACTGGGGCGTGGGTGCTCACCTTCAGCGTCGAGACCACCTCGTCGCCATTGTCCTTGGTGGCGATGGCGTACCGCATGACTCGGTCGGGGTCGATGACCGTGTCCCCCTTCTCCCAGCGGATGATGATGGGCCGCTCACCCCTCGCTGTGCAGTTGAGCTCCTTGGCGTGACCCTTGATGGCGATGGTGGTGTTGGGGTGCGAGGTGATCATGGCCGGGACTGAGGAGGGGAGGAGGTGCGGGAGGCCCCAGTGAGGGGGGGCGGCCAGCCTGGGGGGAGGGGCGTGTGCCTTGTGCAGAGGCCCCACCCCCACCGCCCCTCCACGGCCGAGCGCCTCAGCTCCAGGGATGGGGTCTGTTAAAGGTCATGGGGGGCTGTCGGAAAAAGCCACTTGCCTGTCCTCTTTTCCCCCTCCCCACCCATGACTGGAGTGGCCTGTCTCTTCACCAGGGATTTCTATATTCCCTGGACCCCTCCGCAGCACGTTTTAAAATGCACAGTATGTACAGAACTAGGAAGGAGACCAGATACATTGAAGTGTGGTTATACAAATATTAAAACCTTCAAAAGCAAACTTTTCATATCGTATATCACATATCAGTATATGTTTCTTATTACTTTTTATCAAATACGGTCTGGTGCTGAGTTACATCAGCACGAGTCTGTAGCAGCAACGAGCGTGCATGCAGGAGTGTGGTAGGAAGGCTCCTGTGAGTTTCTGCCGCTGGGGCTGTGCTGCCTATATTCAAAATGGAACGTGATGCTCCATTTCAGCTTTACGTTAGCGGGAAAAAAGATGTGCTCCCTTCTCCTATGCAAATTCATAGACCCCTTGGATCAGACTGATGGACTTTCTGGGGGCAGGGTGGTCTCTGGACCCCAGGTTAGTTACGAGCCCTGCTCTAAAGCCCTGGGGCGTCCGCTTTGTGCCCATGGCTCAGGCTCTATCCATGCCTCAGCTCAGCAGCTCTACTCCTCTCCAACAGCTGGGAAGCGCCCCGCTCGTCCAAACAAAATGCAACAGAAAACCCTGCGGAACATCACCATTATTAAGGTCCCTCAAGCAGCGCTGACAGGTCTCTCCCCTGCCCCGCCACCACCAATGAGCTGAGAAAATCATCACGAAGCCACCGAGGCCCCAGCTGGCCATCAGGAGACCCCTCCCAGGGCCCTGAAGGGAAGCATCTAGATCTTGACCCTCTCCTGGGCCTGAGCACCTTGGTAATTACATAGGTAATTTCTCCCAATACCTCTGTGCAATACTCCCCAGATCTTCCACATTTTCATGGTGTTCCCACTCCTGTGGGTGTCTCTCTCCCCTTCCCCTCTCCCCCTCCTCCCAGGAGGCAAGGACCCTGTCTCACATCGTGCGTGTCCCCCAAGCCTGCCGCAGGGCCATGTAATGGCATAGGCGCTTGAAATTACCTTTGACTGAGGGGTATCCATTCAACAAGCATTTATTGAGCACCTGTTATGCTCCAGGCTTTGACCTGGGGTCCAGCAAGGAATAGGACAAATCGGATCTCAAGGAGTTTCATGGTAGGCGGCGAGCACAGACAAGACTGGCGATCCTGGCACAGTACGGTAAGCACTGTGCTGGGGAAAGGCACGTCGGACATAGAGGGACTTCAATGGGCAGGAAAGGGTACCCCAGGCAACGGAAGCTGCTAGATCAGAGGCAGAGTATGCAGGGCAGACCCCGGGAAGCTAAGGGGTCTGATGCACCTGCAAGACTGTCCTTGCCCTTGCCTCTTCCGCACCACCTTCCTGGGAAAACCTGCCTGTCTGGGTACAGGACACAGTGGCTCTCAGCCTGTGGGGTGCCCATTAGCCCATCAGCCATTCTGGAGCACACAGATTGGGCTGGGCAGTGGTTGGCGGTAAGAATCAGACCTCACCCCACCTTCCACCTCCACCCATGGTGGGGAGAGGACCCTCCTCACACTAAATTCAGCAGACCAGACACCCAGCTCATCATACCCCATCAACGGCCTGCTTGGACAACCTTGCAAGAGGGCTTCCAGTCTCCTCTGTCCAACCACCCCCTGGCTCCCCCCTGGGGCACCGTGTCCCTGCTCCATGACAGGGGCTGATCCTTTCTTTCCCTTCCAGTGTCCTCAAGATTTCTCTCCCTGCCAGTTTAAAAAATTTTTTTTAATGGTTTTTATTTATTTCTAGGAGAGAGAGAGAGAGACAGCATGAGCAGGGGAGGGTCAGAGAGAGAGGGAGTCACAGACTGAAACAGGCTCCAGGCTCTGAGCTGACAGTCAGCACAGAGCCCGATGCGGGGCTCGAACCCACGAACCGCGAGGTCATGACCTAAGCGAAAGTCGGATGCTTAACCGACTAAGCCACCCAGGCGCCCCTCTCCCTGCCAGTTTTAAAGACCTACTCAAAGTTCTTCCCAGCAACTCTCCAGGGTCACCTGACTTCTAAGGACAAAGGACATCACGTAATGATGATGTGACCTGAGACACCCGTCGGTGGGTGAGGAGTCATTTGAAACTGGTGTGGGGGGTGAAGGGTGGTGTCTGGTGTCCCTGAAATCACACCATGCAGCCAGCCACCGCCTCTGTCCTCTGTCACATGGGACTTGATACTGAGGCCCCCCCTGGCCCCCGACCCAGCCCCTGCACCAGCTTCTGAGCACAATCCCCAGCCCTAGCTCATCAAATAATGAAGCAGATAAATTTTATAATGCACAGCATTACACCAGGATATACAATAAAACACGAAAGACAAATAACGAGGTGCAAGTTATAATGAAGAAAAAGCCTGCAGTCAGAGACATCCAAGTATGAATTATTGACTAAGGTTTTACACTCTCAAGGATGTGTGGAGGAATATTTTCCATCAAAGATTTGCATAATTCACTCGTATAAACCTGGGTAGAATATAGAGTGAGATTTTACATCAACAAGTCAGGCCTTGCATTGCAGATGCCTCCATTTTTTTTTTTTTCCTGAAGGATTGAAATGCAGGGGTGTGGGGGCAGGGGCACATGGGCTATCTCTGCTCTCCCCACAGTGAATGGCCAGCGACGGGGGCTGGGGACCCTTGAGTGGGCCAAGCCCTGACACCTTCCTGGGGAAGAAGAGTCAGGCTCCTGAGATGTTGCTGAAGCCACAGAGGAGCTGGGGAAAGTCCATGCAGGGGGGAATTTGTGTGTGTGTGTGTGTGTGTGTGTGTGTGAGTGTGTACGCACACACATATCTGTGTGCACATAGGCATATGGGGAGAGGGAGCAGGGTTAAGCCTCAGCATAGGTCAGAGGTTTGAGAAAGTTGGGGGAAGGAAGAGTCCTTTTCTGGCAGGAGGGCTTCAAGGCTCTGCACCAGAACAAGAAACTTGCAGTAATCCCTGTTTTGTTCTCCAGGCAGGGCTGCCCTAGCCTCTCCAGGGCGTGTGTGTGCCTTGATAAGATACCCCTCTGGCTGGATGCAACCTGGTGCAAAGAACCATAGTCTGGCCAGAGGAAAAAGACCTAAGTATCAGACTCCACTTGCCCCTTAGGCTATGCACCTTTGAGCAGTGCACAACCTGTGCATCCATACATGCCAGTCCCACCTGTGGAAGTCTTCCCAATCATGTTTGTTTAAAGAGATAGACATGGGGGCAACTAGAGACAGGAGGACCTCCAGAGATCCCGGACAGGTCTCAGAGCCCACTTGGTCCTTCAGCCCTGAGTAACAACGACACCTGGGGCAGGGGTGGATTCCTTTCACCACGGTTATTGTAGTGATTGTCACGCAGTCCAACCCAAAGGTCTCCTCACAGCCTCAAAGCTCAGAGCATGTTCAGAGGAGCCCATCGAAGAAGAGGAGGCTCTTCGGTGGCTCCCCACCCAGCTTGAAGGCATTGAGGGCCAGGCAGGCTTGGGTTCTACTTGTGTCTTCAACCAAGCAGGTAGCCTTGGTCAACTTCAAGTTCATCACCCGCGGTATGAAGAGAGGCCACCTCCCCGCAGAGTTGTTACGGGGGCCAATAAGTCCATATATTCAAAGGGCCTGCCACCTAGCAGCTGCTCGAGAAACCTGGGCACTAGTCCCACCCTAGGGCTCTCATGCCCCTCCCTCTCCCGTTTCAAAACAACCAGCAGATAAACCCATGCGCGTCTTAATATGTCACTTGCTAGGCTGTCCCACAGAGTCGCAGGGCCCTCGACTTGCTGAACGCACGTAATGTTCGATATGGTAGTTACCAGCCACATGTAACTTGAAATGTGGGTGCTTGAAATGTGGCTCCCAGAAACTGAGGCGCGTTGTAAGCGCGCCACACACCCTGGGCCTCAAAAACACTGGGGCGCCTGGGTGGCTCAGTCAGTTAAGCGTCCAGCTTTGGCTCAGGTCATGATCTCATGGTTCGTGGGTTCGAGCCCCGCGTCGGGCTCTGTGCTGACAGCTCAGAGCCTGGAGCCTGCTTCAGATTCTGCGTCTCCCTCTCTCTCTGACCCTCCCCTGCTCATGCTGTCTCTCTCTCTCTCTCAGAAATAAATTTAAAAAAACATTAAAAACCGTAGGAAGAAATAAGATAATGTAAAATGTATCATTAAGAATTTTATATTGGTTACATGTTTATAATTTAGAGACACTGAGTTAAATAAGATACAGTTGACTCTTGAACAACACAGGTTTGAACTGCAAGGGTCCACTTATAGGCAGATGTTAAAAAATAAATACAGCCAGCACTGTAAATGTATTTTCTCTCCCTTATGATTTTCTTAATAACATTTTCTTTTCTCTAGGTGACTTCATTGTTAAGGACACGGTCTCTAATGCACAGGACATACAAAGTATGTGTTAATAGACTGTTTATGTTAATGGTAGGCTTCTGGTCAACAGTAGGTGATTAGTGGTTAAGTTCTGGGGGAGTCAAAAGTTATGTTCGGAATTTTTGCTGTTTTGAGGGGTTGGCACCCATACCCCCCGCATTGTTCAAGAGTCAACTGCACACTATTACAACGAATCGCAGTTGTTTCTCTTTAGTTTTTGAATGTGGGACAATGAGAAGAGTTCTAATTACGCAAGTGACTTGATTTTGTTCTTGTCGAGGGACCCAGACCCTTCTTTCTACAAACGAAGAAACTGAGGCCGTACAGGGATGTGATTCGCTCAGTCACACCTCTAGGGAACAGCAGTGCGTGGTAACACAGCGCTGGGGGAGTGATCCCCCAGTTCTTCAGCGTTACACAGTCGGCCCCAGACGACTCGTGAAACACGAGGGCTCGTTCCGGACGCTCCCCTTGACGGAGCACGCTGACGAGCTGCAGCGGGGCCAGGAAGCTGGGCACACTGCAAACCGTGCGATCTGAAGGGTGGCCGCAAACCCGAGATCTGTAACTTGCAGGGAGGGGGATGAAGGACGGATGTCCTGCTTGGCCTAGACAGAACTTTCTGGTAGTTTTTGCTGCTTAGGGAAAGTGTTGGAATGGGAGGCAGTGAAGCCCGGCACTGGAAGTAGGCAACCTTGGGCAAAGCAGGGGGAACCCACGTGGGCCAGGAGGACCTTGGCCTTGGGAGTGTCTGGGACTCTGGAGAGAGGGAGAGACGGTCTGGGAATCGGGCTCCCTGCTTTGGGGGGCAGTTCTCTGACCCACCCTCCTCTTCCCCTTGCACGCAGGGGTCTGCAGCCCTCTGTCCTGGGCCAGAAGCGGAGAGCCTGCCCCCTCTCTTCTCTCTGCCTCACACAGCTTCCTGCCAACACGAGAGCACAGAACGCTGCCGCTGCGCCCCTTCGCCAGCCTCGTCCCCGGCCTCCACGGGCCACACTGCCCTCCTGTGCCCACAAACTGGGGGCCTCAGCCCTCTGGCTGCTGGACAGACGGGCTTAACAGGGCTGCCCCTCATCGAGGGGCGGACAGGGCAGCAGGTGCCTGGCCCCATCTGCTCCCCTCTTCCCTCCGCCTCCCCCCTTGCCTCTTGCTCTGGAGCACAAGGTCTCTCCGCTCCACTGACTCTCCATCACTAACACGATTGAACCTGAACCCTCACGGCTCTGTGCCCCAGAGGGCTTTCTGGGTGGATGGCAGAGCCTCTCCCCCCACAAAGGATTCCCTAGACAGACGTTCCATGTTCAGTCACTTACCTACAGGAGCACAAATACACGACAAACACACACGCAGTGATAAGAACACACCCCAAAGTCACAAACACAGTCGTCCACACTGCCTGTGCGCTGGCATCCTTACCGTAGACTCCTACCTGGTGTCCCGTACACATAACATGCCGTGGCCGCTGCTCGCTTGTCAATACCCTGATGTGGTGGTCTAAGGCACATCTACCCACGGCCCTGCATTACATGAGTGCACCCACCCTCTACACACACACACACACACACACACACACACACACAGACTTTTGTGATTACCTTTTCCTGGGAACTCACCCTCTACCACGTGCTGGTGGTATTCTACTACGTTAACTGAATTAACTCATGCGAGGTAGGTCCTGTCTCTCTTCCCGGCTCCAAAGCCCGGGCCCTGACGTGTGTCTTCGCTAAGCCCCACGGCCTCCCCGGGCCCGTGGTGCCCATGACGGAGCGGGCAGTAAGCTGGGTGCTTTGCCTCTTGGCTTACCGCTCAGTGACCTCCCTCAGCAACAACCACGAGAAGTCTTATCATCCCCATTTTTCAAACGAGGAGACCGAGGCTTCCAGAATCCTTCCCTGTCTACGCCCCCGCGACTGTGGTTGCAGGGGACGGCCGCCTCTTGCAGTCTGTCTGCCATGCCTGCACACAATATCCGGCTTGGGAATGGGGGATTTGGCCCGCACCGAAGAGCCAGGGCTCCTCTGCGCAGAGCAGCCGCAGCAGGACGCTCCCGGGCAGGCATCAGGGACTGCAGCTTCGGAGGCCCAGCAGGGGACTAGAAGGAGGGACTGTATGCGCAGGGCCCAGTCCTGTGTGACAAATGCTAATAGCAGCCACAGAGGCAACATGATGCGTCAAGAGGACACAGGAGGCTTTAATGAGATACAATTTCTCTGCTTTCCTGCAGTGTAATTCAATTAACAGCCAGGAAAACCTAATTTCTTTTTGCAAAGAGGGGTGCAGGGGGAGATTCTCTGGGGACTTGGGAGCAGTGAGGGGCTGGGCGGAGAGGCATCAAGGAGACCCATGTAGGCCAGCCACCTCTAATACACAGCTCCCTGCAATACAGCCCCTTTAGGTGGGGAGGGAGAGGGCGGCCGCTTCCCCGAGGTTCTATAGGGAGTCCTGTGTGAACTGAGCCAGTTGGGTCCAAAGCTTCACAGCCCCAGCGCCCGGTACGGTGCCTGGCACTGTGCACGGCCAAATCAGAGAAACTCCGTAGAGGCCACAGATGACTTCCCTTCCCTGATGCTGCCCATCATTGCACTTGTCCCTCCTATGGACATAGGGCGTCCCTGGCACGGTACGTGTCTTAGACTGCAGTGTCCTGGCATCCTGGTCTCTGGCTGTGAGACTCCCCAGGGAGGAAGCCTCTCTGTTCAGGCTCCGCACACCCGTGGAAAGCTCCCCCACACAGGGCGCCCCTCCTGTTCCCTGCCAGTGCTCGGGCCCCCCAGCTTGGGTCCACAATCAGGCTCACTCCAGGGCGGGGAGGAACCTTGCCGGGCCTCCGGCGCCCAGGCCACCGCCTTCCAGCTGTGCCTAAATTTCAGATTTTCTCCTCCTGGTTCCGCTGGGGCCTCCTTGGCAGGCATCACGGGGAGGAGGAAGGCACCAGGCTGAGCGGAATCCCCCCCTCCCCTCGCTCCGGGACCCTCCTGGGGCAGCAAGCCGAGGGGAGAGGAAATCAATTTCAGAAACAAGACAGTTGTCAGAATCCGATGTAACCGGTTCCCGTCTGTGAAATTACTCGCAGGCCCGGCTCTTGTCACCCCCGAGGTCCTGCCCGGACCAGCTGCTATTTACATTTTAATTTGATGTGAGAGGCTGATAGATTTTTAAAACACCGTGAGACAGCTCGGCTTCCTGGCTCACCCCCAGCATCCACAGACCTCCCCACCAGCCCCAGGCTTGGTGATGGAGTTCTGGTGCCCCTCGACTCTGCCATGGGGCTTGTAAACTCGGCATCTGGCTGGCCCCTCCCTTGTNGCCCGACGCGGGGCTCGAACCCACGAACCGTGAGATCATGACCTAAGCGAAAGTCGGACGCTTAACCGACTAAGCCACCCAGGCGCCCCCACAAGGAGCTTCATTCTTATTAAGGATGGAGCCTGGAGGTCTTAGCCCCTACATTCCCGGTGAGGAAGCGGAGGCTCAGAGACGTTAAGGGGTTTGTCTAAGGTCACACAGCTGCTGAGTGGCAGGAAGGAGACCAAACCCCAAGTCCCCTGACAATTCATCAGCTCCCTTTCCTTTGGTTCCAGTCCAGCCTTCTTCTGCCTGCTCAATTTTTCTCCCTCTCTGGGCTTTGTCCCAAGAGTGGGGAGCTGCGTGGGGTTGAAGTCATGCCGATGAATCCCCAGGAGAGCAGAAGGAGCCTGGAATCTGGAGCCGGGCTGAGCCGGTGGGGCCAGGAGGCCAGGTGAGGCCAGGTGGGGCTGGCGGTGAGTCAGGCACCCTCTCCGTCTCCCTCCCTCTCTTCCGCCTGGTGAGTGGGGCTCAGCTGGTGTTTCTGACGAGTCCCCAAGTCCCCAGGGAGGGAAGAGTCAGTTATGAATACCCAAAGGACAGGAACAGTGTGTGTGGGAAGGGGAATGTGGAAGAGACAGAACGAGAATGCCACCGGCTGTTGGGAGAGGCCGGGTAACACGTGAAAAAGGCACGGAGCGTCGCATTCCGAGAGGAGGGACGGGGCACCGCTCCATCCCATCCCTGGGCAGGAGTGTGTAGTCCTCACAGTGTTTTACGTTCCTGAGGGCTGCACCGTCACGTGCACAAACTCATGTCACCCTCACGACCACCTTAGTTTGGTTCCCGCTTTTCAAAAGGGGAAACTGAGGCTCGGAGAAGTAAACTGCCCGAGGTCGCACAGCTAGTAAGTGGCAGAGCCAGGACTTATCCCAGGTGCCTGTGGTTTTACCCACGATGCGACACTGGCCAGAGAAGGGCAGTAGACAGGCGACCGGGTCGCCAGGACGGGGGTGGGGGGCAAAGAGCCCAGCTTCTTTGAAGAGAAATGCAGTTACGTTTTGGGGGGAGAAGATTGGTCTGGGAACCAGGATACTAAGGGTCGGGCCAGTCTGTTCTCCTCGGTGGGAGGCCAGGGGGAGAGGGCTCAGGAGGTCCTCAGACTGGCTGCACATACGAATTACCTGGAGACCTTCGAGACAATTCTTACCGCACGGTCCCCACGCTCAGAGGCTCTGATTTAATCGGTATAGGGTGGGGCAGTGGGGATTCTCACACATGATTTGGGGAAGAACCGCAGAACTTGATGGCCCTCATCTTCCACCTTCCCTTCTAGAAGATGCCCCCTGGTCCTTCTNAACCGCGAGATCATGACCTAAGCGAAAGTCGGACGCTTAACCGACTAAGCCACCCAGGCGCCCCCATGGGAAGGACAATCTTAAGAGCCAGTAGGACTGGAGAAATGACAGCAAAGTCATGCTCTTCTTTACTATCTTCAAGGAAACTTTACTTTTCCAGGAAGTCCTTCTGAGAGTCTAACTGGGATTTGCACAGAGCTTCTCCCTAGTTAGGATGCTCTGGGCACGCTAGAATACTTTTTTGGATNAGCTCTGTAAATCCATTTGTCAGAGGAGAAAGGAGCCTCCTGGCTCAGCAGCTCTCATCTTTTGTTTCTGGAAGGATTACATGTACCCATTTGAGGTGAGTGGGCCCCTCCTTCCTCCGATCCAGCCCACTCCCCTCCCTCCCCCTCAAGGCTTGTGTCTCCTCCTTGTTAACAAGATCGTGACAAGCACACAAGAACGGAGCCCTGTGTGGCGGTGTGAGATAAGCTGCCACAAAGGGGCATTGTTGGCACGTGGGGTGGCGGCCGGGCGGGTGGCAGCTCTTTGAGCTCAGCCAGGCAGCAGCTCTGGGCTTCCCCAGGGAAGAGCTGGTTGGGGTGGGGGGGTGCCTTCTGGTGCCTGCTTTGTTTTCTCCCTTCTTAAAGAGCCGGGGCGCTGGCGTTGTTAATTTGATTGCACCCACTTGGGCTTCATGTCGCCCCTGATTAGCCAAGCTCCACCTGAAGCATGAGATGAATTCAAATTGCATGGAAGCAATCAGCTCCGCTCTGAGGGGTGGTGGGGGCATGTCCGGGGGGAGCTGGGGGCCCGTGGGACCCTAGCTGTCCACTGCCTGTGTGTGGGCGGCCACGGCCAGCACAGTGTGCCTGCGCGTGACAGGCTGGGGCGGGGGTCAGGAAGGGTGGGATCTTTGAGACTTGCACCGCAAACCTGCTTCTGCTCCAGGGTGGTCTCAGTGGAGACCCACCAGGCCTCGCTTTCTCCACCTCTAAAATGGGGTCAGTCAGTTCTTTGGCTGCTTGCCGAGGAGTCTAAGAGCAGACCTGGGGAGTAGTGTCACGTCAGGGTGGGGACTCACTTCTCCCCCCTCTCTGGTCTTCTCTCCCCAGAACATTGGGAAAATGAGAGTTAATAATACAAATAGCTATCACTTATTGATTGCTTGCTACGTGCCATGTGCCTTGATTAATGAGTTATCTCATTAAATTCTCCGCCTCCCTTCCCCACCATCCTAGAAGGTGCGAGGTATTTTTATTCCCATTTTAGAGATGAGAGAACACTCAACTCTGAAATCACCCTGAACATCGGAACGCTTTCCGAACTAAAAGGAGGTGACGCCATCTCTTGTTACTTGGAAAGCACTTCTAGGTTGTCGCTGTGAGCTCCCAGCACCGGGAGTCAGCAAACGTTTGGCATTAAGGGCCAGACAGTAAATACTTGAGGCTTTGCAGGCCCTGGGTCTCTGTTCAGAGACTGCAGAGATAGCGCCGCCCTGCTGACATCTTGATTTTGCATTTTTAGCCTCCCTGAATTGCGAGAGAACACACTTCTGGGTTTTTAAGCCACCTGGTTTGCGGTCCTACGAACCGAACACAGGGAAACGGGGTGGGAGAGAGACCTTCGCGCCGAGGGCCAGGGAGGAGAGGGGGCTTCCTTGGGAGGCCACGTGGGCTTTCCTCTCCCTGCACCGTGGGGAGCCCGCTCCCCATTACACTCCCACCCCCCGCACAGGCTGGCTGTAGGCAAGTGGGTGCCACAGCGTTCCAGGGCCGCACACACTCGGCCCCTCCCCACAACCCCGGGATAGGCACCCGTGGGTGCTCCGTGACGCTGAATGATGAACGGCTGGCGGCCGGCCTGGGCACAAGCTGGCACCCGCTGGAGAATACCTTCACCACCTCTGTCTCACCGTGACTCGAGTTTCTAGACCTGAGAGGCGGGACGGAAGCCTGGGGCTCCTGGGCTGGAGGCGCTGAGGACAGGGCAGGGGTTCTGCGGGGACTCTCCGGTCTGCCCACCACTCTCATCCTTTCTGGCCCGGGACAGGACACCCATCACACAGTGGCTCGTGAGTCACCAGAGGGGCGTGGGCGTCGCTCCTGGGCCAGCACGCCGCCCTGGGCAGAATCCCTGGCAGTGAGTGTCAGCCAGCACCCGGCTACCTCGGGGCACCCCGCCACCCCACCTTGACCTGGCCAAAGCGCACACACCTGCTCTCCATTCTCACCCACTGCATCTCTGCTAGTGGCACCACGGTGCTTCTCATCTCGGCTTCAAGCCTTGGCTCTCCCGGCTCCTAGGTCCAACCCATCATCAACACCAGGGGCTTGTTCCTTTGCAGGGGCTGTTAGATTCCCTGCTCGAGATCTGAGCATCACGTCCAGACCTCAGTGTCCCCGTTTCCACGAGAGCTCTCTCCCTAATCCCAGGCTGCCGCCCTGTCATTAGAGGTTCTCCTCATGGCCTCCCACCCCAGGGCCTTTGCTCACGCTATTCCTTCCACCACCTCTTCTGTAAGGCTCAAGTCCCATTCTTCTAGAAAGTTCTGCCTGACCATGTCTGTCCACCCTGGGTTTTTCCTTCTGGGACCGAACATTGCTCCTATAGCCCCAGACACCTTGCACGTGATCTTGCCTTGTTCAGCTCCCTCACTAGCCGGTAAGTTCCTTGCAGGCAGGAGTGGTGATCTAATCAGGAAGTGCATGTTTATTGCTTGACTGATCCAACAATTTACTCTGCTCCTACCATGCAGAGGGGCTTTGATCATACCTGGGAAAGCAGACCCGGGCTGCTCACTTAGGGTGGGGTTTGGAGGCCCTACTTCAGCTCTTTGCTGGTCTGCATCCTCTTATCCAGTGAACTGAGCACTTAGAGCCCCAGACCCATCTGGACGCTTTCNGTGAACCCCAGCTCCCTGCGTCTCACAGTGTTTACTGTCTCTTGATTAGCGTGTAGGACGCACATTATTCTGTTGTCCATCAGATCTGCTGAGGTTGAACGTAAGGAAGGCCTTGAATGACACCTTAGAGCCCCAGACCCATCTGGACGCTTTCCTGTGCTTACGGTCATGAGGACCGCTGCCACCACTGCCGAAAGTCTCTAACGAGGGGATGGGGCCCCAAGGAGCCTGGGCACAAGATGTCCCCAGTACAAGCTCTTAAACAATGGGAGTGAAGGTCATACATGGGCAAGGTCAGTCATCCCTCCTATCCCTTCGACAAAGTCCCCTCTGCTTGTCAGGGGACCCGGCTTGTCACGGTGATGAGGGGAAGAGAGGCCAGGGAAGGGGCTGTGCCACATGGAGACTGTCATTCTACCCTGACGCCTCTGCAAAGGATGCTTCGGAGGCTGGGTTTGGCACGTGATGTGACTTGCTCCAATGACACAGCGGGCCCTTGAGGTCAGCAAGATCTCCCACGTTTCTTTGGTCCAGACTTGTTTTTTTCCTGTGAACCCCTGAATGTGGCCCATTTGTTGAGCTCTGTTAACGCCTTAGGGGCTGAGGGAAGGGGAGAGAAGGATGGTGATTTCTCTTAACAGAGGAGCAAACAGAGTCCAGGGAGATGAAGTGACTGGCCCCAGGTCACCCAGGGTGTAGCGGGGGACCCTGAGATAAGAGATCAGGGCCCCCGTCTCCCTGCTCAGGGCCTTCCTGTCCCCCAAGCCATCTATTCTCATTGGCGTCCCTGGGTCCTGCACAGGGAGGGGAGAGCCCGGGGCCCCCTGGGGAGGGCTGAGGGGTGGGGAGCGCAGGACGGAGCCAGGCCTGGTGACAGGATGTGTCCAGCCCCTCTGTTCACCCCTGTTTGAGGAAGCAGGAGACAAAGTGCCACTACTCACTCTATGAAGTTGAAAATCAATAAGGCCAAAGAGCTAGCCAGATACTTATTGCCATGGAAATCCCGCAACGGCCCATTCCCTCCTCCCCTCCCCTCCCTCTCTCCCTCCTTTACCAGAGGCTGGGGGGGCCAGGCCCCCGGCTTGCAGAGACCCTAGGCTTGGCACAGACCGGGGTGGGGCTCCCTCAGCTGCCCTGAGGCCGGGCCGGTGAGCGGTGCTGGGGTGGGCAGGGCAGGTAATGCGCCCAAGTCCCCGGGCTGCATCAGGGCCAGCATCAGGCGCAGGCCAGGCCCTCCGAGCTACCTGCCTCCCCGCCTTCGTGCCTTCTCCCCTGACTGTTTGCCGAATTAGCAGAGAGCCTATCCTACCCGCCCCTCAGCCAGTCGGGGAGACTCCGCAGGGCGGAGGGGAGCGCCAAGGGGGTGACCTGCGGCCTCGCGTGTGACGGGACTGGGGTCAGTTGGCCTGTTGTCCCCAGCAAGGCAGGCCAGAGGCAGGCGTTCCCACAGAGGGGAGGGAAGGCCGGCCCAGCCTGCGCGGGTGAGGACCCAGGCCCCCCCGCCAGGGAGCGCAGGGGAAACCTCAGGCCAGGTGCTTGGGCGCCTCCTGCCTGTTTCCTCTGGGGTGCGGGGAGGGCTCTTCTGAGCACGCGTGTGCGCACCCCGATCCACGCGACCCGGCACCTTCCGCATGCCCTGCAGACGGCATCCCTCAGGCCTAGGGGGATGGTGCTGGCAGGGGCCAGGGCTTGGGAGGCCGGGTTGAGAAAGACACTGTGGAAGATCCTAGAAGTCAGCCTGGGGCATTCCCTCGAATGTAGTCCAGAAAGGGAGTTGTGGGCTCTGGATAGTCATTTCCTTTGGCCATGGACCCCTTGCCCTGTGGGAGGGGAGGGGCTAACGAGGGCAGAGGAGGCCTTCTAGACCCGAGCCCCGGTCACTGGGTCTGCGGGAGGTGCCGCTTCTGCTCGACAAAGACTTCCCTTTGGGCACATTTGAAATGAGGACCATCTTGGGTCACTGGACACACAGACTTTGCGCCCTGCCTTCTGCGCTGCACCATCGGTCAACCGCTAGCCAGGCCTGGGACTTCCCGCCCCAGGGCGGGCTCCCTCCACCCCCCCAGTCCCCACTCCTGCACTCTCCCGCCTCCCGCCCACGACTGTGTGGCTGGGTGCGTGCTTGCGCAGGGCTCGCGGCTCTGGCTTTAATTGGCCTGACATTTTGCTAAACAAACAAATCAAAAACTCAGACCAAACAAAGAGCCCTTGTGGGTTTAATTGGCCGTGGGCTGTGCCTTGGCCCAATCACTGGAGCCTTTACAAAGCGGAGGAGAGTCTGGGGGATAGAATAGAACTTGTCTAACCAGGTCACCTGCTGCATAAGAGGGCTTCTGAGTCCAGGAAGGCAGTGCCAAGTGGTGGCCACATCAAAACACGACCAGCCCCTTGCACTCCACACTAAGCAGCCTGGCTTTGTACCTGCCTCTCCATAAAGCACTCCCTTTGAAGCTGGTTTGTTCTTTTCCCTGTGTGCCCATTGGAGCAGGGATTGCTTCCTCCTCTCCTTTTTGGTCATGATCTCTCTCTTTCTCTCTTTTGCATTTTAAAAAGGAGATAAAAGGTAGCTGGATGTGGTATTTTCTTCTGTTAATTACATTTGTTTTCACCCAGGGTCAGGGAGGAGGTCTGGTATCCTGAAAGGAGCACACACACCTGCTCGAATCCCAGATCGTCTGAGCTGGAGAGGATGCTGGGATCAGTTAGCGACTAGATGCTAGTGCCGGCCTCTTCTAGTACAGAGGAGAAAACCGAGGTGCAGAGAAGGTAAGGGGTGGTTCTTGGGGATGTGGCTGGTGAGTCACGGAGCCAGGATCAGCATCCAGGCTTCTGCCTCCAGATCTTTTGCTCTTTCTACCAAACCATGAGTTCACAGAGGTAAGTTCTCATCTCAGCTGGGACTATATCTGTCAATGACCTTGATCCAGGGCCCTACCTTCTTTAAGAAGGAGCTACTGCCTGCTGACCTCACAGGCAAGGCATGGGAAGAGCCTTGTAAACTATTAAGTGCTGGCCTTGTGACAGTGGCAGGACTAGACTGGATGCTCAGGTAGTCACGGGCTTAGCTCACATCAGTGCTCTGGGGGCCAATCGGGCCTGGTCGGTTGCCAACAAGGATGTCCGGGGATTGGAAAACACCTACCCACTCGAACACACCCTTAGCAACCCAGGGCCCCGAGGAAAGGCTCTACATGGCCATTCTGCAAGCATCAGCTCCCGTTAGACCCCTGGGCTCCTGGAACTCTGGCTTGCTGCCTGGTATCAAAAATCCATGCTACTGAGAAAGAAAATGCTTGGCTTCCAAAAACCATAAGCACGGCATTTCATTTTTCCCCCATCCTTCCTCCTCCCAGCCTCTAGCAGGCACCTAAACTCCCAGCTCACCAGCTGACACTCCGGGAACTTCGTTGTCGCCATGCGCTCGTGATGCTTTCTCCTCCGGGATGGAATCCCTGCCCCGCTGTCCGTTCCTGCCTGAATCATTGAGCTCTTCCAGCCCCACTTAGAGACTATTGCTCTTGTGGAGCTTTTCTTGACGCTCCCTCCTTCACCCCAAAGTTAAAATCGATGTCTCCATCCCTGATTCTCTTCATATCACTTTGTAGCCTCTGAAGGCACTTACCATTTTGGGCACTATAGTCGTTTGGAGTATAGGTCTACCTCTTCCTCAAGATTCTAAATTCCCTGAAAACAGCAATTCTGTCTTACTCATCACCAGATTTTCAGCATCTAAAACTAATGATTACTAATGATTACCGCGTGTGTATTTTGTGCCACGTACTGTATTCATTACTGAAAGCACATATCTCATGTAAACCTTTCTGATGAATAAAAAGTATTATAATCTCACACTTAATAAAGAAGGAAAGGGGGGCTTGCAGAGATCGCTGTCCAAGACTTCACGGCTTTCAGGTGGCAGAGCTGGGATTTGAACCCAGATCTGTCTGGTTCTGAAGTCTGTGCTCTTAGTCACAGAGTTTTATTGATGGATTTAGGGAGTGCTCAGTGAAGATCTGCTGAGTTGTCATTGGCAACTGTAGGGGTCAATGGTGTAGACTTTCCCCAACAGAAACCAACCACAAATGTCCAATGTGACACTAGGATGCTGTTTATGATGTATGTCCCTTTGATCTATTTACTTTCTTCTATTTGCCTCAAGTGGGGATTAAGGTCAATTTACCTTCTGAGAGTTCAAAAAGGCGTCAGGTCTCACAAGGTGGAGCCATATTGGGTCAACATTTTCTTGAGGGTGTTAGAGGCACTGAGGCAGGCCTGGAAATTGGCTTTGAGGGAGGCCTTGAAATGGCAGGCCTTCTCGCAGCTCTGTGGCAGGTCTCTGAGGCCAGCTCTGCAAGTGGGTGGGGGAGCATTGGTGGTGTTGTGTCTGAGTTGGACCAGGACGGCCAGGAATAGCTTGCCCTCCGGCGATCTCATTGGTGACCCATGTTCCCAGCTCCTAAAAGTTCTTCGCTTCCTTCCTGTGCCCTTCTAGCTGAAGTCAGAGCGGTGAGATGCGAGAAGGCCCTGGGAGAACGGGGGAGGAAAGGGCAGAGCAGCCCCGGGGGACGTGCGAGGGGACTAGCCAGGGGTCGGTCACCTAGACCAGTGTGGCTGTGTGTGTGCAGTGGAGGAAGTTCCCCAAGAAAACTGGGAGCACCCATGCCCCACCCCGGGGGCGCACCCCCTCCTCCTCAGCATTGTCACTCTGTCACAGGTACATCTTCTGGCAGCTGCACAGCATGTAGCATGGTGCAGGCTGCTCCAGAAGGGCACACAGACCCTCCAACCCCAGACAGAGGCCCTGTCGCGCTCGGCCCGCCCATACCCACTGGCCCTTGGGCCTCAGTTGGCCCTGGCCCTGCTTCTCTCATCTTGCTGCCTTCAGGGCGGCACCGGGGCCCCTGGCATGGCTGGGGCGGGTCACTGGGGAGCATGGGATACGAGGAGGTGTCTGCGACACAGAAAGTGTGTCAGGAAAAGGCCATCTAAGGAGCACATGAGCGTGAGGGGGGATGGGAGGGCACAGCTGGGAGGCAGCCTGGCGGCTGAGGGTGGTGGCGGAGCTGAGGCTGTGTGAGGAAGTGCCGAGAGACATGCAGGCGGCGGGAGGGAGGTGCGGTGAGCGGGAAAATGTGACCCGAGGTGTTGGTGAGACAGCAGATGTGAGAAAGGCGTGTGCGTGTGCCTTACTGTGGAAGGAAGCAAAAGGAAGTGACAAGGCGGCTGAAATTAGGTAGCGTGTCCGTGTGTGTGTGTGTGTGTGTGTGTGTATGATTTTGTGTTGCACATGCTCACAAGGCTGGATTTACAAAATGTGCTTCCTCTGCGTTTCTCTGGGTGCTACATAGCTGCTTCCTGGGTTGTGCGACGCGGACGGCGTGGAAAGAAATGCAGGCCACGGAAGACGAGGTGACTTGCCCAGGGTCCCCCCAGGACATCAGGGACAGCCTGACGTGAACCGAGTCTCCTCGCACAGCCTGCCTCTTGACTGCCGCATCCCCCATCCCCCAGGTCCCCCTCGTCCCACAAACCACACGCCACAAAGCCACAGCCAGGCTGGTCTGATGGAATCCCCTTGTTTAGGGAAAAAAAAAAAAAGCAAAGCGCCAAAAGGGAAAAAAAAGCCTAAGGGTTTGGGTTCATCTCTGCCGCTGACAGTGGGGAGATAAGGATCAAATACCAAGGACGGTTCCAGAAGGAGGCTGCTATTCCTCTCACCTCATGCAGGCAGAATTAGCAAAGTCCTCCCCAGCTGAGGGATGTAGATTGATCGCCTGGTTTTATTAAGGACAAAGTGCTTTTTGATAGTGTGAGGGAAGCGGCTCCCCAGGGTGGGGATCCCGGCGCCCGGAGCTCCCTGAGCATCGATCGCGGGGCTTCCCTGTCTTGTGCTGAGCCGCACACGGGCTCTGGCAAGCGATAAAGAAGCTCTGATCCTCGGCCAAGGGACCCCACACGGGCAGTCGCCCCCACACCTACCCCGCAGGGACTGTTTGTATGAATAGCAGCGCGGGGAAGCCTTCCACAGCTTGCTGGGGGGCCAGCCACCGTACTGGCTGCTTTACACACATCATCGGACTCGCTCTTGACGGGGAACATAACGGGTCAAGGTACTGTAGTGGTTTTCATTTTCTCGACCAGGAAAACGAGGTATGGGGAGGCCAGGCAAATGTGTCAAGGTCACAATAATTACAATGTGGCGCCCAGATTCACACTTGGCTTTGGTCTGGTGGTACAGCACAGGCTCCTATCACTGTCCTTCATGACCCACGGTCTATTTCCTGACCCAGAGCCAGATGGACACTGCTCCTATGATACGGTTCATGGGGGCCCATTATGCAGACCCCTAAGAGTATAAAGAGATAGGCTCCTCTGGTAGGAATGTCTGTGTGACTTAACAGAACTCAGGAATATTCTGGGCTTCCGAGACCCATGAGGCCAGCTCTGTATGTCCGGGGATTTAGAAGCCATAGACAGAGCACTGACAAATGAGTTTGGTTGCTGTTTCAGCTTTCCCCAGATATCTTCCCCTTTCTGTGATCAGTTCCTGTGTGATTCAAGCAGCGTAGTGGGGTGCGTGGGCTGGAAATAAACCTGGGGCACAGGGAAGAAGCTGGAGCCTAGACAGGGGAGGCGACTTGGCCAAGGTCACAAGGCTCATCTGATAGGACTTGGAGTCCAAGGTTTTCTGCCCACAGGCCTTTGCCCTACACTGTGTATGAGGCATCCTCCTTTGTAAGCCACAGCCACATTACACACAGCAGGCACATATTAAGTAACAGAAATAAGCGTTTGTTGGATGGTGCTGTTGGAATTGCCAACCCACAGAGCCAAGTGAACAGAACGTGACCTGATACTCGGGTTCGGCAAACCAGGAGCTTATCACGACTGCTTACCACCTACCACCACTGCCTACCCACTGCCTACCACGGCCGCGGTGGGGTGAGCTGGGGCTGTTCGGGGAGAGGCCTCTGCTTTAGATGAGCGGGGGTCTCAATGCCCCACCCGAGGGTCCCGGGTGCACCTCTGACCAGGAGCGTCCCCTCCCCTCTTCCCCCAACCCCTGCCTCCTGCTCACAGATGGAAGAGTGGCAGCTGGGCGGGGAGGCAGGGTGAGTGTGGAGACGGGCCCTGGATTGGGGTCGGAGGGCTGGGAGGGCCGCGTGCGGGCAGGACTCACTCTTGACGGTGAGGAACATGGACTTGCTGATGTCGGTGCCCACGCCGTTGCTGGCCTGGCAGAGGTAGTAGCCCATGTCTTCCTCTAGGACATGGCGGATCAGCAGCGAGCTGTTGGCCAGGATCTGGGTGCGGCCGGTGAGGGGCACTGGGTGGTACTGCTGCGGGCTCCCACTCCCTAGAAGGAGGTGGCTGTCAGGGGGCTGGGTTGGACCCAAGGGATACCCTGATATCCTTCTCTTGCTGACCTAGGGCTATTTTGTAGCACCCTCTGGGCGACAGGAAGAGCCTCACAGAGGCCTGGTGCTGCCCTAGCTCTCAGGTAAGGAGATGGACTTGGGGGCCTCAGTTCAATGCCCACCTTGGCAGTGAGCTTCGGGGCTGTGCTTGGAGAGGAAGAGTTGTCTTCAGGCCACTTGGCCACAGGCAATGGGAAGATGGAGCCCTCAAGTGGCAGGTGCCTGGTCTTGGATAGCCAGGCTCGGGGAAGAGGCCAGCTGTCCTTCGGGGGGGCTTTGTGGACCCCCTCCCTATCCCCCCAGTATCAGTGATGGGCATGGTCTACAACAAGAGGTTGGGATAGGACTTAGATACTAAATGTATCCCTGGGATGATGTTGAGGTCCAAGAAGGACCATAATCCCAGAAATAGGTTGACTGGTAACAAGCAGGGGCCAAGGAGGTTCTGGGTCCCCAGGGCAGGGTGAAGAGGGCTGGGGAAAGCAGACAAGCATGGAGTTCTAGGGCTGGAGCAGGGAGGGGAGAGATCAATCTGTGGGGACAAGAGGAAATTTGGAGTTCCTGGTCTGCAGACCCCTAGGGGTGGCTGAGGATAATCCCCAGAGCAAGTATAGCCTGGGGTCCCATTAAAGCTCAGAAGCCAACTCCCCCCACCCCTCCCCACCAAGGCTAGGAGTTGTGTGTAGGAAACAGGCCCAAGTCCCTTCTCCCCACTCCCTGACCGTGCTCAGAGATGCTGGCTGGCCAGGCGCTCACCCTTGGCGTGCTTCCACATGACCTTGGGCGGGGGGTAGCCATCCACGGAGCAGTTGAGCACACCGGCTTTGCCATAGATGCCGTCCTGGTTGTTAGGCTGCACCACAAATCGAGGGGGCACTGCAGAGAGAGGGGAGGTGGGGAGAAACAGATCATCTGTCTCTAACAGGTCTTCCAGAGCACTGGGTACCTTCCATCCTGTGCCAGCCCCATCTGGACCATTACCAAGCTGGTAGCGGGTGGCTCTGAAGCCCAAGATGCAGAGGGCTTTGGCTGAGCACTGGGAGTTCCCAGTCTCCAGTCCCCAGCTCTGCCCCTGTTAATGACTAGCTGACCAAGGGTCTTCCCCTCCCAGGACCTCTATGTCCTGGCCCAGAAAGCAAGAGACTTGAACTTCCTGATGTCTAAGGCTTCCCAGTGGAGCCAATGGTCCCTTGGCCTCGAATCTAGAGAGACTGTCAGCAGCAGAGAGAGCTGGCCCGTCCCCCCTCGCCACCGGCCGCTCCGCTCACCACGCACGATGAGCTGGCGCTCCCGGCTCACGGTGGCCGCCGCATTGCTGGCGATACACGTGTAGTTGCCATTGTGCTTGAGGGAGACGCTGGAGATCTGCAGGGAGCTCATGAACTCCTTGCTCTCGATGGTCACGCCCGAGCCTGAGATGATCACCTGTCCGTCCTTCCTCCAGGTGATGCGGATGGGCATGTCCCCCGAGGACACCACGCAGGGGATGTAGAGCAGCTGGCCGATGGAGGCAGGTGGGAACTCGAAGGGCTGGATTAGAGGGGGCACTGGGAAGGCAAGGGGGAGTGTTGCTGTCAGCAATCCTCGCCCCAGCCTGGCCAGCAGCACTGCCTCCCTGCCCCACCTCCTTCTCCTCCTGACCCTGGGGCTGTGACCAACGTTCCCAGGGCCACCCGGGCCTTGTTCTCTACACACAGAGTCTCTTGGGGTTCTGCTGTCCCTTGGTGCCAATCCCCTTGCCCACCTAGGCCTGGGGCCACTGTCTCTGTTTAGGGCACTGGCTAGCCTGCATGATTTAATCCTGATCTTTGGATTTGCCCCGGGAATTTGGTGATGATTCATGTGCCTCTTGATTCCCATCAGTCTGCCTGCGGACACTGGTCGGCTTTCACCCTGACTTCCCCGCTGCTCCTCAATGGCCCCGTGTCACTTTCTCATCCCAAGGATGCATCAGGTCTCTGGGGGCCTGGGATTCAAGGGATGCTGTGACCCAAATGTTGGGGGTGGAGAAAAGCGGGTTCTGAGACTGTCCCCTGCGCATGCCCCACGCTGTGCATCTAAACCCAGGGTGCTGTCGGCTGCTCTTCTCCAGCCGAGCTGCCGTCACCAGCGCCAGCCCTGTCCGTAGTCATTGGGTGTTAGCACAGGTGAGGGGAAGCTCTCATCATGGGTTGTTTCATTTGCTTGACACTCAACCTCTCACAGAATCCTCCCACCGGTAACGTGACGTGGGCTTAACCATCTCCAGTTTACAGATGAGAGAACTGAGGCTCAGAATGGAGAGGTAATGTGCCCTAGGTCATCCCATTCCTAAGAGGTGACCTTGGGATTTGGGACCGGTCTGTCTGCTCTCAGAGTCCAAGCTCTCTCCCTTATGCTGCCTGGGTGCCTCTCTGAGAAAGCCCCAGACGTGCCCAGCCCAATGACTCCTTTGTCTCATCTGTGAGCTCCCCTTGGGTGGCAGGGAGGAGCAGAGAGAGAGGCTGTCATTCGTGAGGCAAGCAGTTTGCTGTTCGTTCTGGCGAGCGGCATCCACACAGCCCCCCTCTCCCTCCCTCCCCCTGAGACCCAGCCCGCCCCACCACCCACATCTTGCCCCCGTGGGTCCTGTCTGGAGCCTGAGCCGCTGAGAGAGGGGTCCTCCTTTCTCAGCTCTGGCTACAGCATCAGCCATTATCTTTATGATAACTCAATTAGGCCACAGTGACTTCCCCAGCACGTGGGGGGAGAAGGGAGAGAAGGAGACAGACAATTAGCTTAACAAGGATGAGCACCCAGTAGATGAGATCTCCTTTCTGCAGTCAAATAATTAAATTACAAGGCTGTCCACAGTCCTCTGGCCTTCTCCCAGGCACCAGCCCCACCTCCCCGGGAAGCGTGTCCTCCACCCTAGGCCCACTCACCGTGGCCACCAGCAGGGGCGAGCCCTGGGGGGTGGGAAGGAGGGGTAGCTTCCTATGCATGCCCGAGGCCCTCCCGGCACCCTAAACATTTTCAGGGTTTGGTAGGGAGCTCCTGGTGTGGGCATAGAATAACCCTGGACGGCTCTTTGGATCCCTTGGAAAGTTCTTGATCAAGAGCCTAGGTCCAGAGGAAGTGACATTTAGGAGGGATATTGCCCTCATGACCTATGGGATTAGAGTCGTACCCTTTGGCAGGGCACTTAACTGGACCTTCCCAATGTCATCTCCCGCCTTACCCTTCACCGGCCACAGGGGCTCCATCAGTGCCCCATGACCTCCCACCGCTCCCACCCTCAGCTCGGGCCTGGGTGAACACAGCTGGGCATTTGTCCTTACTTCCCACCATGCGTGCGCCACCAAGGGCCCACATCCAAGTCCAAAGTCCAGCCAGGTTTTCCGGGGCTTTGGCCATTGTCTGGATCTCCCCATCCCAGTCTTTGGTTGCCTGTTCCCTGGGTTGGGGCCTCACATCAGTATTCTGGGTAGTTTCCTGGGCCTGGGGTATCTCCACATAGATTTCTCTGGAACCCTGATCCTGGTAACGACCCAATGCCCACTGCTGAGATTTCCCACAGGTCTCTCTGTCGGGCTCCGCCGATCTCCGCCGCTCTAGCCCCTGGTTTGTGTGGGTGCCTAGATCAGACCAAGGCTCCTGGCCTCCTGGGATTTTTTGGATGGAATTGTTGCAGAGACCATGATCTGCTTCCAGTTTGTTCCCACAGGCCAAACAGAACCAGTTCTGACCCAGTCCTTCCCACAGAGGCCCAAAGCCAGTGCCCGCAGCACCTGGTGCACACCTTCATCATGCCACCTGTCACGTGGCACTGGGGTGGTGGTTTGCACTACCACCTTCCCTGGGGGTCTGGGAGCTGCTTTAGGGCAGTAACTAGGACTGATTCACCTGGAAGATTGCAGGGGCCCAATAAATGCCTGTCAGGTGGGGAAACGAACAAACATATGTTCGGATATTATTTCTTGGGTTGATCTTAGAAGTTTAACTGGGCAGGGGGTGCTCAGGATAGGGGTCCATGCAGAAAAAGAGGGGGATTCTGTGCTATTCCTCAAGAGGCTGTATTTATGCTATGGGGTTTTGGAGCCACGAGCTTGTTCCTTGGGGGTCTTCCTGGGGGTCGGGCCCTAGCTATCGTAGCCCCAGACCGGCTCCTGTGCACACATGAACACGACCGAGGGGAGACCAGCTGCGGTGATGGGCTGCAGAGGAGGATGTGTGGGCAAAGCAAGGAGCTGGGAGGTTCCGCCGAGGGGGGAGAGGGCCGAGGGGTTGTCCAGTCTGAAGGACTGTGCCCTGGGGATAGACGGTCAAGTGCTACCTTTCCACTGAGAACAGAGCAAGTGGAGAGCAAGAGATTGAAATCAGGCAGGGAGGTTTAGCTCAAGCAAGGGGAAGACTGTCTCCCTCGGTAAGAAGAGATTTGGATAATGGAACAAGTTACTAAGGCAGGTTAATTCATTAATTAACTAATTCATCTAATATTTATGAAATGCCTACTCTGTGAAGGCATTATTATGCTCTGTGTGGGCTGGAGGAAGTAGAAACATGCTTCAAATACAGATAGAACCCTCAGGAGCTCATCATTTGCTAAGGGAGGCAAGCGAGGTCCCTCAGTGATTATTGGACAAGCACCACCTGAATACACAGATGCTGAACTCCGAGCAGCGAGTCGTATCACCTGCCTGAGTGACCGCAGCCTCACGGAAGAGGTGGCGTTTGGACAGAGTTAAAGGACACATCTGCCGTCAAACGGACGTGGGGTGAGAAAGGGGGAAAGGCTGAGCCGTGAGGCAGAGGCCACCCAGGGGCTGTCTTTCCCTTGTGGCCTTTAGGAACAATGTGGACAGTTATTGAGAGGCCGACAGGGCAGGTGTGAGGCTGTGGTTGATAAGTGTCCCCGTAGGACCCTTTGGGGGAAGTGCTAGAGGTTAGAGCTGCTCACAGAATTTCTTGGCTCCAGGCAGCTGCTCCGATAGCCCCCACAGCTGTGGGCGCAGCAGCAGGAAGAAGAAAGTCTAGGGATCCTGGCTCCTTCACAGCCTCGCTGACCACCAGGAGAGGCCCTGTGAGTGAGAGGCTCTGAGAAGTAGTGTGGGGGGGGCCCTGCTAAGGCGGGTACATGGGCAGCTGCCATGATGTGGGGCCGCTTTCCGCCCTGTGACTCAGTAGTGTCTTCCTCAGTGCTCAGAGGTGCACATGAGCTAACTGAATGTGTGGGTGTCCATTTGCTGCCTCTGGGAAAGCAAGCCTCAGCGGCAGGGGGCTGTGCCCACCTCCATGACAGCAACGGCTGGAGTCCTCTTGAGAGTTGACTGCGCGAGGGCCCCCCTCCTGGCCCTGAGCCGCAGCATACCCCCAGCACCCAGCCTGAGTGTAGGCGGCACAGACACCTTGTATCCCACGGTCCCATCTCCGGAAGCCCTGCTCCGGCCCTACGCATCTCTGGTGAGAGGGCGACTCTGCTCTGAGAGAGGCAGGGCCGGAGCAAGGCGCCATGGCGAAGAGGCCAGAGGGCAGAGTGGCTGGGGTCACGGCAGGTCCAGGAGGTGTTGGGCCACCATAGAGCCTTTACGGCTACCTGCTTGAGAGTGCTGCAAAGACAAGGGTGTGCTGACCACTGGCCCAGACCACAAACGCTTTCTGGCGTCTCTCATCATCTGTCTTTGAGACCGAGTCTTCCTATTTACTGGGCCTTGTTCGGCAGAGAGCAGGCACTGGGGAGAGTGGGGGCGGCTGCCCGGCTGCCTGTGCACCTGGAGATGGGGAGGGAGCCATGCCTAGCGGCTGGGGGCCAGACTTGGCTTTCTGTGCAAGCAACTGGAGGTGGCAGTAGCTTCCCCACCGCACCCCTGCCTCTGCCCCTGGGTCTCAGTTTCCTCGTCTGAAAAATGGAGGAGCTGGACCAAGTAATCTCTAAAGCCTCTATATTTTAGGAATAGTAATAACTTCACTTCCATTGTCTTTTTCCCACAAGCCTCTCTTCTCGGGAAGGCCTTCCCTGACCACCCTATTTAAGATCGCAAACCATTCCCTCCTCCCTGGGGCACTCTCGTCTGTGCTCCCTATTTGACATGGGGCACCTCTTACATATGTTATGCATCTTCCATTTGCCCAGCAGAATGGAAGCTCTCCGAGGGCAAGATTTTTGTCTGTCTTGAGTATCGCTGTGTTCATATCACCCTGACCAGGGTCGTCATCGTGAGCTCTGTCCAATGAAGAGGACGCTTGCTCCAATGTGCCAGGGCCCCTCTGCTGAGGAGAGGGCCAGTGGCAGCAGCTTTCTCGAAGCCCCCTTCTCCCAAGTACCACTGGGCTATCTGCCCCTATGGAACCTGTCCTGTCCCCTTCCCGTGGATTCTGGTGGGTTCCTTCCAAACCTCCGCCTCTGCTGAGAGCAGGCATGTGGCTAGGTGACTGGCTCTTTCTTATGATCACAGAAACCCCCAACCCATTCACTAAGGCAGAAGGGGCCCCCTTCCAAAGTCTCCAACACATGGCAGGCACTGGTCAGAGCAATGGGAAGCACTGGGAAGACTGAGCGCGGGTGGGGAGCACGGGCATTTGGGAATGAGAGCATGTGTGTGTCCTTTTCTGTCTGCTCTCCATAGGGACCTATCTCCCAGCCCTGGCCTTACTTAGAGTGGGCAGAAAGCCCCTTATTGCCCTTATTTTGGCTCAAAGGCCCTCAGAGGCTCAGATGTGGGGACGGAGACGTCCTGTCACTGGGTCAGAGCCAAGGAGCCCTGGCTGCAGCCTGCCTTCTTAGTTAATTAAGCGTTCAGCCCGCGAGCCCGGAGACGTTTTATGCTACATTATTTTTCAGCTACAGGGGGCCCTAAAGACATCAAATCTAGGTTGGGTCTGTGTGCCCTCCTTTTACGTCCTGCAAGGGTGTCTCTGGATGCCCAGAGACGAGAGCTCGCCTTCCCTGCGGTTCTGCTCTCCTGTGCCCGTCAGCATCACACGCCCAGAATCCACAACCTCTCCCCTCGGCCCTCCCACCTTGCTGGACCACAGCAGGCAGACTCGGGCAATATTTCCCATGGTTCTACCTGCAGCCACCTTTCATGACTCAGGAATGATGCCTTACAGGAGGGCAGGGGCAGAGCAAACATTTGTGCCCATGTGACTGCCAGCATATGTGTGTGTGCGTGTGTGTGTGTGTGTGGTGCGCGTGCAAGGGTAGGCAAGTTAGTGTGNAAACATTTGTGCCCATGTGACTGCCAGCATATGTGTGTGTGCGTGTGTGTGTGTGGTGCGCGTGCAAGGGTAGGCAAGTTAGTGTATATTAACCTATGTGTATATTTGTGGCATGGACATGCATATAGTATGCGCCAATGAGTACACGTGTGCACACACATGCACAAAGATCCTGGTACGTGTGTGTGCACGCATGTCTGGCATGTTCTGCTCTCAGCTCAGTGTGGAAAAATTCATCAGAAGACAAGCAGTCCCAGGAGGAATGAAGTCAGCAGTTGCTTCTCCAGCTCATGGAGCAGTGTGGGTTTTTGTCCCTTCCTGCCTGCAAGCCCACGGCCCCGTACAGAGCCAGGGGGGTGGGAAGGGGGAGGGGCTTCCGCTCGACACCCCCCCCCCCTCCTTCCCGTCCAGTGTCCTGTCCCACCTCTGCCTTGCCCTTTTCTACACTCCGATCTCTGCTCTGATCCTCTGAGCGGGATGCGTATCCCAGCCAGGTAGCAGCGGTGGGCGGAGTGCCACCTCTGGGCCTGTCCCTCCTGGCCCGGAGTCACATGCAGTTCCACGCCCAGGGCTACCGCCCCCCCCCTCCTCCTCAAGTAGCTCTTAGAACAGCACATCAGCTAATCAAGCAGTGTGCTCATAATCAGCTCTGATGGGTTCTTCTGCAAAAGTGCATTCTAATGAGGTGGGGAGAGGGAGCCAGGGGCTGGGAGGGTGAAGGGCCTGAGCCTTCGGAGGGACAGGGGCCTGGGGTCCTGCAGCCCCTCACACAAAAGCTGCTTCTTGGTCTGCAGAGAAAACAAGTGACGACACACCCCTCCCAGGGCTGGTTTTCAGACGGTGAGGGCGGGCAAGAGGGAGTGTATGCACATGTGTCTCTACTCTGTACACACACATGCCCTGTTTGATGAATGCCAGGCTTTGTGCTGGGTGTGGGAGACACACGTGCCTGGTGCATGGGCTCTGCCCTCCAGCACCACTCTCTCTCACACACACACACACACACACACACACATACACACACACACACATACACACCCTCTCTTCTTGTCGCTCAGCACAATCACAACAGGCCCAGAGAGTCGCTGAGACAGAATGCATCAGATTCAATTCATTAGGACTGATCGCTCCCTGAATGGGGCTGAATAATTGATGAGCACAAGCAGCTTTCAGGATGCTCGCCGTACTCCACGGCTCGTTGGAGCCCTGTTATTTTTTTTTTTTTTTTTTTAAGCCAACAAACTCGGCCAAATGCTCATTGGTGCGGGCGGGTGAAGGGAATGGAGCAAAGGTTAGATGTTTTAATATGTGATGTTTACAATGTAAACTCTCGGTTCACTGCGTGTAACGGAAATGGATACGGCGGCCTGTGATGCCAGGAGGGGGTAGGCAGGCTGTGCTGTATTCTGCGGCCACCAAGCTGGGGAGGTGGCCTGGCAGGGTGACGGGGGGGCAGTGAGGCTCCTGCCAGCACGAGGCCCCAGGCAGGGCAGAGGGATTAGGCTGCGGAGGGGCTGGGGTGCCCCTCAGTCTAGCGGGGGTGTGGCGGTGGGAGGCAGAGAGGCGGGAGGCTGATGCTGTCAGGGTCTCCTGTCCCCTCCCCAGCCTGAACTGGCCACAGCCCCACAGCTCCAGGGGCACAAAGTGAGGCTTCCCAGCAAAAGAAACGCTCACCAGCTGGCAGTGTGACAGGAGGGGGGTGCACAAGAACGTATGTGACACGGTCCCTGTGCGTTGACGAGCAGGAGCCCCAGGGACAAGGAGCAAGGGAGAGAGGTATGGACCTCGCCCTTTGCTGCTACCGTCCAGTTTTCTGGCTCTCTGCCAGCCACTTCCACCCGGATCGGCCGTCATCGCCGCAGGCTGGGAGGGGTCACAACCTAACGTGTCTGTCTCCCCAAATTCTTCTTTCGCCCAGACTTCCCTCTTCCTGTTGACAAAGCCATTATTCGACCTTGCTTCAGAAGCCTAGCGCCCACTGCGGCCTTCCCCTGTGCCAGGGCCCCTCCGTAAGCCGGGACCCCCATGCCGTTTCTTCCTGCCAAGGGGTCCTGGGGCCCAGGCCAGCTTTCCTCTGCTGGTTCATGTGTCCCTCGTGGGACACGGGGAGGGGTCTCCCTTCCTTGCTGCCTTGGGGTGACACAGATGCCCAGGTGACGGGGGGCTCTCAGCACTCTCAGGGACCTCCTCTCTCTTTCTGACTCCCTCTTAGGGTCCCAGAAGGCCTCTTTCTTTATTCCTGAGGCTCCTGGGGTGAATCCTTCCTCTTCTGCGCCGCCCTCCCCTCAGCTCTGCGTTAGAGCCCAGGGCCTGCAGTTACACAGGCCTGGGACAAATTCTGCCTCCAGATGACAACTGACGTCCTTCTTGGCGCATCACAGCCTTTTCTGCCTTGGAAGTTGGGGATAAAGTGGTACCTGCCTTAGACACGTAGGCAGTGTGGGGGTTAAGTGGAGCAGAGCGCGGGGAGCATCCCGCCACAGTGGCTGGGGGATGGGGGGCCCGCCACCGTGATCCCTGTCTCACTATGACAGTGACTGCCATCTGGTGCTGGAAACCCAGTGGTGGCTGGAGACCACAGCCCTCCCGCCTCCCTCATGGAGCCCCCCAGGCTGACATCTCCTTGCTCTGGGAGCCTCAGGCTCTCCCGGTGCTTGCACCCACCTTGACCCTTAACCATTTCCACCCATCACCGACTCCATGACTTCCCAGCCCAGCTAGCTGCCTGGCTTTTCTGGACGCTTCCGCAGCCAGGCCTGGCAGGCCCCACTAGCCTATTCTGCTCCCCCTTGCTGCCCAGAAAGTCTCCCTCCAGGCCTGGGGCTTCCAAAGAACGTATCGGGGAGGGCGCTTCCAAAGAACGTATCGGGGAGGGCGCTTCCATCACACACGGCCCCAGAGCCAAGGGGACATGCCTCAGTTACGCACACATTCCTGCATGTCCTTGGTTCGGTTCTCTCGTTTGTTCATTTGATCCACAGGCATTTACTGCATGGCTACCGGGTACCGGGCACTGTGTGAGTTCCCTTGCACAAAACACACCCCAACCAAGTGGGCAAGAAGGGCCTGGGCCGGAGGAGGTGATTTAAGTCCAGGCAGTGCTTTGTAGGCCTCCAGCCGTGATAGCAGCTGGGAGGTGGTCCTGGCCAATCCCGTAAAAGCAGCCTGAGCTGGCCAGGCTGTGCCCGGAAGGAAGTCAGGGTACCCCTCTGTGTTCCCTCCACCCAGCCTCCTGCTGCTTCGGCTCTCCTGGCTCCTGCCTCTCACCCCCTCTTGTGGGTCTGAGTTCTTGGTGGCTCCCTGCTGATGTCACGTGGCTCCCCACCGTCCACCATCTCTGGCGAGGGCCTCTCGTCCAGAAGGCGACCTGGCCCCTCTCTGTGTGTCACTGGCCCCCCGCCCTCCATGCCTCATGGCTGAGACCCGCAGTGACCTGCAGCCCATGGAGGGATCCCATATGCTCAGGTGCTCATGACCTCCGTCTCCCTCCCATCTTCCACCCTGCCCTCTTTCTCCCAAACACCCGGTCCGGACTCTCTCCTCCAGCTTCCACTCACTCCGGACCGCCTGAGCACTCGGCTAAGGAGAGACCCACAGTCCTGGGTGGCCAGCGGGGGGCTCCGGTTCTGGGGAGGGGCCTACCTTTGACGGCCACGTGGACACTCTGGCTGATGGACAGCTGGGGCTGGATGAGAACGCTGCACAGGTACTCGCCCTCGTCCATGCCCTTCTGCACGTCGGTCAGCTTCAGCGTCCCGTTCTCGAAGACCACCTGGCGGTGGTTGTCCGGGAGCAGCAGGGCATCCTTATACCACTTGATGGAGTAGTAAGGGTAGCCAATGACCCTGCAGTTGATGAGCGTGTCCCGCCCGGCAACGGCTGTGATGTTCTTCATCGCCCGGATGCTGGGGGGGCCTGGGCAGGAGTCAGGAGGGACAGGCGGCGTGGTTAGCCAGGGACGGCCGGAGGCTGCCCTGCGACTCTCTTCTCGGTGGCTTGGCTCTGAAACTATCCGGGGATGGAAAGCCACTGGGGGGAGAGGGAAGCCTTTACTGCAAGGCTCAAGGCAGAGGCTGAGCCAGGGGCAGCCGTGGTCCCTCCAGGACCCCGTCACTAGCTTCAGGTGGGCACAGACATGCTCCCTTCGTGCCTGGGACTGGAGTCTACCCCTCTCATGGGACGCGGTGTGTGGGCCAAGTGAGCCCTCAGCAAGAAGCAACTGGGATTTGGGAAGACAGGTCCTCATTTACAAGGAGGTTCAGATGTGGGGGCTACAGTGGACATATGGAGATTTGGCTGCTCATCATGGCCTGGTACCAAAAAGGGTCCTGTATACGTTATACAGTTAAAGGACAGTAGGAAGGTCTTCATTGCATGAGCTGATGATTTTTTCCAAACAGGTTGAGTGTGTGTTGTGGGTCCCTGAGAAGGGGCCCTAAACGAGGGGCTCTGATCACACTGACTGTGGGGAGGGGGGTATCTTCAGCTGGGTTGCTAGGCAGGTGGCAATGTGGGAGTGGCGAAGGGGGCTCAGGAGCCACCAGGCAGGGTCGGTGCCGGAGTGGGTACAAGAAACTCCAGGCTTCGGGTTCCTCCCGAGAAGATGAGGGACTGGACTCGGGCATCCCAGGACCCTGTAGCTCTGAGCCTTCCGATGTGAAGAAGGCAGGAGGGTGGTCAATGGGAGCTGCCTCCCCCACGTGGGGTTGGAGACCTGCTGCAGGTGAGTTAATGTGAACCCTCCCTCCCCTTCCTGCCCCCACAGCAGCCACCGGTGCCCATTCCCTCCTCCCCCTCCTCCGCCCTGGGGTTAGGATCCCCCATGGAGGGGCCGCGTGAAGACTGGCTGACCCCCCAGGGCTGTAAAGAGCTTCCACGGGGTCTCTTCTCACCACAGCTCTTCCCAGCTGGGAGAGCTGAGATACGGGGGTGCTCATCTGAGGACTGCCTCCCCCACTCCCGGCGGTGCCTGCCACGGGGTCCCCCGCCCAGCCTGAGCCTCCCGCTCTGGATGGCGTGGACTCGGTGGGAAGAGGGGATGGCACCCTGGGGGAAGGTAGCGTGCCTGCTCCTGGCTGCTTACGCCTCCTGCGGCATTCGAGGGGTGGCTCCGCGGGGGGACGCGGGGAGCACAGCTCTGATGGACACCCCCATCAAAGGCCAAGCCTGGCCCCTCCCATCCCTGTCCTTGTCCTTACAAGCCCCTGGGACCCGGGAGTTTCGATGGGGGTGCGGTCGGGGGCAGGTCACACTGGAAGAGGAGAAGAGGGAGGAGGAGGGGACGAGAATGCAAAGGCGGGGGGTGAACTGTACCAGACACATACACGCACACACAGAAGAAAGGATGACGGGGTTGCGGAGGGCAGGGAAAGGGGGAGAAAGCGAGGAGAGAGGCCTCTCCTAAAATCAAAACGACAGTTAATAATAAGTACGAATCACCACAAGAATGATGGTAACCACAGAGATGGCAAAGGAACTCAAAAGCCTATTCTGATATTTAAATGTAGACAGGCACCTCTTACGTTTATTCGCGCCTGATATTCAGCACTGCCCACCGAGTTCCGCGCCGTGCACCGGTACACGCCCCCGTCGCGGATCTGGGGGCCCGTGACGTTCATGTGGCTGATGGTGGTGCCGTCGGACATGGTGTACTGGTTAGTGCGGTGGCTGCCGTCCCGCGCGATAGGCTCGTCGTCCAGGGCCCAGGTGACGGTGGGGGGCGGGGCGCCCTTCGCCGCACACACCAGCGAGAATTGCTCCCCGGGGTTGACCACCTTCTCGCTGAAGGACGAGATGATGCGGGGCGTGCCATCTGGAGGGAGGGAGGCACCCCCCCCCCCCTTAGGATCATGGAGCCACAGAGAAACCACCCAGCCAGGCCACCCCACTCCGGCCGCAGGGCAGGAGGCAAAGCGAATGCTCATGATAATGATTAGGACAGAACTCTCATGTGCTGTCCACACAATGCGGGAGGTGCCCATCACTCCTCCCCACGATTTAGGACTCCTGGATTTGAACCCTCCCGCAACCACTCGTGAACTCTGTATCTTTGGGCAAGCCACGCAACTTCTCGGAGTCCTTCAACTTCTTGTCTGCAGAGGATGGAGATAATCGGGGATAGCCACTATGCCCTCCTCGCACTGAGGCTGGGAGGTCGAAATGCATTACTGCCTTAAAGATGCTTGCTCAATAAATGTCAGCTCCTGTCGCCTTTTCCTTTTCCGCCTCTCCCCTCCCTGTGTTGGTGAGGACAGCAGGGCTCGGGAACCCTGTGCGGAACGAGGACCTGACTGGGCAGGACTCACAGAGTCCGATTCCGGCGCTCATTCCAGCAGGCGGGAGTGGGGGAGGGGCGTGGCCCTGTTTGCAAAAAGCCTGAAGTCTGAGGCTCAGTTGCTGCGCCGAGGCACTGGTGCATGTGTGTGGCCGGACCTCAAGTCTCGGCTAACCCCATAGCCCTGCACGGGACAATTAACCCTGCTGCCCTACCATCCTGCATGGGACAGGGGACACGGAATTCCTGACCGTGGCCAGCCCCCCACCCAGGATTGTGGTAAAGGATTAAAGTACGTGTTAATGCACTTGAACAAGTAAAAACTAAAACCAACATTTAGAAAAAAGCAAGGCAAATGCAGCATGGATTTTACATCCCACCCACATTACACACCAAGATGCCGATGTTAATCCAGTCTGCCAGCCTCTAGCTGGGGGAGACTTTATCTAATACACGGGACAGCCTGGTGCCTGGCAGAGCCTGGGACGGCCCACTAGGGGTCACAGCCCTCGGCCCCTCCTCTGCTTCTTTTCCTGCACTCTCCCTTTCTGGCTGCCCCCCTCCCCACTCTCTGCCCTTCCCACCAGCCTCATTTCCCCTATCCCTGCTCTGAACTGGCCATCAACAGCTGTCCTTCAGAAAATGTGTTGTGTTTAAAGGGAGACAGAAACAAGCGAAAACGCAGGTCTGTGATAAGAAACAGAGCCTGCTGTGAAGAGGCCTAACTCATGGAGAGGATTCAAAAACCCACAAGGCTGGCAGCAAGGGCCAGCAAGAGAACGGGGAGTATAGCCAGAAAGAGAGGGCTCAGGGAAGAAGGCAGAGGAGGGGCCGCGAAGGCAGCGACTCCTGGTGGGCAGTCCCAGGGCGTCTGTGAGATTGAAAGCCTTTGAGATCCCAAAGGCGACCCCTTTAAGAGTGGGGTTCTGGTCACTTTGGAGGGCAGAGGCAATCTGACACGGTGGTTAAGAGACTTGAGTTCAGATCCCAACTCTGACTCTCGGCAGAGCTGTGTGACCTTGGGCAAATGAATGAAGCCTCGGTTTCCCCAACTGTAAAATAGGGAACGTTAAAAAAAAAAGGCATCTCCCCACAGGGCCCGTGGAAGGATCGGCTAAGACGGGCACCCACACGGACAGGTGTCTGCTGTCAGAAGGACAGGGAGGCAGCCTGGGGCAGGGCACCTCCCGGCCAGGCTCCGGGGTCCTGAACCCGCCCGGGGCTGGCCGCCCCAGCTCACCCTCCAGCACGATGATGGCGAAGTCCTGCGCGGTCTGGGCCTTGCGAGTGGCAAAGCACTGGTAGGCCCCCGAATGGCTCTTCTGGGCCGAGGCGATGAGCAGAGTCTCGTTGCTGAGCCCGCGGATGGAGACGGCTTCGTCCGGCAGCACCAGCTCGGTGTTGCGGTACCAGCGGATGGTGAACTCCGGGGAGCCCCGCAGGGCGCAGGACAGGATGACCGTGCTGCCGATGCCGGTCTTCAGCTTCTTTGGTGTCAGGGTCACGTGAAGAGGGTCTGGGACGGGCCAGCAGGGGAGGGGGGGAGGGGAGAGGTGCAGGGAGGAACAGACAAGAAAACGGGCTTACTGTGGAGCAGTGTGGCTGGGGGTGGGCTGGGGGAGGCCCTGGTTCTGTCTCCAGGCTCCTCGTGAGGGGGGCCGGGCTGAGTGAATTCCCTGCCTAGACCTCAGTTTACTCGTCTGTAAAATGGCAGGGTCAGGCCGGGAGATGTCTCTGCACCTCTTGTTATGACCACCTGCATTTTTTTTTGATGTGTGTCCATTGGGTGGGGCCGGGGGTCTCCCTTCGGCTCATGAGGAGGACGGGAGATTGGCTGGCTCGCCATCTTCCCTGACCCCCGGCCCAGAAGCCAGGGAGGCCCCGGGCCCCACCTCACACACCCATACAGGTAACCGGTTGCTAACCGTCTGCTGCTCTGACTGCCTTTACCTGCACCAGGTGACTCTGCTCTCCACCCGCCCGCCCTGCTGCCGGCCCCCAGCTCCAAGCCTGCAGCCGCCCTCCCCCGTCCCTGTGTCCCCCATCTGTCCTCCGTGCTGTGGCTGCCCACTGTCGCGCTTGGGACGGCCATGGTGCCCAACAACTCTGTGCAGCATTCGAGGCCCTGCGAACCTGCCTCCCCACCTTCTGAGCTATACGGTTTTAGAACAGCGGTGCCCTGTCTGTGCATCCTGGGCTATTTCTTGCCCCGGAGCCTCCACCTAGAGCATTCTTTGTCCTCTTTGCCTAAGGCCTACTCCTCCTTCACACTGAGCTCAGGACACCTCGCCAGGAAGACTTCCTGGATACCACTCCCATCCCAGGCTGGGTAGGGACCCCTCTTCTGGACCTCCCTGTAGCTATGACTACGCTGAGCACATGGTCTTTGAATCACTTCTCTGTGTCTGTCTCTCCCTCTGAGTTGTGAGCACTTGAGAGCAAGGCAGTGTCTGTCACCTTATATCTCTGCTGCTGCCCGAATCATGTCTATTACTGGCTGGCTGGCCGGCCACCAGCCCCGGGCTGGCCTCTCTCCCCAGGTCCCCGTGGGCTTGGGGCTCTCTACAGGAGAGCCCTATACAGGACCCCCGTGAGGTAGCCTGGAGGACAGGGGGCTACGGCCTGGCCCAGTGGGGTGCAAAGGGCACAGGAGTCTGCTCACGCTGAGCTCCCCACTCTCCCCCAGAGGCCCTGCCCGGGAAGTGCAGGTGGCATCCCACATGTCCCGGTCCCCAGCCGGGGCTCCCGGGGCTCTGCCAGCAAGCTGCTTTCACCTTGCTGCCCTGCAGGACCTGGGGACGTGGCGGGAGGTGTGGTGGCAGAATGTGTGTGTGTGTGTGTGTGTGTGTGTGTATGTGTGAAAAGCACACTTTCCTCTCTATACACCTGGCAGAGAGATGGAAGACAGAGAAAAGCTATGTCACTTCCCCTGGAACCTGGTTGTCCAGTGGAGCCCAGTGTGGGAGGAAGGTGGGGAGCTGAATGTCAGAGGGGAGTCAGGTGTACCTACATATACGAGGCAGCCGGGGCATGGACATGGCTGGGGGCGGTCACTTGTACATCCGGGTGCGTGTGCCTCGACGTGAGCACGCTAAGGAGGAGGCTGGCATGCACCTGTGGATGCGCACGGGTACTGTGTGTGTGTGTGTGTGTGTGTGTGTGTGTGTGTGTACGGAGAAGCAGGCGTGTGGACTTTCCCCATCAGCCTGAACGTGTGTGTAGATGTGTGGGTGAGCCTCTGCTTGCCTGCGTGTCCTGAGGAGGGAGCATGAACACAAAAGTACCCAGCGTCAGGCTTGCTATTTCCCGAGGACTCAGGGGTGCTCTGTCCTCCTAGGCCGGGGCAGAATGCAGCGTGTGTGTGTGTGTGCGCGTGTGTGTGTGTGTGTGCATGTATGTGAGCGGGAGATGAGAGAGAGAGAGGGAGGAGAGAATGTGTGTGGGGAGGGTGGGGAAGGGGGGGCATATTAAATACTTTGGGACAGTACTCGGCGAGGGTGGGGTATCAGCGCTGGTCCTTCTGCCTGTCTGCCCTGCTGTCTGGGGCTCGTTAGCCCGCGAGGAACCCCCTGTGCCCCGAAACGGGCTCTCAGGATTGTAACCTAAGCATGTACATCACGCACCCGAGTTTCTTGAGGCTCCTCCTGCTTCACGTGCCTTCACATGGGGGGACTTCTTCCCAGCACGGCAGACAACAAACGCACCCGCCTGTCAAGGTGCCCTTGTCTATGGGGAGGTGACGGGGCTCACCTCTGGGCTGAGGACGCCAGGACACCAGGCCCAGCAGGCCAGCCCAGCAGGGAGAACACCGGGGGTCCACACGCCTGCAGCTCTATGCCCTTGAGACGGGTGGTGAGGGGGCGGGAGGGCTTCCCTGCTCCATCTTTGTGATGGAGGGAACTTCTCTGCAGGATGGGAGCTGGGGCCCCTCCGGACAGCCTCCTCCCACCACCGAGGTTGAGAGGCCCTCACGATGCCATTCGGTACTGCATTCGGGGCCTTGGGCTATGCTGTTGTTTGGCGGGAGTGGGGTTCCCCACGGGTCTCCAGAGCCCAGGCAGACTGCTGCCCACGCCCTCCCTGGGCCCAGACAGCAGGCAACTCAGAGAGTCGGCCTCTGGGTGCCAGAGCGTGAAGGTGCCTCTCGACTTTACAGACGGGGAGACTGAGGCCAGGCCATATGAGATGGGGGGGCGGGGTTCTTTCTCTGGCACCAGCCCCTCTGCCCTCCTGGGGCTCAGCAGCAGGGGTCTGCTAAGGCCTCCCACTCTCCACAGGGGCTCGCTGGACCCTTGGAGCCCCGGGGCTCTGGGGCGGGGGAGCAACAGGCAGGACCAGAGCTGATGGCCAGCTGGCGGGTCCCCGGAAGGTTGCCTTGGTCATATATGCCTGTGTCTGATCTGATTGCTCAGTGCCCCTCTCAATTATTGCTCAATATTCTGAACATCGCCTCTGATGGGGTGCATAGGTCCTCTCTATGGATTAACATCAGCACTGTTTCCTTTAGGTCAGACCCTCCCACCTCCCAACAGGCCAGGAAGCCCTGTGAGCTCATTACCGTCACTGTCACCCTCAGGATCCCTTCTGACCCTTGTGACCTCAGGAGGTAGGAAGGTCGAGATCATTATCCCACTTTACAGAAGAGGACACTTGAGGTGGTGATCTCCATTATGTGATTTGCCCAGGTTTGGGTACTATCTGATAATACCAGACCCAGGGGCGCCTGGGCGGCTCAGTCGATTAAGCATCCGACTTCAGCACAGATCATGATCTCACGGCTCGTGAGTTTGAGCCCTGTGTTGGGCCCTGTGCTGACAGTGCAGAGCCTGGAGCCTGCTTGGATTCTGTCTCTCTGTCTCTGTTTCTGTCTCTGTCTCTCTCTGCCCCTCCCCCACGCATGCTCTGTCTCTCTGTCTCTATCTCAAAAATAAATAAACATCAAAAAAAATGATACCAGAGCCAAAAAGCAGATCTTCTGGTTTCAAACCCGGATGGAGTTCCCTGGGATGTCAAACTGCCTCCCCAAACCAGGGGATCGTCCCCTGGGGTCGGCCAGAGGCAGGTACGGTCCCTCCCTGTCACACTGCAGCGCTTTCCAAGGTTACTGGGGCTGGAATAGGGGCTCCCCCCACTCACCAATGACTGTGAGGGTGCCTGTGGCCTCGGCTGAGCCAAAGGTGTTGGTGACCTCACAAATGTAGGTGCCGCTGTCCTCAGTCCGCAGGTCACTGATGGTCAGCCCTGTGATGCGTTTGGTCCAGCGGCTGTCGGCCGGGAGGGGCCGGCCGTCCTTGAGCCAGCGGATGGCGGGGATGGGGTAGCCCGAGGCGGTGCAGGGCAGCTCCACGGTGTGGCCGGCCCACACTTCCTGGGAATGGAAGCCGTCCAGGATGGTGGGGATCGACTCGGCAGGGTCTGGAAGGCAGAGAGCATCAGTGGCCCTGGCCGGGCCTGAGCAGGATGAACTGGTGGTGGGGATGGGGAGGCGAGCCCCAGAACAGGCACCTGCTGCCCCCGCATGGCCCAGTGACAACACCCCCTGATACCCCTGGGCCCACGCTCTCCTACTCAGGCCAGACCGAGGCCCTGAGAACCACAACTGGAAGCAGGGGCTTGTGGGGGAAGAGAATGGGGAGGGCAGACTAGGCTAGAGTGACAGACAGACAGATGGAACAACGCAAACAGCGAGGGGTGCAGGGAGGGAGAGGGTGTGGGGGAGAGCTCTGTTCACAGAGACGGAGCCTGGAGCCCGGCCCAGACCCAGGCGCTGTCGTACATACATATCCTGCGACATGAGAATCAGGGCTTTTCGAATTTGCGATTCTCGTTAAGTCTTGCTCTGGGCCTCAGACTGGACTGGGGGCACCCCTCGGGGATGGGGGAGCAATCTGCCCTGGCCCATCGCCTCCCACCAGCAATCCGGCCAAACTCAGAGAGGGCCGTGCACTTCTGTCTGTGCCCAGAAGGATTCGCAAGTTCGGCCTTCTGCAAACAACACCTGTCATCCCGAACGGTTCTCTGTTTTACGTTCCCAGCCGGAGAGAAACCAGGGACCACCAATCCCGTGGCCCTAAAGTGCAGACGCCCCAGGCCCCTGGCTGGCAGGGGTCTGTGTGTGATGGCTGCGACGTTTCTGGGTGCTGATCTGGCTGCTCCCGGCTTTTTTCTTACCCTACAAGGCCTCCCCGAGTTTTCTGCCTGGGGGGCCCTCCTGCTGCTATAAAGCCTGCATAGGCTCCCCTCTGCCTACGTGATACAACTCACACTTCTTATCTCGAGTTAGGCCTGCTGTGATGTAGGGTCTAGCCCCAGCCAGGTCGCTGGCCTAGCCTGCCCTCACCCACCTCCTCATGGCAGTGGTTTCCACTGGTGGCGTGCGGTGTCACCGCACTGCCCTCCCCCCGCCCCCGATGCCCAGCAGCCCCCTCTGCTTGGCCCACGCCTCCCCATTTTCCATAAACCAGCTTCAATGTCACCCCTTCTGGATGTCCCCTCCCCCGCCGCTCTCAGTGCATACCCACAGAGTTTCTTTTTTTTTTCATTTTATTTTTAAACAACCTTTCCTTTTTTAAAAATTTTTTTGTCTTCTTTCTTTTTAAAAAAATGCTTTTTTAACGTTTATTTATTTTTGAGACAGAGAGAGACAGAGCACGAGCTGGGGAGGGGCAGAGAGAGAGGGACACACAGAATCTGAAACAGGCTCCAGGCTCTGAGCTGGCTGTCAGCACAGAGTCCGAGGCGGGGCTCAAACCCATGAACTGTGAGATCATGACCTGAGCCAAAGTCGGACGCTTAACCGACTGAACCACCCAGGAGCCCCAACCTTTCCTTTTTTTTTAGTGAAAGAGTTAAAAAGTGTAATACATGCCCATGGCAGAACTTCAGAAAGTATAGAGAGGTATCAGTGGAAGAGGGGAGGCTTCCTCACCCCTGCCCTCAGCCACCTCATTCCCCTCCCCAGAGGCCACCCCTGTTGCCGCTTCGCCCATGGTCCTTTGCTATAGCGGTTAGCACCAGGCCGTGTATCTGTCTTCTGCAGGAGACTGCGAGCCTCCGGAGCTGGTGTGGATCCGCTGTTGGATCTCCCATGCCTGCAGAGAGCAGGGTCCCGGCTGTTGAACCACGGATGTCTGGGGGAGGATGAATGGGGAGCACTCCGGCACAGGGTGGGCCGGTGGTCTGATTTTTCAACTTGCAGAGTTTTAAAGGCTCAGAGACTCGTGGAGCTGGCTTAGCAGTCTGGGAGACCCCAGGCAGGGGAGGGCCCTGAGACCAGAGAGGTGCGGCGACTGCCCAGAATCACACTGCAGGGCCAAGATCACCAGCCAGTCTCTCTGACCCTTGCTGAGTACACGGGGCCCAGGATGGAATAACCTAATACTGCATTTTGTTCAAGAGTGAACGGCGAGAGCGGCAGACGCCCCTCTGGCCCCTCCTTGACTGATGCCAAGTGTTCCCCATCCTCATCTCCCTCCCTTGGAGGAAGGTTGGGCTCGGAATTCTCTCTGGGAGAGAGGCTTTCTAGAAGACTCTCTACTCCCTCCCCACCTTCCCTTGCTCTCCAGAAGGAGCCCGGGCTGAGGATCAGGACAGTCTGGCACCGACGTGCCCGGGACACAGATAAACCGTGTGTGTGACCTTGGGCGAGCCCTGTTAGGTCTTGGAGCCCACGATTCATCCGGGGTGGGGGTGGGGGGGTTGGTACTGTTGCCTCTGCATCTGAACGCTTGTCATAGGCAACAGTGGCAAAAAAGAGCCTGGCTGAGCGAAACCACTATGCAGATGTGCCTGGCAGTTACTCTTTGGCACCCGCCCTCCCTCCCCACCAGCTTCTGCAGCCTCTTCCCCACACAACCCTGTGGGAAATGGTCGGGATAAACAAACCCGGTGCCAGGCAAGAATTACTCAATGTGACACTTAATTGATGCAAAATACACAAATTCCGTGGCACACCGCAGAATTTACAAGCGGAGGGGCCGACGGGGCGGTGGAGGAAGGGGCGGGGGGAGGGAATAAATCAACGAGTCTCAGGCGTGAAATTAAATTCTGAGGGAAAGAAACCTCTTTCATTACTCGGAGCAGAAGTAAAATGCTGCGGCGTGCACCGGCGACGGCCCGGGGGGATCGGG
>NW_027527824.1:6141495-6164298 GCF_008692635.1 Crocuta crocuta | reverse complement strand
CGATGAGCAGTGCCCCCCTGGAAAGGCACCCTGAACACGGCTTCTGCACCTGGCTTAGCGCTCCCCGAGCTGGGGAACCCTGGGCTAGTCTGCCAGCCTCTCTGGTCACGATTTTCCTCTTTAGAAATGCAGATAATGCCTATTCGATGGAGTTAATGCTCCTGGCAAGCTCTAAAAAGCACCGAACGGTAGTTTCGGGGATGTGTTTCTGGGGCTCTGCTATTCCTGCCACGGCCTCCTTCACCTTGGATGCTGCAGAAACATGGCTCTCCTCCTCTTCCCCAGCACAGGCACTTGGGAAGGGAGTAGGGGTAATAATCCAGCGACAACAGACCACCGCCCATGACTACCACCCCCGCAACAGAGCAGCTACGCCCCCGAGCGCTCCCCACGTGGCAGACCCCGTGCTAAGCTTTTCCCATTTAGTATCTATTTCTCACAACAACCCCGGGGCGGGAGGTATGTTTTGTCGCTCCCATTTTACAAATGAGGAAGCTGAGGTTCGAGATGTTACTTCGTTTAGGCCAGCTTGCCCAGCTAGTGAGTGGTGAGGCTCAGCCTGATGCGTGGGCTGGATTCAAAGGCCTTCCTTCCCGCCCTCTGTATCAAACCGGGTGAGGACCTCATCAGATGGCCGTCAGAGGCACTCTGCCTCGTGGGCCCTTCTGTTCCTTCCTCTTGCCTCAGGGTCTGGGCAGACAGGGGCAGCCGTCCCTTGGGGTGAGCGGGCTCAGATCCCCTCAGGCACGGGGTGCCCTGCGGGGACTCTCCAGCCGCACCTCTCCATCTGCTGGCCTGGAGCTTCTGGCCAGAGAGGGGCCGCCTCCTTCCCAGCCACCAGCTGGGAGCCCTCGGGGGTGCCGGCCACTCGAGAGTGAGCCATCTCAGCGGACGTGGACAGCCTCTCTTGGTCGGGACTGACGAGCCCCGCCTCAAGCCGGAGAGGCTCTGCGGTGTGTGGGGCTGGAGGCGGAGGCCCGGAGCTCCCCGACGTGCCCCCTCGCACCCCCTCTGCACTGCCTTGCTCCAGTATCACTTGCATTTTTGCCGAGACAAGCAGCTTGCAGATGGCCTTGTCACATCACATCACATCAGGGCCGTGTCACCGGCGGGGCCCCGTCCCCTGGGCTCCCTCTGCCTCCTTCCCTCCGGGTCCCTCCTGCGTCTTTCAGATCTCGCTCACTCTTGTCTTCCCCTCTGCCTTTGTCTCTCTGCGGAGGTTTTCTTCCGTTTCCTCCCTGTCCTGGGTCTCTCTGTGTCTGCACCTCTCCCCTTCTGTCTGTCTGGGGGCCTCCCCATCTTTACCCCCGTTTCTCCATCGGGGCTTCATCTCTGGTGCGTCGCATTCTCTTCCTACCTCCCCCGCTTCTCCTCACAGCTGGTGGGGAACGGAGACCAGAAGGAGAACGATCGGCATAACCTACAGTTTAGAGTGTTGTTCTTGAGAGACACCTGCCTGTTTCCCCCACAAAAGTGAAGGTGAGATGGGCAGGATGAAGGGGCCCAATATTTGTGCAGGAGAAAGAAGCCGGCATGAAGGAGGGGGTAGGGTTTCCGCACTGTGCCCACGTTTGATGAGAAGCATGCAGATGAGATGCAAAGCAGCATGCAAATAAGTCCCTATAATTTGGAAGAGAACTACTCCCAACACATCTGGGGGCTGGGCTGCAGATTCTAAAGTCCAGCCACAAAGATAGGGCCTCTTAGTACAGCCCCGTTCCCTCCCCATATGACAGTACCGTTTCCCTTGGCATTGGTTAATTCCACAAATATTTACTTAGCACCTACTATGTGCCAGGCATGGGGCCAGGTGCTGGAGACATAGAGGAGAATCGGAGAGCCCCATCCCTACCCTCTGGCTCCCACTCTCCTGTTCTCGCCTCCAAATGTGCTGGGCAAATGAGAGAGGGTCTGGGCTGGACTTAATCTGGGTCCTCACCAAACCCCAGAAGGTCAGGGTCAGACAGAATCGGAGCGGTCATCTAGTGAAGCTACTTCTCCAGGGTCCCCGAGAGGTTGCGGGATTACGGAAGTCTGATCTCCAAAACCACTGCTCTATCAGTTCACCCTCCTTCCAAAGGCCACTCCAATCCCGCCTCCTCAACAGCAGAGACGGTCAAATTGTAGGTCACAAACCGCGAGGAACTCATGAAATCCACTTGGTTAGTTGTGACCAGCGTTTAGAGAAATCAAAATTGGAGAGAAATGAATAGAAAATATCAGAGTGCATTTAAATGCATGGGGTAGGAAATACCAGTGTGCGTCTCAGAGGCTAGGATAAAAATGTCTATCTGCAGACGGCGGTCAAAAGAGTTTGAAAAAGCACCCCTCCAGAAAGGCACTCCACGTGCCCTCCTTTACTCTGTGGCTCGGACATGAATGGGGAGGACCCTTTCCATGGGGGGTGTCCACACTCTAATTGCAGAGCGTGAGTTCTGGCTTTGCCTTCCACTGGTTAAACAGGGTAAGATGCTTGGCTTCCCTAAGATCTGATTTTCTCGCCTATAAAACACGACAGGCTATTATGTGTACATCTCATAAGGTTATTATGGTACCTAAAGGATAACAGAGGCGCGAGCTCTCTGGCACGCAGGGGACTTAATAAACATTAGCTTCCATCCCTCCTAAAAAGTGATAACCATTCCAGAATAAGAATCCTCAATTTAGTTTACAAATATTTTTGTGTATGAATTCTATTCTGCCTGCTTTCAAGCTATAACAAAAGAGACACATGCACCCATAAACACACCAAATAGAATCTTAAAATATATTTAGAGACACAAAGGACAAAAACTTCCCATATCTGATCTAATTTTGCCTCATCGTTACTATGTTTGAATAGCAGGCTTTATTTAGGAGCTTCCTGGCAGCAAAGGCAAAAAAAAAAAAAAAGGAACGAGAAGATGGATTCCATTAACCCTCATTATTTGATAAATGGCAACACATCGGTTCTCTGGGTGAGTTAGCTTCCTTAGGTACAGACTCCAAAGTCCTTACAGGAAGAGCACTCCACACCAAACCGGATGAGTTCTGCCCCAGTATGTCCTGTATCTGTGTTCTGGAAGTTCCTTCTCAGAGTCCCGACTGCCTACATACATAGCAGCCTCCCCGGTCCATGGTGCGGACCACCGCATGCCAGGGCTGGGCTGGCGGCCACCGCAACCCTCTCGCCTACCTGTCACGGAGAGGCGGGCCCCATTGCTCTGCCGGGTCTCCCCGCTGTATTTGTGCTTGGTGATGCAGCGGTAGGTGGAGAGGGCGTCCTCCTTCTGCACGTCAGAGATGTATAGCCCGCCGTGGTGAGTAATAAAAAACCTGTTTTCTGGAGACACAAGATAATACAACCCATGACTCCCCTGGCGGGGCACACCACCGGAAGCAGCTCAGGCCGGCAGCCGGCCTTTCTCCCAGAACTGTTATTCCTTTAAGTGCGGATGCTTCAGACTTTTACAGAAGGACAGTGGGCTTCCGAGTCAGACCAAGACCTGGGTTCCAAACCGACTGTGTGATCTCGGGAAACTTATTAACTTCTCTGAGCCTTGTCTGTACCATGGGGTGCAAATAACACTTCAGAGGGTGGATATAAGGATTGAAAAAAATAATAAAGGGTTTGGCACATAGCAAGTGCTCACTTAGTGTCAGTCCTCATCTTTCCTATCTCTGAGCAAGAGCTTGCAAAGTTCTTTCACGTCCATCGCTCATTTGTTCTTTTGCGTGTCCGCTCCATTTTCAGGTCACAGCCAGTAAGGGGACCAGAACTCAGCCTTCTGGTTCGCAGCTCTATGTACTCAACCAAACACAAGCATAAACCCTTTTCTCTCAATTTCAATCATATATTCACTCATCAAACAGTTATTGAAGCTAAGCTATGCTAGTAGCGGGGACCCAGAAGTGCAGATATACGAAACTAATTCAACACACAGGTCTTGAATGCTCATTTGGAGCAAGGCGCAGGTGCAGGCTTTTCTTTTCCTGGCCCCTACGTGGTCTTACTGTCGGGACTCAGCGGGGAAGCCAGAAGGACAGGCAGTAGACACCCCTTTTGCTGATTGTTACAAAAACTCCACTTAGAGATGGAACGGATTTCCTTGTCCCAGGTCCTAAGGCTGATCCCGAACTTGAGCTAGTGAGGGCTGATTTTAAAAGGGGAGAATGTGGACTTGATGGTTGGGGAGGGGCTTGCATTCAGCTGCTTCCTCCCACAGGCAGGGAACTTCCCAGGCTGCCATTTCTACCAGGAGCGGGCACTGTAATCATGGCAGTGACAGTGACTTAAAAAAAAAAAAAAAAGCTGCAGGGGAGAAAGGAAGGACCTTCTAACATCAGAACGCCGGGCGTTCATAAGGACATATTTGGGGTAGCCCTGTGCCCTTCAAATCCTATTATTTAGAAGTCTGCTTCCTCCCGCCTGGGGTCTGAGTGACACACCCCCCTCAACCCATGACGAGAACTCTGATACTGGCTCACTCTCCTATTAGACATATTCTGGGTGGCTCAGTCGGTTGAGCCTCTGACTTGGGCTCAGGTCATGCATGATCTCACCGTCTGTGAGCTCAAGCCCACATCAAGCTCACTGATGTCAGACTGTCAGAGCAGAGCCGCTTCAGATACTCTGTCCCCCTCTCTGTGTCTCTCTTCCTCTTGCACTCTCCCAAAAATAAATACTTTTTTTTAAAGGAAATATTCTGGGATACCCCACTCACCGAGCACGGGCCTCAGCACCAGGGGACGGGGATCTCACCAGGGACACTTTGCAACAGCGCATGTTGTATGTAGGGCTGAGGAGCAGAAAGTGTCTGATCATGGCTTTGACAAGGTTCTCCAGTCTTTCTCTGAATATCTCTGGGTTTGGGGAACTCACTACCTCACTCAGCAGCCCATCCCAAAGTGGAGAGCTCGGACTTTTAGAGAGACCTTTTGGGTCACAGGTGATCTCCTCTCGGCTCCCTCCAGGGGTCCTGGTTCTACTCAAGGGCACCCCACAGAGCCAGCCTGAGCCCGTGTCACTGACCTACTTCCACACACACTGGAAGGGAGCTGTTGTGCCCTTCGATGTTTCTTCAGGCTAAGCAGCGTAGGATTTTGTGTTTTAGCATTTATTTCATATGGTTTCAAATGACTTTTTCAGTCTGCATGATCTCTTGTTGATAAGCTTCGGTCTATCTACAAATCTAATTTTCCTGCTCTCCGGTACACCTTTGTATACGACTAGACCTACTATGTGCTACCACTTTGCCAAGCGGCCGGGATCTAACAATCAGCTTCGTGTGACCAGCGCAGGAAAGCCGGGCCGCAACCCCCCGGCCCAAGATGGTTGGCTTGTTTCTACAGTGGCCGGAGTGGGAGTGGAAGGCAGCACTCAGCCAACGCCCTGCTCTGTGTCTGTGCACTGCAGTGAGGACACCTGCCGTCTTTCCGCCCCTGGACACCTGGCTGTGCGGGGCCCACACCCGGGATGTCACACGGTTCCCTGCTGAGCGGCGTGTTGCTGGGCCCCCCCGGGGGTGCGCCCGGCCATCTGGCAGGCTGCCAGTCCTCTGGAGCCCCGCCACGCCCCTCCAGCACCCGGACCGCGCGCTGCGGGCCCCCACTCAGTGCTGTGGGGAAGAGACGTGGGGGAAGCGGGAGGCAGCCCGGCCCTGCTGCCGGCAGTCGGAGAGGACCCAGGGGAAGCACAGAGAAAGCCTGGCTTCCCCACCAGACTCCGAACGTGCCGTTTTGTCTCCATGTTGTGACATCCCAAAGTCAAATGCGGAAGCTCTCCCGTGATTTATTATGTAACTGGGACTGGAATGCAGAACTACGGGAGAGTGCTGCCGATCAGAAGTACCGGGGGCGCGGTGGCGGGGCGAGGAGAAGCAGGAAGGACCCCCAGTCCAGCGCCGGCAGCTTGGCCCCCCAAGTCTCTTGCAGCCCCCCGGCACCCCAGGAAGACGGTGCACTTGATCCTGCTGGAATTCGAAGCCGGGAAGGGGTGCTGCGGGGATGTGGTGGGGAGCTGGGGTTTCTATAGCAACAAGCAGCTGCTGCATCTGATGTTTCACATCCTTCATTGTCCTCATTTCCCCCCTCCCTTCCCCCCTGTCTTGTGCATATTTAATTGCAGTAACGTTTCCAGACACAGTGTATCGTTCCTCCAGAAACAAAGGCAGCCGGCCGCAGCCAGGGGGATGCACAGCGCTGGAGAGAGGGGACGGAGAAATCAGGGGTATTATGTTAATCCCCCCTGGGGTGGGGGGGGAACTTGTGCAACATCAGTTCTGCATGTTTGATGAGAATCAGATGATGGGCCCTGCTGGGGAAGGGGGGCAGCAAGAGGCCTGTGGAGTGAGCGGCAGGCGGCGTTGGGCGGGGTGGGGGGCACAGCCAGCTGGAAGGGGGGTTCAGAGGAGCCAGGGCCCCATAAAACAGCTGGCTTCCAGGGCTGGCTTCTGATGGGGTGCATACCCCTGCACCCCAAATGGGACCAGCCATCCCTGGAAGGGGTGGAGGAGCATCTCCCCCACATCCCGGCTCCCTCTGCGTGCAGTAGCCTGTGTCCAGAGGAGGAAAGACAGAGGGGCAGCTTGCATCCTGAGGCCACGTGGGAATGTGTGTCTGGGATCACGTTTGGTCGACACCAGGATGCGGAGGTACTAATGGCATTTTGTGGTCAGGTACCAGCAATGCTGGGTATTAAATGCTGTCTGATGCCAAATGCCAGGAGGGTCCACACAGGTTTACAGCGCAGGGTCACTTTCCCTTAGGCGCAAGACTGGGACACAAAACTGTGTTTAGGGGCACCTGGGTGGCTCAGCTAGTTAAGCATCCGATTCGTGATTTCGGCTCAGGTCATGATCTCACAGTTTGTAAATCGAGCCCCATGTCAGACTCTGCACCGAGCGTGGAGACTGCTCGGGATTCTCTGTCTCCCTCTCTCTCTCCGCCTCTCCCCTGCTCGTGTTCTTTCTCTCTCTCTCAAAATAAATAAATAAACATTAAACAAAAGAACTGTTTACATGTGGAGTCTGCCATTGATGCTGCTTGTCTGTCACATGTCAAAGGCTGTGGCTCATCTGTGAACACACCCATGACTGGGAAAGCGCTGTGTATGGTTATGGAAATCATTCTGGGTTTTTATTTTTTTAATGTTTATTTATATTTGAAGGAGAGAGACAAAGACAGAGACAGAGGGTGAGTTGGGGAGGGGCAGAGAGAAGGAGATACAGAATCTGAAACAGGCTCCAGGCTTCGAGCTGTCAGCATAGAGCCCGACGTGGGGCTCAAACTCACAAACCGTGAGATAATGACCTGAGCCGGAGCTGGACGCTCAACCAGCTGAGCCACCCAGGCTCCCCTCTTCTTTTTACTATTACTACAAATACTCCACCATCCTTCTGGGTGATCTGGAGAAGACCTCTGCTTTTTTTAAAGCTACATATTTACCAAGTACCTATTACATGTCAGGGCAAGGAATTTTGTAAACATTATCTTATTCAATCCCCACAATGCTTTGAAATGGATACTGTTATTTTTACTAACCAAAGCACAGAGAGGTTAAATAACCCACCCATAGTCACACAGCTAGTAAGTGGTAGAGCCCCGATAATTAGTCTACTTCCTATGCTCTTCCAAAGCTCTGTGCTAGACTCTTTTAGAATAGCAGCACCTCTCAAAGGGACATATGGTCAGCCAGCTTCTGCTTGGCTGCTTCTGTCAGTGGGGTGGTCACTACCTTACAAAGGAGCACTCATTCAGTTCAGCTCAGTTCGGCTTGATTTATCAGGTCTTTCTGGGGCATCTCATCCTGGACGGGGCTCCCTGGAAAGATCTCGAACCTCTGCTCTTTGGGATTCCACAGTTAGAAGATGATGTCCTACCATCAGGAAAGGGGTCCGTTTGGGGGCTGCTGAAGGGTGGGGGAGGGGATTCGATGGAAGCCATTAGTGAGGAGAGAAGGATCAAGAGGGGCCAAGCTAGCTGCTGTGGTTGGCCGAGCCCAGGACTGGGTTGGAGTTCTGTCTCTACGGCTCAAGATGGGGTGTGCCCTGGGTTGGATAGTATCCACCCCCCGGCCAAATTAATGTCTACCCAGAGCTTGTGACTGGGACCTTATTAGAAATAAGATCTTTGCAAATGTAATCAAGTGCAGGTGAGGTCACACTGGATTAGCGTGGGCCCCGAACCCAGTGTGACTGGTGTTCTTCCAGGAACAGGGAGGTTTGAACACTGGCACACGAACACGGAGAGAGGGCCATGTGAAGACCGAGGCAGGGAGTCACCTGCAGGGCTACCAGCAGCCCCGGGAGCCAGGGAGAGGTGAGCGAGACCCTTCCCCAGAGCGTGGGCAGGGAGCGCGCCCTGCCCGCACCCGGATTCGGGACTTCTGGCCTCCAGAACTGTGATGCTGTAAATCTCCATGGTGTTAAGCCATCAGCTTGTCACAATTTTCGACGGCAGCCCCCCGGGGAACCGGCGCAGGGTGACCTTGGGGCGTTGGGTCATCTCTCAGGCCCTCAGGTGCCCCGTCTGCACAAAGAGCGAGGAGGTGGATCCGGTGTGTGCCTTCAAGCATGCCTGTACCTTAGAACCGTCTAAGGAGCTTTTCAAAGTAAACTCGGAAGCTCTGGGGGTGTGGCCTGGAAACCGACATTTAAAAAAAGCGTTTCGGCTTATGCACTGTGCGGCCAGGGCACAGAACCACTGGGTGACATAAACGCACAAGGCTCCTTCGCCCTGACAACTGATATCTCTATGATGGAGCCGGACTTCGGAGTCCTGCTTCTCCTTCAGGAAAAATGACATGATCCACAGGACTTGCATCGCAGAGCTGTTAGGACAGTCGGATGGAGCACAGCATGTGAGGGTCCCCTGCCCGAGCGGCCCCACCTCAAGGAGTGAGGGGCTCTCAGTCCCTGTGGCCAGGCTTCCTGCAAACTCCCCCTTCCTTCTTCCCCAGGGACGAAGGGAATAAATAACGGGGGCCCTCCTCGGCAGTTCGGAGGCCCCGCACACAGGTGCTAGGGGAGCCAACAGCATCTTCTCTTTTTCTAAAAGGTCAGAGAGCCTGGCCTCAGAGACTCCCCAGAGCTGCAGGAGCCCCGGAGAGAGGGATGTTACAAACCTCAGGGCTCCTGGTGGTTCCGGAGGGTTCTGGAGGGTTGCGGGGGGTGGGGGGGGTGTCAGCGGGCCTCTGCAGAGGTGCGGCCTCTCCCTGCTCTCAGAGGCAAGTGTGAGCAGAAGTTTGGTGGGGAGAGGGTGCTGGGCAGAGGAGGGGGAAGGACTGAGAGTTTTCAGAAAGGCGTGAGCTGGACAGGTCCCGCTCCAGCCTCTGGAGCAGGGAAGGAAAGGTACCGAATGCCGCAGGGACAGCAGCTTCCCAACTGGCCCCTTCTTTGGCCCCTGCCCCTTCTCCATCAGCTCCCAACCCAGAGTGATGCTTTACAACCCAAGTCGGATTCTGTGGCTCCTTCACTCCAAACCCTCCAATGGTTTCTCACGTTACCCAGTGTGAAAGCAGTGCTGATGGCAAAATAGGTGCCTTGGAAATAAATCTAGAATGAATGAATGAAACGTCCCCAAACTCTAAGGTAGATTTATCTCCATCCCACTCAGGAGGAAACAGGTGCTCAGAGAAGTCAGATAATTCTGCCTCCTCCAAGAAGCCTTCCCAGATTAGCCCACTTCCATTTCTGAGTGTTTCTACATCTGGCAAATCTCTTGCCACTGCTCATCCCCATTTCTGCTATATTCAACCAGAGTTTTAAAAATAATTACTTTTGAGGATTCAAAAGTCAGGATTAAGTACCATGGTGGTTCCTTGAGATAATATAAATAGAATTACCATGTGATCCAGTAGCTCTACTTCTGGGTATATACCCGGAAGGATTGAAAGCAGGTTCTTAAAAAGATGTTCTCTCACCTGTGTTCCCAGCATTAAACGCTGTAGTCGAGATGGAAATGACCCAAGTGTTCATTGATGGATGAGTAGACAAAGAGAAGGTGGTGTAGACATTCAATAGAATATTACTCAGCCTTAAAAGGGAAGGAAATTCTAACGCAGCTATAATATGGATGACCCTTGAGTACACTATGCTAAGTGAAATAAGGCAGTCACACAAAGGAAATGCTGTGATTCCACTGATACAAACTACCTGGAGTAGTCAGTTTCATAGAGATAGAAAGTAGAATTGTGGGTGCCAGGGGCTGGGGGGGTAGACGTTCCATGGGTACCAAGTTTCAGGTTTGCGAGATGAAGCTGCACTTAAATGTGCCTGGACTTTAGACTGAGCTGCAATTCTACTGGAAAAAAACTTAACACTTAAAAATGATTATGAGGGCAAATTTTATATTATGTGTACTTTACCACAATTAAAATTTTTAAACTTTTTTTTTTTTTTGGTAGGCTCCATGCCCGGCATGGGACCCAACGGAGGGCTTGAACTCACGACCTTGCGATCAAGATCTGAGCTGAGATCAAGAAGAGTCCAATGCTCGGGACGCCTGGGTGGCTCAGTCGGTTGAGTGGCCGACTTTGGCTCAGGTCATGATCTCACGATTTGTGGGTTCGAGCCCCGCATCGGGCCCTGTGCTGACAGCTCAGAGCCTGAAGCCTGCTTTGGATTGTGTGTCTCCCTCTCTCTCTACCCCTCTTCCACTTGCACTCTGTCTCTCTTTCTCTCTCGAGATAAACATTTAAAAAAATTAAGAAATAAAAAAAAAAGAGTCTGACGCTTAACTGACTGAGCCACCCAGGTGCCCCTAAAATAAAAAAAAATTTAAAGTTGAGATTATAAAGAACTGGAATGAGTGTCTTTAGGAAGAAGTAGTGAGCTTCCTGTCACCAGGGTTATTTAAGGAGAGGCTACAGAGACACTTGGCTGAGATACAGCATAGAGCATTTAAGTGTTGAATAAGAGAAATAAATTGGGTCATCTTTAAGATCCTTTCCTTCCCAGAAATGTATAAATTCCTAGCTTAAAGAATGGCAGAGCTGTGAGACTTCTTGAAGGTCAGCTCCTAGAGTGGTTTTTAAATCAGGGTGCACGTGCTCATCGCCACCCCAGGACTTGGGCTGTGGTTATTCCCCTGTGCCTGAAATGCTCTTTCCTTGACTCACTCCTGGCCCCGTTCAGGTCTCTCTGTCCATGCGCTAGCTCGTTGGAGAGGCCTTGCCTGACCCCCTCTATCAAAATTAGACTGGGCTCGGTGTCCCTGCCCAATTCCTTACCCTGCCTGTTTGTCTTCGGAGCACGTGGTGTTTCTCGCTGACAGCAAGGAGTTATTTTAGTACCCCGGCTCCCGAACATGGCTGGCGCATGGGAGGCAGTCAGTGCACACGGCGGGAATGGAGAAAGCCTGGTGACAGAGGAGGCAGCGCCCACAGAGTGAGACAGCAGGCTCTCCAGCCTGGAGTCCTGTCCCGAGGTCCCCCACACCCTGGGCTGGCTCCCCTCTGACCGCTGCTGCCGTACTGTAATGGTTTGGGCCACCGCTCCCCCACGAGGGCCCCCAGCTCAGCTGAGTGCAGGCAGGGACATGAAAGCGGCACCGATGATGGTTTGGATCTAACGCAAGGGAAGTAAACAGGCGAGGACGTGGCCGGGCAACCTGGAGAATGAACTATGGCTGAGGGTGGCCCCTGCAAGGAGTGACCTCACCTTCCCAGGAACTACTCAAGCACACGGAGACCCAGGGAGAAGGAGGGACAGGGACAAGCCCTCTCCAGCGGGCCTGAGGCTGGCCTTCCACTGCCCTTCCCTGACCGAGGTCCTACTTCTCCCTTAGCTGATTGGAGGGGAAATACTACCCTCGCCCGGAAGAGAGACCACTAACCACAGAGGCCACTCGTTCCAGGGAGGAACCACACTAGGGTCCCGGGGGCAGCTGTGAGACCGAGGTGTGCAATGCAGTGGGGAAGGCAGAGGGGCACTTTGCCCCTCTGTGGGCAGAGAAGAACGGAGCTGCTGTGGGCAGGCCATCTCTCTCTGCCTTCAGATGCTCGAGGTTCCCGTGGCTGGGCCTCTGTGGACCTGTGTCCAGGAAGCTGTAGCGGCAAGCTTCCCCTCTCTGGCCCTTCCGGGCATCCCTCATGGGTAGGGTCTGCTTGAGCTGGGAGCCGAATCCAGGCTTTGCTGGTAAAGTGTCTTAAATCGTTTTATAAACTCAGCAAGAAAGACACCGCAAAGTGCACGAATCAGTGAGTACCCACGCTCCAAGCACGTTCCCATACGTCCCCTCTGTTAAGTGGCATCACCAGCCCATCACCGGCAGCACGCGCTGCTCCTCCTGTTTTACCGATGAGGAAACTGTGACTCAAGCCATGCATCTAGTGAGTGGAAGAGCCAGGATTCCTCCTGGGTCTCCAGAACCAATCCGGAGCTGCCTTCCCCAAGCCCAGCCGCCTGGAGAGTGTGTGCTGTATTTTTGGAGGGGCCTCTGGCCAACCCCTTCCCTGTGTGGTGGGCTTCTCCATCCCTTCTAGGCAGAAGCCCCTGGCTTCAGGGCGTGGCTTCCCTGTCACTGGGCAGGACCAGCGTGGTGGGTGAGCAGGGAGGTGAGGGGTGGGATGAGCCCAGCGCCGGAAGGCATTACAGTTCCCCACTGAAAGAATGGGTGGACCACGCCCCCTAGGAGGCAGCTGGGCACTGAGGTTAGCGGGCAGGGGCATCAGGCAGCCATCAGTTCTAAGAGTCCTCAGACCTAGGCAGCAAAGATGCCCTGCCGTGACAGGGTGCCAGGGGTCAGCAGGAAGACGTGATCCGGGGCCGGTGGCTGCATGTGTGTGTGAAAGAACAGAGCGCATGTGCTGTCACACACATACCATCAGGTGTGCTGACACAGGCTGGTGGGGCACCGCAGGGGCCAGAGAAGGGGCTGACAGCCTGGAGAGGTGTATACCTGGAGTCAGAAATGGGAGGTTTGAGGGGCGCCTGGGTGGCTTAGTCGGTTAAGCGTCCGACTTTCGCTTGGGTCATGATCTCGCGGTTCGTGGGTTCGAGCCCCGCGTCGGGCTCTGTGCTGACTGCCAGCTCAGAGCCTGGAGCCTGTTTCAGTCTGTGACTCCCTCTCTCTCTGACCCTCCCCTGCTCGCGCTGTCTCTCTCTCTCTCCTAGAAATAAATAAAAATATTTAAAAAAAAAAAAAAAGAAATGGGAGGTTTGAGACCTGCCTCCTACCAACTGTGTGGCTTTAGGAAAATTCTTTAACCTTTCTTTTCTATTTATTTTTTAATGTTTATTTATTCTTGAGAGAGAGCGAGCGAGCAGGGGAGGGGCAGAGAGAGAAGGAGACACAGAATCCGAAGCAGGCTCTAGGCTCCAACCTGTCAGCACAGAGCCCGACACGGGGCTTGAACCCACAAACTGTGAGATCATGACCTGAGCCGAAGTCAGACCCTCAACCCACTGAGCCACCTGGGCGCCCCATCCCTTACCCTTTCCTATTAAGGGTTTCTGTTCTCTCCTCCACTAACTGGAGATGCTGACCCTTGGTTGGCTCAGCTCATGGCATTCTTTTTCAACATCCATGTGACAATGTCTATGAAGGGTGCTGTGGTATTTACTGCACTACACACCATAACATGAAGCATCACAAATGCATGTGCAATTATGACATATACATGGAGCACAGGTATTTTTCTAGGTATTGTGTTGAATGAATGGATCCTGGCTGTAGAGATGCTTCTGGGACCACGCTTCTCGGCTCCTGGAGTTAGAGACCCTCCTGAAGCAAGAAAACCAGAAGCTGAGGGAGGGCTTTTCGGCCCTGCCCACACCCATCATCCATCCCTACAAGGAAGGTCTTGATACACAACAGGGGCATGGAGTTGGGGCCGGAGGGAAGTGGGAAGAAATGGAGGGAGCTCTGCACCGAGAGCGGGATTTGGTGGGGGCTAGAAAAATCATTCAGTGTCTCTTAGAAAAGAAGACATACTTAGCCTGCCAAGACCCAAGTTTGTTTCTGGGGCAGCCTCAGGATGCCAAAGGCTTGAAGGGCCTCTCTTGGTCCCTGGGGCCATCCCAATTCCGCAAGAGTAATTGCAATCAATACAGGTTACGGGTTACAGCTCCATCCAATATAGATTTACAGAAACAATGTGGGCAGCCTGCAGCTCAGAGGTGAGCAGCACAGCTCAACCATAGGCAAGCTCTTCCCTCCTAGGCCGTCTTCCCCGCGGGGAGGGGTGGGTGGGGGTAGTTGATGCTTCTGCTGGTAGAATCAGCCCTGCCTGGGGGTCCGGCACGCGGTCGCCTGCACGAAGCTCTCAAGGCCAGCTCTGTGCCTAGCTGCTTCCTTTTTCCCTTCCTGTGCTTCCCAGTGATTGTGAGACCCGGGGGTACCTGCCAGCCTGGGTTTGAAAAGCCCCAGGGAAGCCAAGGCCCACTCCGCCTTCTCTCATCCCTCGGACTCTGGATTCCCAGGGTTGGAAGTCCTCCGCCCCAAGCCCCCGGGAGAGATTTGCAGCATGGTGGACAGCACATGGCATTTGAGTCAGGAATCTGGATTGAGGTCCCAGCTCCAGTGCTGGCTGGCTCGAAGTCCTAGAGTCTCCCTGTTATGGGCTGAATTGTGTCCCCACAAAATTCCGATGTGAAGCCTTAATCACTGATGGATTGTATTGGGAGATAGGGCCGTTAAAGAGGTAATTAAGGCCAAGTGAGATCTTAACAGGTGGGGCCCTAATCCAATATGACTGGTATCCTTATAGGTAGAGGAAGAAGTGCCAGAGACATATGCACACAGAAGGAAGACCAGGGGCGGGGGACACAGTGACAGGGCAGCCATCTGCAAGGCAAGAAGAGAGGGCTCAGGAGAAACCAAACGTGCCACTCTGGTCATTTTGTTATGGAATCGCTAGAATACGAATACGCCCCTCATCCAGACATGCTGTTCTCTGAGGGCTCTTCCAGCCCTAAGATTCTAGATAGAGTTGGGGCGAGCCGGTCCTGACTGTCATCGGGTGTGCCACACAGGGTGGGTATAGACAGTGAGAGCACAAGGGGTGGGGAGAGACTGAGCCAAGACCCCCTCCGTGGGCATCAGGTGCCAGGAGCAGAGGGAGACATTGTGCAGGGATGGGCAGGGGGCCGCCCCGGGGAGTGGGCCTTTGATCCCAGGTAGGGCCTCATCTGCACTTGCCATTAAAGGCCCAAATCTGCTCCACCGCACGTGACACTCAAGGAGACGGAGGCACAGAGGGCCAGGCAGCGAGTCTGGGTCCACTGCCCTCCCCCCACGGAACTGAAGCCAGGCAGGGCACACACATTGGGGGCGTGAGGAGGACTAGATGGATGGGGGGTAGGGCTTCTGCTGTGAGGCTCGTACCGGGTACGTGGAGCCAGAAACTCGGCCCTGCCTCTAGCTGGCGGGGGGCACAGGGGACCACACAAGCTAGGGCTCCAGTGGGGAGCTGAGCCGGAGAGCTTCGCAGTCCCGTGACCAGCAGGTGGCCGGTCCGCCTGCCTGCCTCCTGGCGCAAGGGCTCCCGGGAGCTGGGGAAGGCAGCAGGGCCTCATGCTGGGCCCCGAGCTGGGCTGGGGCGTGGCTTCTGATGGGTGGCACCATGTACCACGTGTGTTCCCAGGGGCCTTGGGAGCAGGCCTGTGCCCTTCTGTTGCCACCACTGCCCCTGCAGGTGAGAGGGTGCGTGTCACAGAGGACACGGAACTATGGAGTGGTGCTGACCTTATCCTATTCTCATGAGGGGGACTCAGACTCAGTTTCCCCTGTAAGGCTGGAGGGTTCCAGAGCTGATCACAGGGGTCATTTTTCCCCTAGGCTGAGTCAAGCCATGGCCAGGCTTAGCTCCAGCACGTGGCTAACTTTGAACTAGGTGCATGGAGGCAGTCTCATCTCCACGCCTCACACCTCCACCCAGCCATGGACTTCTGAGAAGGGCTGAGACTTTGCTTGCAAGAGTACCGTGGCCTAGAAATGTCATCTGGGGGGGGTCCCTCTTCCGGAAACACTAATGCAGAGCAGGCCTGGTGGGGCTGGAAAGAAGAAACCTGGTTTTGAATTTGCTGGGTGACTTCTGACAAGTTGCAGTGCCCCTCTGGACCCGTTTCCCTAAATGATGAAGGAGGGGATTGAACCATTTGGCCTCGAAGTTATCTCCCGAGCCTCCCTTCCCTTGTGATTCTATGATTTCTCTCTACTTTGCTGGACAAGGGTGAGTGTCTCTCCTCTTTTTAACCCCATCTCGGTCAGAGCTCTGAGGAGTGCTGAGCAAAGGAGCCAGTGTGGACTCAACCCTCCAGGGGAGGAGTCATTTACACACATACGACAGCCCCTGACCCCCACCGTCGCCCTAGACTGATCATGATGAACTGCTACCGCGCGGGAGTCCCCATTTCTGCTCTGTACGGGAGATTGGAGATTGGCCAGGTCCTCGATCTTTATCTCTGCCTTTGGCCTCTACAGGAGATGAGGTCGCTGGAGGGACAGGAATCTGAGGTCTCATGAGGCCCAAGGAAGCTGATAGCACGGTGGAGCTGAAGAGGCCCCATCAGGATTCAGAAGGGCTTTGATTCGAAAGTCTCCCTTCCTTCTAGAAGGTGCTGGGTGAGCCACTGGACCTCGGAGAGCCTGTCTCCTGCGAAAATTAGACGGGTCAACGAATACACCCAATGCAGTACCTGGTGCACAGGAGGGAGTCGGTTGGAAGTTATTGAATAACGGAATGAGTTAATGAATAGACACATGCATAACTCTCATAAGCGGCAGGGGTGGGGGCACCCGCCGCCTGACCTGGGCCTCAGCCTCCAAGCGCAGGGCGCTCCGACCATTCCCACCACCTCCAGCTGCCCACAGGCTGGCCTCCTTAGCAGGCGGGAGGGCGTGGATTCCCAGGGAGGGACCAGGCTCTGCTTCCTGAGGCCCCCGGCAGATTGACCGCTCAGGGCGTCTGAGACCTAGAGGGGCATCAGCACTGTCACTGGAGCACCCCGGGGACCTGCAGTCACAGGGGGTGCAGGGATGGAAGGGCTCGGGCCGGGGAACCAGCCGGAGAGCCTGGGCAGAGGGAGACAGAAAAGCAGTGGCCGGCTTCCCCTCTCCCAGAGTCCTTTTCTCCAAATACAGCTCTCTCCTTCTCTACCCCAGGATTAGCACACATCTCTCATTCTCCTATCGCAACAAGATTTTATTTCTAATTATGCTGTAATAAAACTGGAGCACTCCCAGGCTTCCTTTCAAATGACTTGTACACACACTGCCGATCGGATCCTCCTCAGCCCCATTGTAATAGCATTTCCCTGACATTCATTAGACATGCATGAGAGGGGCGCTTTAAGAATAGAATTGCATTTAAATGGATTTGCTGAGAGAGGAAGATGAAAAAGAGAGAGGCGAGGGGGGAGGAGGGAGAGGGAGAGAGGTCTGTTGAACAAACTACAAAAACAAGATACCATAATAACAGGGTGCTGAAATAAGCCTCTTTCTTCCCCGTCCTCCTCCGGCTGCACATGGCAGAGCCCAGCCCGAGAGGCGGCCTCCCAGCCTCCCCGGAGCCCCCACCCCCACTTTTCTGTTACCCACTGGGGGGGCTTCATAGCTCCTCGCTGCTCCATGTGTCAGACGCTCGTGGTGCAATAGAAATAACTATTATTACGATTTGGGAAAGCGGTCTTGCTACTACAGAACCCCGATAGCCAGGCGGCCGGCAGGGAGGGGGACCCTGTGTCCTCGGACCTGGGGGGGGAGGTGGATGGGGACGGCTCCCCTAGAGCCCTTCTTGAAGGTGTGGCTCTCAACTCCTGCTCTCCACCGTCCCCTCTGTGACCATGCTGTGCCTTGAACCCCCCAGGGGCCACTGAGTAGCCGGGATTTTCCTTTCACCTGGGGTGGCTCTGCGGTGTTGGACAGAGGAAGAGACCCATTCTGACCCCCTGGCCCTCGGAGGCCCCACTCACCTCCCCAGGGAGCACCTGCTCCGTGTGCGTGTCCCGTGAGGGGCCATCTCTGCATCCCCACCCCCTACTAGAAGTCTACACCCGCGCGTGGCCTCATCTCACTCATGCACCTCACTGTAGCCACAGCCTCTTGAAATGGACATCTGATCCCACCGTAGACCGTCCCGAGGCTTCCTGTTTCTCTCAGGATAAAGACAAAACCCTTAACAGGGCAGCCCAAACCCACCATCCTCCCCCTGACCCCACTCAGGGATATCTTGGTTCTAACTCCGGCCACGCCGGCCCGCCTCTGCTCCTCCAGAATCTCCCCTCCTTCCTCCTCCAAGCCTGGCTACTTGCCCCCTTCCTTCCTAGAGTTCACTCTGACCACCCCCCCGTCGGAGCTCGGCTCACACTCCCTCCCTCGGGACGACCTTCCCCATGAGTGTCTCGTGTCCTGACCTCCTGCACACGGTCACGGCTGTGATGGAGTGCACGCTGAGTCACCAGAAGCCCAGAGGCCTGGCAGGCTCCTTGAGGGTCCCAGCTACCCCCGTAGGCCCAGCGCTGGCTCCGTGGTGGAGGCTCAGAACTGGACGGATGCTGGGCACCCTGCTAGGGGCTCTTCCCGATATGCTCTCTCATTCAATCCTTGCTACGGCCTTCCTGGGGTAGAGGTTTTTCCCTCCCCTCTAATTCGCGCCGAATCACTGAGCTGGGGCTGTCCAAATCCAAAGCCTTGCTTTTGCTATGCCGCTTCCTTGTGCACCACACAGCCCTGGATGTCCCCGCCAGCCCCTGCCCACGGAGAAGGCCACCCGCTTCCACTGCCCCCTAACAAGGCCCTTCTCGAACCCTCTTTCTTCTGGAAGTCCTCTTGGAAAGCCCAGCTAATGCAGACCTTCACGCCTTCCCGGGACAGCACACGGCGCCTACACCCTGTGAGGCCACACCCTAGGACGCAGGGGGGGCCTCAGTTCTCACAGTTAGATGGTTCCCTAACTGGCTCATGGGAGCCATTCCGGTATTCCCAGATCAAATGTAGATTCCTTCAAGATACTGTACGTCACTCTTCTGAACCCCTGGGGCACCCGGGCCAGGGCTGGGAATGTGCTATGGGGCACCAGATCTGTCACCAGAAGCGCGGGCGCTGTCCTATAGGGCTGTGTGACCTGGACACAGGTCCCGGAGAGGAAGCGTCAGCCCCAGCCTCCTCATCTACAGTAGGGGGTCGGTGAGCTGCCTCAGAAGCAGCGCCTCAAGGGCGCTCCCCTTCTCTGTCCCAATCCTTCCTCCAGACTGTCTGGTGACCGCTGCGTGGGTAGAGGCAGGATGAGGAAGCTGGTCCTACGGTGTCCCAGAAGGGGTCTGGCTGCAAGGGGCATCGTGCTGTGACTTCTTGAAGCTCTGTGATGTGGCTCCGAGGGCACTGGGGTGGCCATCCCTCTGTCTTTCTGGCATTTGCCTCCTGACTCACCACCCTCCCCTCCCAGTGCCTGCTTGGTTCAGAGGCCTCCGGTGTCTACATGCTGCAGCGAGAAGACACTCCTGTGATGAGTGGTCAAACCCCTAAAGGCCAAGAGCAGCCGGCAGGTCCATTCCCTCTGCCTCCCGGTCCCTGGTATGGCCCGAGCCAGGCACTTGCTAAAGGCCAAGTGCATGCCAGTGAATGAGACCATGACCTCCATGACGCTTGGGCTGCTTGCCTGTCCATTACTCTAGGCTCAGTTTTGGGTTCAACATCTGCATATGGTGGTGCTCAATGATATTTGTTGAATAAATGAATGGATGAATGAATGCATGAATACATGAATCTCAGCCGTTTTACCTCTGTGTTTAAGTACTCGGGCTCTGAAGTCAGACAGATCTGGGTACTATGCGGTGATCCTCTGCAGGTTACCTAACCTCTGTGACTCCATTTCCTTCATCTGTAAAATCGTGCTAATAAGAGTACCGATCTCAGAGCTGGATCGGTCGCAAAAATTGAAGTGCCTGGCCCAGTGCCTGCCAGTAACTGTTCAATAAATAACAGCTCTCACTGTTACAACTACGCAGCTTCTGGGGAAGGAGAATCTACCTAATGCTGACTTCAAGCTACTCAGGGACTTGGAGGGACCACTCGTGTGGGTGATTCTGGGTTAATCCTGCGTCCCATTTCCCTCTTCGAGAACCCGCGAAAATCCTCTGACATTGCTCAAAGAGCAGAGGCTATCCTGTTGTTTTGAACACCTACCTTTTTTATTTACAGGCTCATCACCCTGACTCTATGACACCCGTGTGATGCCAGGCAGGGATGTGTCAGGACAGGAAGGGATGCCCACGGTCCCATCACCGTCTGCATCTTACCAGCCCTGGAAGTGAGTCTGTCTTACTGAGATGATGAAATGCGCCAGTGTTCTGCCCCAGCTGTATCGGTCCACACTTCTCCCCAACACTGCAACTGCAGCATCTTTAAGCTCTAAATTACCTCCCACCTGTTGGGAGCCTCCCCTCCCCACCCCAGGCCTCCCCCTCCTCCAACCTGTGGTATCTGTACCCCTTACTAGGCTTTCACCACACACTTGCTTTTTGTTATTCATCTTAAAAATGCAAGGCGGCTCAGTCGATTAAGCATTTGACTCTTGATTTTGGCTCAGGTCATGATCTCAACAGTCATGAGATTAAGCCCCGAGTTGGGGTCCATGCTGCGCTTGGCGCCTGCTTAAGAGTCTCTCTCTCTCCCCCCCTCTCTCTGCCTCTCCCCCGCTGGCATGTGTGCTCACTTGTGCCACATTAGTGGCTTGTCTTCTTTGGTGACAGTGCTCAGGGGAAGGAGAGGAGGAGGGTGGGGTTGGTGCTTCTCATTTACGGATTTCCATTACGTGTCAGGCAGAGTTCTAGATGCTTCATGTGCATTGCCTCAATGTAATCCCGGGGGGCAGTAAGATCATCCCTATCTTACAGATATGGAAACTGGGTTCCTGGAGATAAGGTGCCTGCCCAAGGCCACACAGCCAGAAAACAACACACTTGGGATTTGAACCCAGATTGTCTGACTCCACAGCTCCTTGAGGACAGAAGCCTGAAATCACCCTGTGGGACTTCCATGGGCCTGGCCTGCAAGCCCGAGGCGTCTTTATTGACAGTAACTGCAGACAATGGCCTTTCAGGGTGGACAGACGTTAAACGAGAAGCACGGATGAAGACGTCACCCTAGGTGCACCGGGGGACGCGCTGGGGACTTAATGATGACGGCGCTATGCTCTCTGTGCATGTGTGTTCCCAGTGGTGATGCTGGCCTGTGTCCTCTGAGCACAGCTCTGCCCGGCACTCCTCGGCCTGTGCTGCCCCCTCACCTTGTGCAGTGTGGCCCCAGCACTTGGGAGGTGGAGCCCATTTACCGGACAGTTACAATTTCCCACCTCTTCCTCTCAGATGCTTTCTGAGTAATCCATCACGAAACTGCTTCCAAATCTGCCCAGATTTCGTTCTGGTCTCCCCTCTTTTGACTCCAGCAATTTCCTAGCTGAGGGCAGTGAACTCCTCCAGGCTCTGGCCTCCCTGAGCCTCTGCCTCTCCCTGAACATGTCCCGCTGACCCAGAGCCTGGGCTTCTTCCCAGCACGACCCTCTTGCCCCTGGTCATGGACTATTCTAGACTCGATCTCTTTCTTAGGATGCCTCTTTGCTCCGCCCTCAGCCACGGTCAAGAGGCATCGGGCAGGCAAGACTTTCCTTCCCTGAACCCCTTCTAGGGATTCATCCTAGATGCTGAGCTTTCTTGGAATTAGTATTTTGAGTTGAGGGGGTCATAAGTTTCCCCTACATAAGTCCCTAAAGATGTGTAAAGAGAAAGAAATTTGGAAGGGCAAAGGTCAGAGCAAATCAGGGCAAGGAAAGACTTTGGGATATAACTTAGGGCCGAAACAAGAATTTCTCGGCCAATTCAAGGAACTGTAGTCCCCGCCCCCACTAAATTCCAGTCTTTGAAAGAGCAGAGAGGGAAAATACCATTAATTGTGCACTTCTATGTGTCAGGTGCTATACTCAGTGCATTACTGCAGCCTTGCCAGTTGGGTATTATCATCCCCAATGTACAGATGACAAAACCGAGGCTCAGAGAGGTTGGACAAGTTGCTGTCTGCGGCACAGACTCAGGAAGTGAACCCAGGCCCAAAGCTCGACACTCTTACGGGCCTGTGCTGAACTACCTCTGTGTGTCCCCTCTCTAGGGTCTTCTGAGGGACACATATGTGGGGGTGGGGAGGGGAGGGGTTGAAAGGAAGGAAAGGAGCACATTGGGGGCATTCATCTATCATTTTTATCATTCTTCTGCTGCCTAAGCTCCGCTTGAGCTCTGCCTCCTTGGCCTATAAGTTAGAGGTAGTTGGTGCTCCCAGAACTGGAAGCTGAGGGGGAACAGGGGAGGGGCGGGAGGGGGTGAGGCCGTAGAAAAGCAGGGAGCGGCTGACGCTGGCAGAAGGCAGCCTGGGAGGGCCTCGGTGTGGTTTACCCACAAGGCCCGGGGGCCCGGCAGCCGTGGGGGGCATCCTGGCATATCAGCAGTCACACCGTCAAAGAACAAGTAGGAATTAATATCCCTGAGGTGGTCTGATACCAGCAGAAAATTACAGGACCCGAGACAGGAGCATTATAGAATGAATGGGAGGGGACGAGAGATTTCCGTGGCTAATCCTGTTAACGAGACAATTTCTTATCAAGCTCATTATACTTGTGAAAGGAGGGAGCATGAGGGGGAAGAGGAGGTGGAAGGGGAGAGGGCGAGGAGGCTGGCCCTGGAGAAGGAAGGAGAGAGGCAAGGGACCCGTGGCACCGGAGCCCGCGGGTTCCGGGCAAGCAGGTGAGCAGCTGACAGGCATCTGGAGGAACGGCACCCGTGCCTGTCTGTGCGTGCTCCCCTCAGAAGGAGGGCGGGGGGGGGGGGGGCCCCT
>NW_027527824.1:6091249-6141073 GCF_008692635.1 Crocuta crocuta | reverse complement strand
GGGGGGGGGGGGACAGCCTCCCTGAGAGCTACCTCCATGCTAGCCTGTGCGAATATCCTCTGGGCCCCCAGAACCTTCCTTCCACTCTCCTTCTTTGACCCAAACCCCATCTGATCCCATGTCCCGCGGACCAGCAAGGACCATCCCCATCTGCGCAGGCGCTGGAGAGCTGCAGGCACCTGTTGTCCACAGAGCACTTTCCCGTCCGGGCTCTCATCGATGCCCCACAGCCCATTTTCCTGTGAGCCCACCGGACGGGGAGGGGCTGACGGAGCTGGGGGTCAGAGGGCCCGTTCTGGCACTTCCCAGCTAACCAATCTGGGCAAATCACTTAACCTCTCTGAGCCATCGTTTGCTCTTCTTGAAAACAGGTTCAATAAATTCTGCCCTGCCTACTTCCCAGGGTCCTTGCGAGGATTAAAAAGCCTAATGCACACCAGAGGGCCTCGTAATCTGTGAACCGTTTCCATCAAGGGGAGCGACCACTCTAGTCATCCTGAAGTGGAGGTAAGAAGGCACAGGTCTTGTTGCAGGTAACAAGGTGGAAGAGGCAAGCTTCCGTTTGAAATGCACAGTCATTTCTGCTGCCATGGAATCACTCCACTGCCTTGTCTTTGACCAGGCAGTCATGAGGGAATTCGATGAGCACAAACCTGAGACTGTTCATTAAGGACCCATGATGCACTCGGCATTCCCCTAGGCTGGCCTGGGGAAACCGCTGAGGTCACGGGCAAGTCCTAATCGTCGAGAAGCTTAGCAGCCACCGGAGGAGGAGGAGTCAGACCCACAGAGCCATCAGAGTTCAAGCTGGGGCACCTCCCCTGTCCCCTGAAATACTCAAGTGCATGGCAGCCTCACAAGAGCAAACACCACTGGATCGGCACCAGGAGGGAGGCTCCAGAGGAGTCAGGACCCCCCGTGGGGCTGAAGGATGTGTGGGGTTTGGGCAGGTAAAGGATGAGTCAGATAAACACTCGACAAGCATTTATTGAGCACTCATGACATACCTGGGGCTGTGCTACCTTAGGGATGTACACAATGATTCTCGAAACCTGTTAGTAGTCAAGCCTAGCCTCTCGGCAAGCGTTGGTGACGATGTGGAAAAACGGAGCCCTGGGAATGTGGGGCAGAACGTAATGTGGGGCAGTACCACGGAAAACGGTATGGTGGCTCTGCAGACGTCCGGAGTAACACTACCATACGATCCGGCAACTCCACTTCCGACTCTGGAGAGTCAGAAGCAGGGACTCTGAAGTGTACAGACACACCCACGCTCACAGCAGCACTATGCACAATAACCAAAGAGTGAGTGCAGCACTCGTGTCCACTGACAGATGGGGGGGGGGTAAACAAAATGTGGTCAAGTCACACAACACAATATTATTCAACCCTGAAAAGGAAGAAAACTCTGGCATGTGCTGCAACATGCATAAACCTCAAGGACAGTAGGTTAAGTGAAATAAGCCGGACACCAAAGGACACATAGTGTATGAGTCCGCTTAGATGAGGTGCCTTGAGCGATCAACTTCATAGAAACAGAAAGTAGAATGGGGGGGTGCCTGGGGGCAGGGGGAGGGGGAACGGGCAGTTATTTAATGGGGACAGAGTTTCAGTTTTGCAAGATGAAAGTGAACTTATACACTACTTCCAGACATGGATGGTGGTGATTTCACAACCGCATGAAGGTACTTAATGCTACTGCAGTATACACTTAAAAATGGTTACGGCCATAAATTTCATTGTATGTATCCTAGCATAACTTATTTATTTTATTAACGAATTTTTTAGTAGTTATTTATTTTCGAGAGAGAGAGACAGAGAGAGAGAATAAGTGGGGGAGAGGCAGAGAGAGAGAGAGAGAGAGACAGAGAGACAGAATTGGAAGCAGGCTCCAGCTGTCAGCACAGAGGCCGACGCAGGGTTCGAACCTTCGGACCACAAGATCATGACCTGAGCTGAAGTCACTTAACTAACTGGCTGAGCCACCCAGGGGCCCCTATCCTAGCATAATTTAAACAGATAATAAAAAGGGAGATTCTATCTGCACAAACCTTTGAACCTTTTCCCTTCCTCCTCTTTTCCTGCTGCATAGATGGACGCAAGGCTCAGAAGCGCAGTGGCTGTGGCGGCCATGAGGAGGGCAGTGCAGGAGGGGAAGGGGAACCTGCTTTCTCAGCCGCTGGGCCAACCCTCAACTGCCTGCTCCTAGGCTCCCCACTGTATGAGCAGAAACGCCTCTCGGATTGGGCGGAGTCGTTGTCTGGACTTCTGTTCCACGTGGCCATGCGCGATCCTAAGGGAGACCGCACCTAAAGCTCTTCGCTTCTGGCTGCCTGCCCTTCTCACCTCCTGTGCCTCCGTGTTCCTGCGCCAACTCCTCGGAGATGCCAGAACCCCTCATCTCCTGGAAACACCGCGCTCTGTGTCTCTGTGCGCGCGGGGCCCTTGTCCTTCTGCGCCACCTCCCTCTACGGCCCGACAGCCTCCTCTGCAGCCTTCTGCGTTCAGGCTGGGCATCGCCCTGGATGGGTGCGTTACGCCTTCTTCGGGCTCCCCTGGCACCCACCCCACGCCTGCCTCTCTCATGGTATTTATCACTTTTCTCTAAGCCGGCCATTTGCGTGCCCTCTTCCCTCTACACGGCGAGGTCCTTGAAGGTCGAGGCCTTGTTCAGGTCCAGACCCCCGGTGCCTGTGTGGGTGTCAGGGCAGGGCAGGCGCTCAGCAGTGACGGGTTGCCGAGAACCCTTCTGACTGACTTGCGGCGGCCCCCAATTTGAGGAGGAGGATTCACACCCAGAAAGGATTCCCCAAGAGGAACGGCCCAGGGGACTGAGTGACGACTCCATCACGGAGCAAGTCAGGTAGAGCAGGGGCGTGAAGGGCACCTGTGTGTCTGCCTCCCCGTGTGGGGATGAGGTGGAGGGGACGCCGCCTTGTGCCGTGACAGAGCAAGGAGCCTTAGGAAGCAGGGCTGCTGCACGGGGCAGAGGGAGAGCAGGGTTTTGGGGGGCAATGAGTTTGGACATGAAGAGACCAGAGTGTGAAGAGTCCGCCTTTTAGCCGGTGCCGGGGAGGTCACTGCTGAGGGCTTTGAGCGGGGAGAGAGTGTCACGGGTCAGGGCTCAGGNCGGTGTGCAGGAGAGGGGAGACTGCAGTCACACTGTCCAGGGCCAGGACCCGGCTCTGTCACTTATCATCACTTCGGGCCCGTTCCCGAGTCCTCTGTGTCCCAGTTTCCATGCCTGTGGAAGGGGTTCATCACAGCACCGATCTCACAGCTGTGGCATAAGAATGACAGGAGGCAAACTGTCATAAAGTGACACGTGTGAGGCCGGGCACACCGCAAGTGCTCAGTGGCCCTGAGGGACGATGGGGGAGAGGGGACATCCTCCGTCCCTGTGGGATGCCGGGTGAAGGGGTAGATGGCATCTCATGAGCCGTGCAGGGACACTCAAGGTCACCGGGTGCTGGCATGTAGGACAGGAGGAGCGCTTTAGGAAGATGAGCAGGGCTATGCTTATAGGACAGGGACAGAGAGATGGAGACAGGGAGGGAGGAAGGGAGAATCAGACTTCTTCCTTTTCAGGCTCAGCACCATCAACCTAAGTCTCGCCCAGTCTCCCTCACCCTCCAACTTGGCCCTCCGAGGGGGCCCGAGAGGAAGTAGGTGGTGGGGACATGTGGAAAAGCTGGAGACCAGAAACACCCCATCAACGTGCCCTGCATGGGACCCCCCCCCAACTCCAGGCGCTGGGGTTGGGGCTACAGCCACGCACCCATGCAGCCTGCATGAATGCCATGAGCCACAGTCAGGTGCAGCCAAGTCCTCAAGTCCCAAGTGAAGGCCAAGGGCCTGGAGAAGACGGCTTGTCCAGTGGGACTTTATATGCACTGGGGAAGGGCTACAATCCTTTGACAGTGATTCAGCGAGAGCGTAACAGCCTCTATTATGTTCGGCTGTTGCACTAATCCATTTTGGTTGGGTTACGTTGGTCTAGCGGGGAAGAGGGTGCTGGTGAAAGGGGTGGTGTGTCGGCATCTCCCGAGTGAGAGGGGAGCCGTGCCTTTCCTGGAGGTGACGCAGGGAAGGGCCAGTCCCGACAGGGCCCCTCAGGCTAGGAGCTGGACGAGATGTTGGATGAAGCATCTTTAAAATGGGCACGGGGGTTCTTTCTGAGCTCTATGTGAAGATGCTGCAGGAACGGAAACTGTGCCCTAGGTCCTCCAGCGAGAGTCAAGTATCATGGATGGGAGGGCAAGGGTGTGGAGGCTTGTGGAAGTAAGTACAAGGGCAGAATTTAGCAGGAGAGACCCTGACGAGATAGAAGGTGACCTCCCGTGAAAGTGCGTAGTGCCAGCCCAGGTGCTATCCCGGAGAAGAGGCTCCAACCCGCCCCTCCCTGCCTTCTGCACCTCTGTGCAGCATAGACCTTGTTCAGGCTCTCTGTCCTGGGGAGCCAGGCCCCCTCCAGGCCAGCCCCAGCCCACTCCTGGCCTCCGACCTGGAGGAACTTGGCATCACCGAGGGCCAGCGTGTAGTGGGGCCTGGAGGGGGTGTAGCTGTGGCTTTCCCTGGAGCCCCAGCCTGCCTCACTCAGCCCGGCCCCTCTCCTTGCTTTTCATCTGAGCAGAAAACAAGGCAGAGCCCCAGGCGCTAGCAAAGCATTTTAGCACGTGTGCAATTTGCATGATTTTCTGTCTCCATCTTGAGTGGTTGTGGCTTTGAGCAGCCAGAGAGAACAGCGACTCAAGCCAGAGAAGGTGCTTAGTCCAGTTTGGGCTGCAGAGTGGTGGTGGTGGTGGTGGTGGGGGAGGGACATTGCTCTGAGATGAGGGGAGGGGCAGGGAGGGGCAGAGAATCCCATAGAGGAGGCTCGGCTGGGCGTTCAGGGCCAAAAAGGTACAGGCTTAGGGCAGTGGCTCTTAAGTAGGATCGATTCTGACCCCCACGCAGGAGGATCAGGTCCCAAGTGCCAATGGCACTGAGGCTGAGAACCCAGATCTGGGTAGGGGGGCGGGGTGGGAGTCAGAGGAAAGAGGAGAAGACCGGAAAGGGAAGGGACGGGCATCGGCTCTTGCAGGTTTTGGGAGGGGTGCAGGCAGGGTGGAAGGCGGTGAGGGCCCCAGAGAGAAGCTAGGTCTCTTCTTCAGAAGAGGAGAGGGATCATCCTGACCAGGGACATACCCAAGAAATCAAGGGCTGGAAAGGACTGTATCTTTATTGTGACGACAAGGATCACTTATATGGCTAGTACAGCTGCCAGTGGAGTATTTTTATTTTGAGAGAGAGAGAGAGACAGTGGGAAGAGGGGCAGAGGGAGACAGAGAGAGAATCTTAAGCAGGCTCCATGCTGAGCACAGAACCCAACATAGAGCTCGATCTCACGACCCTGGGATCATGACCTGAGCCGAAATCAAGAATCAGATACTCAACTGACTGAGCCATCCAGGTGCCCCAGATTAGGTATTTTTTAATGAAGTATCTCATTTAATCAGCACAGCAACTCCATGCAGGAGGCCACCGAGCCCGAGGGGATGAAGCGATGTCCCAAGCTGTGTAGAAACAGCCCTGTTGCCACCATAGTCCCTTCTCTACTGTCATATTCTCACTGTGCCTTATCTATCCGGGTTTCCAAATCTACTTCTCATTGATTAGTGCACTGCCCCTCAGAGTAGGCTGAGCAAGGAGCAAGAATCTATTTTATGTCCAAGAAAACAGGACACCCGATTAATTATGGGAAAGCCAGGACCAGAACCCCGCCTCCTGACTCCCAGCCAAGGCTCTTCCTAGAACCCTCTAGAACTCGGAGAGGGCAAGCCTTCCTGCTCGGCTTCTGCCTCTGCCTCTTCACGAGGGTGCACTGATCTAGCTCCCGTGCAGCTTGTCCACTTCCTGTACTAGGTCTGGGAGAGGCCCCATGGGCTCAGAGTATCAGCAAACTGGCAAAAGATCCTGCCCAGCACCCCTGCTTCTGGGGCAAGGGCTTTCATCCAGGGCATGCCTGTACCCCCTCTCCCCTACGGTCTGTTCCCTCTGAGGCTTCACTTATTGTTGTCTAATTTGTCTTCATTTAGTAGGAAGGCTGGCCTCCAGGGCTGCCTGGGGCTAGAGATGGAGGGTGGGCACTGGCGTCCCTGGGCACAGCTACCATCCAGTGGCGGGGGAGGGGGGGTCAGGGAAGCTCTCACTGCAGGGGCAGCCCCTCCCAGGGCAGGAGCATGGGGCTCACTGGGGAACACGGCTCATGGCCGGGCTGGGAGGGGACTTCAGGCACCTAGAAATGAGGCACACTCGCCGCCCGCCTCTCACCAGGGCAGTGTGAGGTGGGCATGAGCCCTCTCCCTGTGCACCCCCCGATTCCTCCCTAATGGAAAGTCAGCCCGTGGCCCAGGGCAGCGGGCACCGCGCTATGAGTCTGGGGTCCTAACCAATTCTGTGGAACGATGCTGGCCTCCTCTGCCCTCCCCTCCTCTCCCCTCCCTCCTCTGTTTTGACTGTGCAACATAGAGCTGTGCCAGGTGACCTTGAGACCCCACCCGGCTGGAGCACGCTGTGATTCTGTCACTCCTCCTCCTAAACCCCGGCAATGGCTCTGTGCTGCTGTTGAGGGAAACGCCTGTCCATAATTCTGTGGGGCTTTTTGCGATAAGGCTACTGCCCACCTCTCCAGCCACGTCTTCCGCCGTCCCCTGCCCCTCACCGTACTCCACCTGCCCAGAGCCACTAACACTTCCTCCTGGTTCTCGCTCTTTCCTCTGGGCCTTTGCACAGGCCATCCTCCCGCTATGCTGGTCTGGGCCTCTGTTTCCCAGCCCCGCGCGGCTCCTCCACTGACATCTTGTCTGCAGGCTGCAGTTCAGCTTTGACTGCAAACCCCTCCAGGACCGTCAGGATGGGCTGGACGCCCTTGTGCCCGCCCCCAGAGCACCTGGCTCACTGCCACCCCTGCCCTGCTGTGTCCTTTTACGTACGCGCTGCCTTGTTGAGTATCTGCTCCCCCAGGATGGGCCGTGTCTGTGTTGACCCTGCTTGTTTCCCCAGGGCCTTGCGTAGTATCACTCGGTAGATGTGAAAGGAATAAATGATTGCATACGATGATTTTGTGGGCACAGAAGCCCAGGACAAACGTATTGCAGGGTGGGGGTGGGGGTGAGGGAAGGGAGAGGGTGAGGAGGCAGCTAGAGTAGCCTGCCAGCCTCTCCTAGACAGACAGATTGGAGACTGAGCAGGGTACCACAGACACTGAGGCTGAGGGTCCTTCTGCCTGCGGCCGTGGCTCAGAAGGGCAGGCTTCTGGGGCTCTGGGTGTGACCAGCTACCAGGGACATGGAGGTGGCCCTCTAAGATGCTGTCCTGCCACGCACGGCTTGCAGAGCCCCAGCTCCCATCAGTGGCCCCTCATGACGCCCCAGGCGGTCCCTGAGCCCATACGCGCTCTGCACGCAGGATACGCTGCTCCCTGAACACGCCACAACTTCCGTCCCCCTCGCGCCTGGACTCCAGGGCTCCTCACCAGCGTGTGAATGCCACCCCTACCCCCTGTGCCACCCCCACTTCTGTGTGCCTCCCAGACCCCCTGGATCCGTTCCCCACTCTGAGTTCCCACAGCACGTGGTACGTGTTTAACACCGTTATGTGAGTTGCAGCAAAATGTTGATGTGTGGGTCTGCCTGGCTGGAAGGCAGGCTCTCTGAGGCCCAATGTCAAGGAAGCATGAGTTAGTGGAAATCCGGCAAACTTGGGCTTGCATGTTAGTTCCTAGCCGGTAGCCAATATAGACTAGACACTTTGTGAATGAGCGAATGGTGAATGAATGAATGAATGAATGAATGAATGAAGGCGCTTCATTTTTCTAAACTCAGGTCCCTTCTTGCTAAAACGGGGATCATTGTATCTGTATCATGGGGATATTGAGGCCAGCAGATATGACACGGAGGGGTCTGACACAGGAAACAAAGTCTTCTGCGATTGCTACTCATCAACGCGCCGCACCCGTGCCTCCCAGCCCAGGCCAGTGCCTACTGAAATGAGGTGAACGTCAAGAGTGGTTACCAAGGTCAAGCCCCTTTCCTGGTGGTGTGTCACCCCCCGTGCCCCCGCAAAGCCAGTCCTGGAGTAGAGGCTGCTTGCAGTTAACTTGAGGGCAGTTTGTCACTTTATTTTAGCATTTCTAGAGATTCAGAATAAAAGAAAGAGGGGGGGAAAAGCCCAAACCCAAAGAGCCAATCAGCACCATACGAGAAGGGGGCACAGCAGCACCCCGGTGCTGAGGCAGGGCGGTGGGGCCTTCTAGTTTACCAGCTCTGGAAGCTTGCTGGGGTGTAGACTAGAAGGAGGGAGCGGAGGGGCCAGCTGCATTTTAAAAACAATTGGTAGGGCACCTGGGAGGCTCAGTCGGTTAGGCATCCGGCTCTTCTTTCTGGCGCGGGTCATGATCTCACTGTTGGGGAGACTGAGCTCTGAATCGGGCTCCATACTGAGAGCGTAGAGCCTGCTTGGGATTCTCTCTCTCTCCCTCTCCGTCTCTGCCCCACCCCAGTTCTCTCTTTCTCTCTCTCTCTCTCAAAATAAATAAATGAACAAAAAAACCCAGTAAGAGTTCCTCGTCTTGTGAGTTCTCTACTTTCAAACTTGCACGAGTGCTCGCTTCGGCAGCACATATACTTTCAAACTTGCACGAATGTGAAGGAAGTCAGGTGCTGGGGGAAATCCAGTGTCATCCGCGGCGCTGAGGCCACGGACGCCCACCTGCATGCCATGGGCCTCCTCTGCCCCCGTGCTTGCCCCTCACGTGTTTGTGGACTCTGTGCTCAGCTCTGAGGAGTCTGGGGGTCCCTGCGTTGACTCCGTCACATTTGGAGAAGCTGAAAGCAGGCTGTGTCGGGGCCAACAGAAGGATTATTACCATGGACTCCAGAGGGACGGGGATTTTACAAGTGAGGAGTGCAGGGCCGCCCGGGGGGCTCAGCCGGTTAAACGTTCGACTCTTGATTTTGGCTCAGGTCGTGATCTCACAGTTCGTGGGTTCAAGCCCCGCATGGGGCTCCGTGCTGACAGCTCGGAGCCTGCTTGGGATTCTCTCTCTCCCTCTCCCTCTCTCTCTCTGCCCCTCCTCTCTGTCTCCAAATACACAAACATTGAAAAAGAAGTGAGAAGTGCAGAGAGGCCCGTCAGGGTCTGCCCAACATCAAAGGGAGGCCGCAGGGTGACCTGCCTCTGTAGGCTTTCAAAGTCTGCCAGACAGGTCTGTCTGGGGAAAAGAAGCCTGTTCATATCACATCTGCAAGATGGAAAAGAGTCGTCTGGTTTTAAGGCCGCATAAGAATGGACGCACACTCCTGCTTCACAGAAACGTGCCCGGGGAACGCAACACCACCCTGTCACCCCCTCCTCATTGTTTTGGACTCAGGAGTCAACGGGCGGGCTCACAGCCTTTGCCAAGAGAACCCATGCATGTGTGAGCAGAGCGATCTCTCCACTTCATTCAGAAATACTTTGTTCTCTGAATACTTTGGGAAGGCAGTTACCAGCTATAATTATTTGTGTTCACCTGAGAACATATGTCCCTTGAGGCCAATGCGATGCTTCTCTGCTCCAGAATCATCTCTCGGTCAACGTCAACGTGCCCTACAGGCCCCAGTGGTATTTCCACTGCTGTTGTGCTGGCTTCTATGCCAGGCACACTCTTGCCTCGGGCCTTTGCCGTGGCTGTTCCCGCACCCAGGAAGCTCTTGGCCAGAGGTTGGGTTGCCCGTTTCTTCCCTCCTTCAAGTCTTTGCTCAGATCCCACCTTCTCAGTGAGGCTGCACTGCATAGTCTGTTCCACGTCCTGCCTCCTCCTCTCCTCCCCACCCCCCTTCCCCTGACCTACCTTCTCGCAGCACAGGGCCTGAGCACTATATACACGGGAAACGCTTCTCCCTTATGTTGCTTGTCTGTCTCCTGGTGCTAGAATGTAGGCCCCACAAGGGTGGGAATCTCAATTATATTCACTGATCCGTCCTAAGATCCTGGATCAGCATCTACGACATAGAAGGGGCTCGGTATATATTAAATGAAATGACTCCGGCAGGCTCATATCCCCTGTGCTTGGGTCACCTTGCTGGGGGCCCTCAGGCCTCCTTCCCTTGCCCTGGGCATTGGCATTCCTGTCTCTGGGTCTAGGTGTGCATTCCTGGTCTCTGGAGATGACAGGGCACAGCCAGGCACACTCACTCAGGGCTGGAGCTGGAAGCCCGAGTTGGAGTGTGGCCCGGCTGGGGACAGGGCAGACCCTGTCCCCCGCATGCTGGAGCTCAAGGCTGCAGAAAAGCAGGTGCATTTTGTGATGGGGCAGACATCTCTTGGAGAGCCATCTCCTTCACCCCCTCACTGGCACCTTCATGACCGGGTCGGAGTCAGAGGACTGACGGCCTGACCGACTCTCAGAGCTTATGCTGCTGACAACGGTTCTGAGCCCTCACAGGTCAGGCACTTCATGCGCACGGACTCATTTTATCCTCCCCACAGTGCTCCCAGGTAACCGTTACCATCACCATCCTCTCTATTTGACAGATGAGGGACTCGAGGCATCTAGAGTCACGTGTACAAATGCACAGAGCTGCTGGGGTGAAGGAGTCAGAAGTCAGGTTCCCCTCCGTCCCGGCTCACAGACTGCAGAGGCCCCTTGATCCCCATCCTGGACCCCCCTTCTGTTACACCAAGCTACCACCCCTAGTGTATCCCATAGTACTTTTGCTAAGGGGAAGGTTAGAAGGCGAAACAGAAATAGTAACTTTTGAACTGGATCTTTGTGGCCCAGACCACGCTTCTGGCCAAGTTTTCTTTTCCAGTGGACTAAAATAAAACTACATTTCCCAGCGTTCCCTGCAGCCAGGTGGGCCTGTGTGACTGACCAATGGGACGCGGGCTGAAGGACACACCCACTCCAGGCTGGGCCCCTGCTCCTCCACACTCCCTCTTCTCCCCTTGCTGGCCACGCACGGAGCCCCATGGAGGGCTCGGAGACCCCAGGAGGAGGAGACCTCTGCCTCCAACTGACTGGAGGGATGTGATGTGAGAAATAAGCTTGTAAGTTACTGCGTCACTGAGTTTCCGGAGCTGTTTATTACAGCTGACACAGCCTCGAAGGATGAGGACATGTTTGCAAGGCAAAGAAAGCAGGGAAGGACCTTCTGAGAAGCAAGAGCACTTTGAACAAATTTGTAGACTGTGATGGAGGAATCTCAAGCTGCCAGACTTCGTAGAGGGGCGGTGGGAGAGGACAAAGGGACCGGGGCTCGAGGAGGAAAGCCTTAAATTTTGTTCTGGAGATGATGGGGGTGCCTCTGTGGATTTTGTGCCGGAGGCTGACACCTTTAATATGAAGTCTGGGAGGACCATTCTAGTGCTGTGTTTCCTCAGGATCTTTCCAGGAATTCCAGTCCAGAGAGCTATTCGTGGACAATGTGGTTCTGCTTACCCTCGGGGAGTGCACGTCAACACCTCCATCCCTCTCTATGCCTTTACTGGTTGACTTCCTTCTTAGTGCCCACCATGATTTGAAGCTCTCTTGGTTACTTACAAATGTATTTTCTATTGCTCCCTACGCAAGAATATAAGCCCCACGAGAGCATAAAACTTGTCTTACTCACCACCTTTTCCCAGCAGCTAGACAAGTACCAAGCATCAATACATTTTGGGTGACTGAGTGATTAAAGGCTCTGAGAAGTCCTGCAGTAGAGGAACTGGCTTACTATATGTACAAGACCTATTAATAGTCCCCTTCACTATCACGCTTTGTAAATGCTGCTCTAGTGGCCAGTGGCAGATGGTGGAGCTGTTTGCTGACTGTGCCTACCTACTCCAGGGGCCACTGAGGGCCATGACCCCTCGTGGTGTTGGGGGTGGGGAGGCTCAGCTCAAACACAAGGAAGGCGCTGGCCACGACAGCTGGAACCTGGTGCTGAGGCTGAAGCCTTGCTCCCCGGAGCGCTCAAAGCAGGATTAGGTCTCCTGTTCCCCGTCAGCCTTGACCCACGCCAGCTGCAGGGCAGCTTTCCATACATGGCTGTTGAGGGTAGACGCTAAGCTTTTAGGATTCATCCCAGCCTCGTGCAGAACGCAGCTCCCATGTCCGGTGATCTGCAGCTGGGCACCGGGAGCCCCAAATGAGAGAGTGACATCCAAGCCTTCTTAGGGAGGAGCAGGAGGGCCTGGAGAACTGAGGCCTGGTGGGCAAGGCCGGGGAGGGTCTTGGACCCTGGAGNTCTGCAGCTGGGCACCGGGAGCCCCAAATGAGAGAGTGACATCCAAGCCTTCTTAGGGAGGAGCAGGAGGGCCTGGAGAACTGAGGCCTGGTGGGCAAGGCCGGGGAGGCGAGGACCCTGGAAGGTCCATGACTGCACCAGCTCTCTTCGTTCTGGCACAAGTAGCTTCGTGGCGGGGGATGGGGGTGGGGGGTGGAGAGATACTTCTGGGTGGGCAGCAGAGGTCTTAAGCAGGAGGGGACTTGGGAGGTCACCCTCGTCATTGCAACCATTAATTGAGCACTTACTATGTACCAGACCCTGACAGAATCCCCTCCACAATCCTAGAGGTAGGTTTTATTAATGACATTTTACAGATGAGGCCACTGAAGCTCAGGGGAGGGGAGGGAGAAGGAGGGGAAGAAAGAGAGAGAAAGGGCAAGGGAGAGAGAGAGAGGTTGATTTTCCCAAGATCCTGGACTAGTGAGTGACCAGGCTGGGAGGAGGAATATAATCTTTAGACTCCCTGCCCAGTGCTCTATCCTCCATTCTCTGTAGCCTCCTGGAGCCCTAGCCTCTGTCATTCTGCGCTGCTGTGATTCTGGGCATTTGCAGGTGAAGGCTTGGCTCTGGGACCCAGTTTCTCTGCCCTCCTGCCCAGAGCAGCTATTTGAGAGCAACGTGGAAGGGGAAAGTCCTCACCTCTGCTCCCCCTGCCTCAGCTCTGTGCTCTTCATTCCTCTTCAAATAAGGAACAGCTCTCACAGGGCAGAAGCTTTTTGTGGTTTTTCCCAAGGCCTCACTCGGCTGTGGCCTCGCTGGACTTCCAGCCTGGTCTTCAGAGCTGAGGGGGGTGCAGCTGAGCAGGGCGCTGGGACTCGTCCCCAGGTCACCCAGCCAGAGGTGGAGAAGACTTCAGGAGAAGTCAGGATTCCTGATCCTGGATCTGGCATTTCACTGTCATTCCCAAGATCCTGTCCTTCCGCCAGGGTCTTCCTGCCTCACCCCACCCCCATCTCCACCCCGTTTCGTCCTGGGGAATGCGCTCAGGCAATACTAGCTCGGTTTCTGATCTAACACCGATAATGGGCTCTTAGAAGATGTTCAGTAAGTACTTATCAGGAAAGCCAAGGTCTGGGGGAATGTCCCTTGCAAAGAACTCGTCCTCAAAATTCAGTTGAATGAAAGCAAGCAAAATAATCCGTGTCAAGTTTATGAGAAATAAAGATGGTTCTCTGCCACATCCTCTTCAGTACATCAGAGATTATCGATCAAGCTGCCTCCACGTACCCACTCCCGGCTAGTTCGAGGACAAGCCAGAAGGCCCAAGAGTCCCTGATCCCTCCGGGCGTGGGGTCTGCCCTGGGGACAGAGGGCAGAGAAAAGTAACTACCACATAATGGTTCCTTTCAGCTTTCAAGGTCACAACGGAAACCACAGTAACCCTAGGTGACAGTCCGGGAAGCCCAGCGCTTTCCTGGACGTTGTTACCAGGCCTCTGAGAGAGCTACTGTTTTAGCATCCCTTTCCCAAATGGGAAACGTGACATTAAGGGACCGGCTCAAGTTCAGGCTGCTATTCCTGAGTGGCACGGGTCAGCTCCCAAAGCTCACACGTGTCCTGAAGCAGTCGGAGCTGATCCGAACACACCAAACCTGACCCACCACCGTCGGCAGATCGTGCCCAGAGTAGACTGTCTTGTGCCCTCTGCCAGCTTGTGTCCACAGGCAGGTTTCTAGAGCCTTCTGTCCTCACTTATGGGTACAGATGTCCAGACACGGGGGGCTGATCAATCGGATTCTGGTCTGGAGAAAGTTTGCAAGACGCCGATCGGGCTGGATTTACCTCTGTCGGCCCCTGACAGCTGTAGGTAGGCAGAGGAGGCGACTTTCCATTCCATCCAGAACCTTCCCATGACCCCGGAGTCCCAGGCCCCGGACAACGTCACCCCTGTGCTCTGCCCACCCCAGCTGGTGCCCCAGGGTGGGCACCTGAGTCATCACACCAGAGGTAGAGCAGGGTCCTCAGAGACTCAGCTCCCAGGGAAGCCAGCAGCCTCTTTCCTCTCAGCCCCCTGCAGCCCACCCCGCTGGCATTGCATCAGCAAAGCAGAACCCGTTCGGACCCCCTGGCAGTGCTAAGTCCTAAATGCCAAGTTCTCCTTTGAACCTCTTCAGGTGGGAGCCAAAGGGCAGCATCCCAAGGAGATGGTGGGAAGGGGAGCGCAGCCACCCCCTTCCTCCCCGCCAGCCCACCACATCCTCTGGGAACCCCAGCACGGGAAGGAGAAGCCCCAGCGTCCGCCACCTACTCCCGCCTTCTGCTGCTGCTCGGGTCTTTCGTACTTGAAGGAACATTCAAGAGCCAGAGGCTGCGGAGACCAGGAGCCACACGGCAGGTAGGGCTTGTCCGTGGCAGCAATGGCCGGGAAGAGGATGAAAAGCCCGTCGTGGGGGGATGAAGTCCTTGTAGGGACTGTTACCACTTTGGCCCCCATCGCCGCCCTGCAGGGTGGGAAGGCCAGGCGCCGTAGGCCCGTCCACTCCCAAAGAAATCGAAGGCCAGAGGGAGGAGGGACCCCTGGTGGGTTGGCTCGGCCCCAAACCTTATCACGCAGGCCGAGCATCCTGTCCCCGGGTAGTGGCACTGATAATTATTCAGCCCCCACGTCCCCCTCTTCCTGGGCACACAGCTAGGTCTCACCTCCTGGCCTCCGGGGTGCTGTTTTGGGACATTTCTGAGGATACACAGGCTCTAAGTCCTCCCCCCGCCCCGTGCTCTAGGGGTGGAGGAGCTAAGATGACGGGAGGAGCCCCAGTACCTAGAGTTACCCACCGACAAGGCCATGGCCTTGGACGTAAACTTCTATTGTGTTTGAGACATTATACTTTTGAAGATGTGTGGTAGCACAGCCTGGCCCACCCCAACTCACACACACACGCACACACACTCACATGCACGCGCGCACACACACACACACACACAGATGTGCTCAGCTGTGTCCTGTGCATGCGGGGCAAGGAAGAAATGATGCAAAGAAGCATATTTTACGGCCCCAACCCTCAGGAAGCATACGGCGAAGTTGGGGAGCTGAGGCGGACCCAGGCGGCAGGGTGTGAAGCCAGACTCCACTGAATGTGCCTGAGATGAGGGAGTGGGTACCGAGGTCAGAGGAGGGAGAGCACAGGTGCACAGGCATCTCTAGCCCTGGTTAGCAGCACAGCACTCAGGCCTTAAGGAGACCGGGGATTTGGTTAGCAGAGCAGAGGCGCGGCTGGGGCAGAGGCTGGTCTGCAGGCACAGGCGAACATTCCAGGGGGCTCGGGATCAGCGAATCCCCTCTTCTGGCTGTTGCTACTACAAGCCTGACCTTCAAAGCCATACTTTTACAAGTCTGACCTTCTGGTGAGAATGCTCTTCAGGGTGAAGATGCGGTGGCTGGTGTCAGAGCAGAGGCTGGGAAGCCAGAGTGCCTGGGCTTTTACCTTGGCCACACTCTGGGTCCTGGGTCCTCGTCACCACTCTGGGACAGCTGTGACGCTAGGTATCCTCACGGCAGGGGTGGCATGGGCCCTGGGAGGAGTCAAGCTGTATCCCAAGGCCGTCTCCCAGCTCCGGCTTTATGTCGCCCTGTTCTGGCAGTTTCTTCCTCCCTGCAGTGAAGGGCTAGGCCCAAAGCAGCTCTCAGGGGGGCAGGTGTTAATGCCCTTCCTGCTTCTGGGCTCCCTCCAGCCCTAACATTCCATGGCTTTCTGGAGCTGAGAACCAGGGAGTACTAAACCCTGCGTGCTAGGAGGTGGATGGGCTGGGAGGGAGGTTAGAGGGCCCAGCAGCCCTCTGACCCTGGCTGCTGGGCCACTATTGGAGGGCCACTTTCTGGCCCCGGGTCTCAGTTTTGGGATCCGTCTGTGCAGAAGAAAAACTGGGCCCTGCATCCTTCGAGGAAGCCCACTCATTCAGGAGCAGGGGAAGGAACAGCGAATTCTGAGTTTCTGGCCAGTCCCACGGGGGCCCCACCCAGAGGGTGTCTCCTCTGGTCTTAAAGATTCCCCCCTAGACTCCTCCACTGCGAGAAGAAGAGCTGGGGGGCCCAGAAGGGGGCTGCCTGCTGTGATTGTCTGGAAACCGAGCTATCATGGTCTGCACTGCCTCGGAGACCCTTGTCCTTTCTGCAAATGACTTGCCCCTGCTCTTAGGCCTCTGCCAGACAGCTGCAGACTGGCCTTTCCCCCAACCGTGGACTCTTGAGCACTGGCCACAGGAGTATACGAACCTGTGTCAGCTGCACAGACCCCTGTTGTCATCTCTCTTCGGAGGCCAGTTCTGGGTCTGTGGGCCCTTGAGCCTGCTCTCTCCCCGCTCCCAAGCAGGCCCTGGACTAGGTGAGCAGAGGGGCACCAGGCCCTCCGGGCTCTGCCGCTTGCCTGCTGCTGGGCCTTCGGCCAACCGCAGAAGGCCCTGGGCACCAGCACCCAGCAGACTCCATGGAACGCAGCGCAGGCCCGGGCGGGGAGACCTCGCCCCCCGCGAGCTGGCCGCGTCCTAAAGCTGCAGGGACAGGAGCCAATGTGCTTTTGAGAAAAGCTCTGGGAGAGGGAACTCTTGCAGGGGATCCGAGAGCCGAGTTTAGATCAGTGGTTCTCCCACCTCTGATGCATGCTGGGCCCGCTTTCTGACATGCAGAAGCCTAGAGTTCACCCCTGAAGTTGTGGATTTTGTAGGTTGCTGGGAGGTCCTGACACCTGCTTTTATCAAACTTCTTGCATGAAGTGATTCTGCTGCATGGCCAGAGTTGACGGGCGCAGTGTGAGACGCACCCAAAACTTGCCCCCCAACCCCTTCCCCAGCCCCGCTGAGATGCTGTGAATCACGGTCTCTGATCTGAACCAGGAAGAGCTCTCCTCCCTGCGCAGGGGGGTGTGCTGCCTGGCAACCCAACACAAAAGGTATGTGCCCACGCCGCTGGGGGGATGCCCACCTGCACCGCGGACCAGAGAGAGGGTCGCTGGCCCCCGGGCCGTCTGGGCCATGGATGGGATGCCCGGAGGCCCACATGCTGAAACTCTGCCTCAATAAAGGCCACCCTTTGTCCAGTGATGCCCCTGTCTTCCTTCAGAACCCGGGCTCGGTACTGATCCTCACGGTCCCCCGGTGCTGAGACAGCCATGACCTCACCCACACCCACCTGCTCCCACTTAAAACCAGGCCACGTGAGGAGCCTGCCTTGGAGGGGCCAGTTGGCCTGCCTGGGGCCAGAACTTCACTCTTGGCTTTACTGACTCCATACCGAGCAGTGAGGGGGTTCCCGTCCATGGGGAGGGGTAACAACCATTCCTAGAGGTGAGGGGGCGGCCACCACAGAACATGAGGACGGACTTGGCTCATGCCGTGGGCCAGCCTCGCTCGTCCCCATTGCACAGGTGAGCAGATGCCTCCGGGGCAGCGGACCCTCCTCACATCTGTCTGCTGGCCCTCTACCCAGTCCCTTCCCCTCAGCTGACTGTCACCATGTCCTGCACTCCCCAGTTTCCAGGGTCTACTTCGGTCGATATGGATGAATGTGAGTGAAGATACTGCACGTATGAAGGCAGAGAGTATATAGGAAGCTCCGAACCCTTAAGGGGTGCTCGAGAAACGGGACTCTCCCGCCACCCCTCCCAAAGCCCCAGACGGCACAAGTGAAGCCTCATCATGCGCAATGGTTCTTTGCGCCCGGTGCCCTGCACCCTTTTAGTTGTCAGTGCTTGGGCACGCAGAGGCTGCTGGAGAGAAGGATCCAGCTGTGTGCAGAGTTCAGGGAACAGTCAGCGGCATAGTCAACATTTTTGTCCGAGCAAGTGGATAATCCAAGTGCGGATAATCGAGAACTGGGCTGGAGTCCCAGCAATGGCGGCCTGCAAAGGTTAATTACCATTGATTTGAACATTCTAGGCATCTTACACAGAGGCACCACACTTTCCACGTGGCTTGAGCTTCATTTCAGAACTGAATCCCTGAATCAGAGTGAAAATTTATTCTAGAAGTTATTTCCACGCGGCAAATCCTATCTCCCCCAAACAGAGCAGCAATACAGCGTAATGGACAAAGCATCGGGGCCAGGCAGGCTGGGCTCCAATCCTAGAATCCCCTGGGACCGGTGGCCCCACCCCCACCCCCTCCCCGGTTATTCAGTCCCTCTGGGTCACTGGGCCTGGAGCTGGACTAGGTTAGTGGCTCTCAGATCCTGGCCTTACTCCCTCACCTCCACTTTCTCAATCCCCTTTCTGGACTCTTCTGTTCCTCATCTCAATGTGGGCATGCCCCGATGTCCAGAATCCCCTTCTCGATTGGGAGTCTCCCCGGGCTATCGCATCTATTCCCATGGCTCTAAACCCACCGCTATGCCAATGGCTTCCCAGGTGTCTGTAGCCCTGGGATCTATAGACCTATAGCCCCGATCTTTTTCAAGAAATGCTTACTGTGCACCCCCACCTGGATGTCTCGTGGCCCTTCCAATGCCCCAGACAGCTCACTGAGTTCCACCTTGGCCCTCCTATCTTCCCAGGCTCCATATAGGGCTGCCATCCATACTAGATGCTAGTCCAAAAATACAGGAGTTACCCACAATTCTTCTTTTTTCTTTTCTGCCCTTGCTTGATCATCAGAAGTCCTGTGGGCTTGGGTTGCCTGAGGGGCTCAGTCGGCTGAGTGTCTGACTTCGGCTCAGGTCATGATCTCATGGTTCACGAGCTCGAGCCCCACGTCGGGCTCTGTGCTGACCGTTTGGAGTCTGAAGCTGTTTTGGATTCTGTGTCTCCCTCTCTCTCTGCCCCTCCCCTGCTCCCACTCTGTCTCTCTCTCTCCGTCTGTCTCTCAAAAATAAATAAATATTTAAAAAAAAGAAGTCTTATTGGCTTGATGTCCAAATGCACCCCAGACCCATCTCTCCATGTACATTGCCACGGCCTGGTCTAAGGCTCCTCATGCTCCACCACGCTCCACAGGTTGATCTCTCTGCTTCCACTTTTGCAACCCATGCTCTACCTGGCAGCCAAAGTGCTCCTTTTAAGAAACATGTCATCTCCTCCAATAGCTTGCCAGGATACGTCACATAAAATCCAAACTCCTTGCGGGACCTAAAGCCTTCCATAACCTTGTCCCACCTCTGAGGCTCTCTTCCTGGGGCACCGCTCTGGCCACTTGTGTGCAAGACCATTTCCATCTTGGAGTTTTGCACTGGCTGTTCCTCTGCTGGGAAGCTTTGCCTCTGACCTTCACTCAGCTGGCTCCTTCCTGTCACTTCGGCCTCCGCTAAATGTCACCTCCCCAGGCAGGCCTCCGTGGCCCACCCAACTGGCCATCGGTAAAGAGTGCTCCCTTATACTGTTTTCTTTTTCTGTTCCCTGCCCAGCATGTACCACTGATATTTAAGAGTTTGTGCAGTTTTTCTTGTTTGTTTATTGACTGTCTCCTGCAGATTGTAAGATCCGCAAGGTCAGAGACTTCATTTGTTTTGTTTACCACTGTATTCCTAGCCTAGAGCCGCTTAGCACTCTGTAGGTACTTAATTCATATTTGTTAATAAGTGGACAGATGTAAGTTCCCATCGGTTCTAGGGGTACACCATATATTTGGAATATTTAATAATGAATTATGTTATTCCAGGGAAAAGTTTTGGGGAGCCCAAGAATGTGGTCTTGAAGGTAATCAGTAGGTGTTTCACTGTGTCTTGTGCCTCAGGCATCCAAGCTTTGCTTCTCGGAGACACAGTGAATTCTGTGAAGATAGGGACATGTGTCACTCATGTTCAAGTGTACCCAGGAGCTCAGGGTTGCGCTGAGCTCCATCAGTGTGTACGAGAATGAATGGATGGTCTTTCTGTGAGCTCAGGAGGGAAGCTGAGGCAGAGAATAGGGAGGAAATTGCTCAGGGGTCATGGTGCTTATGGCTCCTCGCTTGGTCCCATGGCTCAGCTCTGTTCTCTACTTTCTGGGCTGGTGCTGCCTCCAGAGCCACTTTTGTTCCTTCCTGGTACGAGGAGAGCAAGGCTAAGTCGTCAGCAGCCTTCCCACTAGGAACCCCGTGCAAGCTCAAGGTCTGCACGGCAATCTGGTAGAGGTGGCTGGGGCTAGCATTAGGGGTAGTGAGACCAGAGTGAGGTGTGGACTGTGTGTTGGTTCTGTGACCTTGGGCAGTTACTTCACCTCTCTGTCTCCATTTCTCGATTCGTAAAAAGGAAGGGAACCCAGTTTCAGGTCCTTACAGGATTGCCGGGATGATTTAATGAGAAAATGCATGAGAAAATTCATGAGGTGCTCTGCACACAGTAATTGCTCACTAAATGTTGGCCATTATAATGATCGCGAATACTTGTAGCCTTGAGCTGGGATCTGGCATACCAGGGTTCTTTGCCTAGATTTCCTTCTCTCTCCCTGCCGCTTACAGCCACAAGCAAGTCACCTGGAGCTTTCCTCTTCTCTGACTTTTTTTTTTCCCAACCCGGATAATGATAGCTCCCCTTCCTTCCAGCACTGCTGTGTGGATTAATTAGTGTTAATTAATGGGCTTTGAAAATGAAAAGCACCTAGGTAAGTGCTGATCATGATTATTAATGGGAACCATGAGCATGGAGAAGGTGCCGAACAGGGTCCTAAAATTATACAGATTACAGAACAATGAAATCGTGGAGAAAGTGCCTATTATGCTCTGCGGCTGGGGCCCAGGTCTGCCAGCCTGCCCAGGCGTTCAAACCAGAACAAAAAACCCTGTAGTCATTCTTATGCAAAGCTACTTGGTGAGCCAAAGAGGTGGAATGTCTTCAACAAATGTCACTGACTGGAAAGGACCAAGGCAGGTCACCGAGCAAAGCCGCCTTTTTTGAGAAGGACTGCAGACGACCTCACCCCTGGGCCCCTGTGAAAAATGTGCCATGCCACATGCACCTTGTGGTGGGAAGGCGCTCCCACCGTGGTGATGGTAATGAACTCGACCACATATCACCTACTCATCATGAACGTGTAGTTACCTAGTGAACACCACGTATTTAAGGATTTGACACAATGCAGGATCTTTTTCCCTGAGGGGGTCAGTTTATTGAAGTCCAATTTGCAGTCAGTAATGCTCACCCTTCTCTCCAGTTCTGTAAGTTGTGACATACACGCAGACTCTTATAACTGCCACCATCAACACGATAGAGCTGCTTCATCACCTGCGACATGCCTCATGTCCCTCTGTCATCAGACCCTCCCTCACCCCCAGCTTCGGGGAACCAGTGATCTGTTTTCTGTCCCTAGAGTTTTGCCCTTTATGGAATGTCATAGAAATGGAATAATCCAGCAAGTAGCCTTCGAGACTGGCACCTTTCACCTAGGACAAGCATTCGAGCATCATGCTCTGAGATGCAGGTGTGTGAAATCTGTGCATCAAGAACCTTCTGTGCATGCATTATCTCTCATCATCCTCATGACAACTCTAATTGACACGCTCTTATTATCCCCATTTTATAGATGAAGAAACTGAGGCTTAGAAATGTTAATTCGATAAAGGTCGTATGGCCAGTAAATCATGGAGCCAGGGTTTAAACCTAGAATTCCGATCTCAAAGGCCATGGACTTTATCACCGTGGCACTCCACAAGCCAATCAGGTATGACCTTTCTAGAAACCCATATTGGCACATTGGCATATTGGTTGCTTGCATTGATTCGACTTCCTCTTCCAGTGGCCCTGTCCCCTGGGCTCCTAGCTAGCTCCTCAGAACGAACTTCCTTTTCTACGTGACTTGGTGACTCCTAGGTTACAGCTCTGACAGTTGTCACAGAGGCACAAACCTCCACGACTGTGGGATGTGGGTTTCTGGATCGAGTGCATGCAAGTGCGTTTTGAGAAGATAGGGCTGAGTCCAGTGGGCAAGAAGGACATCTGGGACTTTGCAGAAGAGAAAGGCTGAGCTCCATTTACTTTGAGATTCACCGCCTCGTATCTTTTAGACTCAGCGTCTAATTTCATTTCAGCTGATGCTTTGCTGATTTTGGGCTCTGTATCCACTTACAAGTCCAGAGGGATCTGGGGGTGCAGTGTGGTTTGAAACCACAAAACCATTCTCCGTATCCTTGCAGAAGTGCTGGCCAGGGCAGGGGAAGGCAGTGCTGAAATTGGCTCGGCAATTAGTACACCGGCAGAGGAGTTTTCCTTGCACGGGGTCCCCGATGACCTCGCTGGAGGAGAGGAGCATGAGTCGGTTCCTACAGCCCACGTGACCCTCTTCTTCCCCCACTATATCAACAATTGTTAAGATGTGCATGAAAGTGCACTGACCTAGATGGGAGGTTTCATAAATATAAATAAATTAAACAGTTACGCCTAAGGACGCCTGGGCAAGCGTGTGGGGAGGGAGGGTGGGGGAGGCGCTCATGGTTGGATGGCCTGCCGAGCAAACACGAGAGAGTCTAGTACTGTAAGGGAGGGGTAAACCTCACGGGGCCCTGCCTCGATGCCAGGACCCTTTGTCTCTGGGACTGGCTGAGCTTGATGCCCTGGCCAATGGGTTGTGTCTACACTGCATGTTGATCCCTCAGCCCCAGGGTAGCTCCTGCAGCANAAAAAAAAAAATAAAGTAGATAGGTTGAAGGGGAAGGAGCCTGGTTAGTTGGGGAGGGGGACGGGTATGGAATGGAACTTTCCAATACTGATTTTTATAGGGGAAGATGGCCAAAAAACTGAGCCCTTCACTCTTTCCAAAGTGCTGTCATACTATCATCCCACGTTATTCTCACAGCAGCTTTGTGTGTGTGTATGGGGTAGTGTTATTAGTATGGTCATTCTCATCTTGCAGATGAGAACACTGACACCCAGAGAGATGAAGTGAGTTACTCAAGGTCACCTGGTGACCAGGTGATTGGCCCAGTCATGAAATGATGGCCTTTCCCCTCTCCACACCGCTTTGGGGGGCCAGATGGTCTTGGGATCCTCACCCCTCATTTCTTCTTCCCTATTTCTAGGGGCCCTTCTATCCCCATCCCCAGATCTCTCACACCTGAGCCTCCTCGCCTTGGTCTGTCCCCTTCCAATTCCTCCTGTGTACTCTGGTGGCAGGCAAATCTTCTAGAACAGTGCTGCCAGCTCAGCACCCCTCTGCCCAGCACACCTGCGCTTCCCTTTACCTCGGGGACTCCATGCACAGTGGGCGCCTGCTCCGTCTGCTTCTATGATCTGATGCCGCCTCACCCCATGTGAACCCCCTGCCTGCCCTCCTTAGAGGCTCAGCTGCCGCGCCACCTCATTGGGGTGACTCCTGATTACCCTAGCCTGCAGCTCTGCCCCTTCAATGGCTATCTGGAACACCGTCACCCTGCCCTGTCCCCTCCTTTTATGTACGAGTCTGCCTCCCTGCACCCCCTTTAGCCTGGGGGTCCCTTAGTAGCATCTAACAGCACAGGCCCAGGGCACCCTCCGACCAGAGACCTGGGGCACGGTGTGCCCTGTGCAATCTCCATCTACAACAGGGGAGCGCATGGAGCCCAAGGGTCTCCGAGTCCCTTTCCAGCCCACACTCCCTACGACTGCGGGCCTCATCGGCCACGGGCGGGCGTGAAAGACCCACACGAGCTAACCTCGGTCTTCTCCTGGAATTTGCATCCTAACAGGTGCAATGCTTTCAGCCAAAGGAAAGCTCTGACGTTTTGGGGGTGGGAGTGGGGGCGCTTCCTGGCACCCTGTGGTGGCTGGGGTGGGGGTAAGGCATCTCCTCATAGCCAAGGGCCAGGCCTGTTTTGTGGAGATTTTCCCACTCCCCGCTCCCTCCTCCCTCACCTCCCCATGCAACCTTAAGGGATCCTCAGGGAGCTAAGAAAATAGAAACACATTTAAATTCTTTTCCGCTTCTGTCCCCCTGCATTCAGATGACTGACTCATCCGCCAGTCTCCCCTGTCTCTAACTTTGGGCTCTAACCCCAAGGGGCAGGAACACCATCTTTGTTCTAGCTCCCTTTTCACATCTGAAACTCAGGCCTGGACTCTGGGTGTGACTCACCACCTGCCCCACACGTTCACACCCACCCTGCCAGGTTAGAGTCCTGCCAGAGCTGACCCAAGATAGGGACGTTCAGGAGGAAGAACCAATCCCAGAGCCAGGCTAGTTTGCTCCTGAATCAAGGGACCCCACGGTTTGCCCAGGTTTGCCCGGATCCCGAGTGTGCCCGTGGTTGCCTGGTGCAATCAATGTCATTTGCTTAGAGCAACGCAGGACCCCTGCCCTCCTGACCTTTCAGAGTCCTTAGGGCAAAGCTCTCGGGGCCTGGACGGCTTCCGGTAGTCCCGTTGTTTGCTCTGTGTTTAGAGTCAGGACAAATCAGCCACGTGCATCATCTCCAGGGTTATGTGCGGTTGCTTTGGTTGGTTTCAGTAACTTGGAGTGTTGCTCTTTAGATGTGAACAGAGAGGACGTGGCATATCCAAGTGTCACACAGTGGCAAAGAGCATGGGCTTGGGGCAGGTTTCTCAGTCTCCCCATCTGTAAAATGGCTTAACAGCAGTACCTACTGCCCAGGGTTATCCAGTGAGGAAAGTACCCAAGCGGTGCTTGGCATGTGATAAGTCCTCAAAAAAAAAAAAAAATTAGCTCTTGTTATTACAACACGACTTAGACCCACAGCAAATATTACCAGTTAGTAATGGAGGGCCTGGGTATTTGCTGCAGCCTCATTTTGATGATTTTGGTCCAGATTATCCTTGCCAGCATTCTCTCTCAGGATTATTCAAAGCTTGCTGTCTACCCAGCTTCCCTGTGACTCATTTCATTTTGATGTTCAGCAAAACGGAATTAGGAATTCAGATTTCCTATCCCCCAAAGCATGTTTCAGATCAAATGGAGATGGCTGGGGAGGGGTTATCTGCTGTTTGAAATGGTGGTTTTATAGCTTCTGCAAGTGCATCTGTATGCGTGCGTAAGTGGGAGCAGTGCTGGTATTCAAGGGGTGTTTTCAGTCCCCTGGGGGTCACCCGGCCGACCTGCGATGGCACCCACTGTGGATCATCCCCCGGCTGTCTCTCACAGAAGGAGGCAGCAGGTGAGAGAACTGCTGCCTTTGTTGGGGAGCTCGGAGAGATGGTGTCACCAGTCTGGGGACCCCGCTCATTCCTTGGGGGCTCACTTGAAATGTCACTTCCTCCGTGAAACCTTTGTGGCCAGTTTCCCGTCAGAATGAATCACACCTTTCTGCATTCTCAGAGTGTTTGTGTTTATACCATGGACTTCGCACTGATGATGCCCCGGGCACCCTGAGGGCAGGATGGTCCCTGATTCATGGAATGTCTTGGACATCTGGCTCATGCCTGAGCTGGGGAGACTCTTGGGAAATGTTTGCTGATAACGGAATGAATGCGCCCGGGCGACTAACCACGTCCAGATCACCAGTATGCCGCGAATAGGACCTGGGAACCAACTGAAACAGCCTCTTCCTTTGAGAGATCCAAAGTCAGTCCTGGCAAGGATGCTTTCTTTCTCCAATGTTCTCTTCCCAGACACCTCACGCCCAAGCTCCAGATGCACATTCTGCTGCCCTGATTGGACAGATGCAAGCTTGCCACGAGACATGAAGATCCAAGCCTAGGACCTTTGGGGGAGATCGGATGGTCCATACGAGTGATGGGTTTCATCTTGCTCTCTCCAGTGCCCGTTTCCTCACTTAAGGCACAGGGTGGTGTTTAAATGGTGTCAGGCGGTGGCGGGGGCGGGGGGAGGCGACAGACAGGGTGGCCTCAACTCTGCCCAGCTTGTCACCTCTGCCCCCCATAGTCCATTCTTCTCCCCACAAGCATGTCTACCTTTACTGTTTAGAAAGCGATGGGCGATCAGAAGAGACCCCCATTTTATAGGCGAACTAACTGAGGCTCGGTGTAGTGTCCTGGAAATCGTGTGTGCAAGGACGCTTGAATCCTGGCTCTTTCTTTCTAGCTGTGCAACGTCAACCGAGGTCTGCCCTCTCTGGCCAGCAGGTACCTTCGCCGGGGACCAGGAGGCTGCCCTCAGCAGGGTGTGAACAGTGAGGATGTGCACAGGCCTCCGTGCGGAAATGGTGGTTAGAAACCACGTGCCGCGGCAAAGCGGCCGAGGCGGGCCGGACTCTGTCTCCTTCTTGTGGCTCCCCACCATCCCCTTCCTTCTGCCTGGTCTTTTCCCACTTGGAGCCCGAGCCTGGGTGTCGGTGATGCTTGGGCAGGAGCCCCTCTCTAAGTGCCACGCTGAACCGTTCCCTGGTCATAGCTGTTCCGCCCCACCCCGGCCCCCGCCAGCAGTGACCGGAAGTGCTGCACACACACCTCTGCTCCTTCTGAATGTTGCAGTCAGACGGCACCGACAAGTAGGGAAGGACCTCATCGGATGTCACTACGGCAAGAGTTTGAGAGCCCCTTGTCATAATGGCGGCGGCGGCATCAATAATGACAGGGCAAAGGAGATGTTTCTTGGCAGAGCCCAGCTCCAGTAGAAAGAACAAAATCTTGGAGGTACCAACTCTTTTAGAGGTTTGCTCCCTGTGGCTACGTGGGGACACCACGGAATCCTGCCTTCCGCACGGGCAGCTCTCCCCGGGGTTTGCAGACATGAGGCTGGGGCTCCACCAAGTAGCTAAGCTAGACTTTGGTTAATAGGAAGGTGGAGCAGAAAAAGTCTTCGCAGTAAGTCAGTCACCCCCTCTCCCAGCTGAGCCCCTGACCCGGCTCTCTCTGCTCTCAGCTGGGCTGTTCAATCCCTTCTATTCGACTGGGCGAGTGGGCTGGGATCCGGACTGGACACGAGACTGAGCAGAAAGCCGGGGGTCTAGAGAGAGTCCACAGACTGCAGCCGGGGGGGTGCAGGCAGGTCAGACGAACTGGGCCAATCCCACGATGGGTTTCCAAGGGCAGGGAGGAGCCTTCGGGCCGGGCCCTTCCCAGAGCAGTGCAATACAGAGTTCTCGCACTCCGGGGTGTTCTGTCCAAGGGGGAAGGATTTCCCCCACCCAGGCCCACACCTCCCAGGATTTGAGTCATTTGCTGCACCTGGCACCACAGCTGTTGGGGCTACAGACTGCCCAGTGCCAAGGCCCTGGGCAGGTTCAGAGACTGGTGAGGATCGCCAGGTGAGGCTCTGTGAGCCGCTGCCTCACGGTTTCTCCTACAGCCCCCTTAGATCCCACGCTCCCGGACAGACACACAGCCAGCTCGGCTCTTTGCTGGACAAATTCTTCAAGTGGGTGGCCACCTGCTGTGGCAGGCCCCGGGAGGAGGCTCTCAACTTTTGCCAGGGGCCCCTCCCATTGCTGCTGTCCCCAGGGGTGCCTTCCGAGGTCAAGATTTGTCACTACCGCCCTCACTCCTCTGGATAACGGACACAGCTGACATGCCAGGCAATGACCGAGGGCCAGGAGCAGCAGCGCCTTCAATTCTCTCATGAGGACCCATGATATAGACACTGTTGTCATCTCCATTTAGGAGGTAAAGAAAGGGACAGTGAGTTGGGTTAGTGACGTGCCTGAGGTCAACCAGTTGGAAGATGGCACCAGCCAGGCAGGCTGCTGATACCGCCCTCTGCGTTTCTCCCAATGTCCCCATCTGCTGCCCCTCCCCCAGCCACCTTGCTCTGTTCCCCGGACCCACGGCAGGTCACCCTGGTCCAGGCTGCGAGTGNACTGCCTGTCCAAGCCAAGTCAGGCCAATGTTCTCCCTGCCTCTCTGCAGCCTGGGCCCCGCCGCCATGCAGAGCCATCACAGGGGTGATGACCTATAGGAGCAGAGGACAGATCTGGAGCAGGGATCCTTCTGGGAGTGGAAAAAAAGGGAAGGGAATATAACTTAAAAAAAAAAAAGTCTCCCTCGGTTTTCAGGATTTAGGGCCATTCATGCTAGCCACACCTCTTCTTTGTCCCTTACTGCGAGTCAGATACAGACGAAGCCCCCTCCTTGGCGGCAGCGGGGGAAGCCGCGTTGCCTTCCTGTGCCTGAAAGAGCCCCAAGGCCCCGAAGGAGTCACTGCCCTTCTCTGCCTGGGATTGGGATCTTCAAGTCTGCCATCCTGGGATGTGGTAACACTATCATTCTAAACGTCGTGTAACCCACCACCACGAGGGGACACACAGCTCATGCATTTATTTCATAGACACTGACATGGCATCTCAGTGCAGCAGGTGCCATTCTGGGCATGCTGATGACGCGAGTTCATGGAGTCCCAGGAGAACTGGGAGGCTTCACAGTTACTCCCATCTCAGGATGGGGTGGGGGGGCTGAGGCACTAAGGTCACAGAGCTGGGAGGCGGCAGAGCCAGGAGGCTACGGGCACATGGTCTTCATCGCCACCAGGGCTGCCTCTCTACCAGCTTTGTCCGTAACCCCTCTCGGAAGGCATAACGTGCTGGTGCTGCAGCCTTTCCTTTCCCTTTGGGACAGAGAGGCCCACTGACCGAGGACTGACTGCCACCTTGGTAATTAGAAGGCCCATTCGGGTCACTTCTGGATTCCTGTCTGGCCTTCAGTAGCCTGTGCAAACTGCAGGAGCGCATTAATCCGGAATAACACAGGCCACAGCTCCCAAACAAAGCCACATTGACAAAGCCCTCCCCTCCCTGGGGCCCCTAAGCAGGTGCATCGAGGGGCATGAAGCGTTTTGTAGGTTATTATGCAGACACACATGCGCAGAGCTGGAGGCTTCACACCCCACAGCCTCAGCCAGGCTGCCACAGAGGGCTCTGGTGTATGATATCATCAAGGGACTGTCAAGTGCAAAACATTTGAGATGCTTGCAATCCAAACAGGAGGGGCCAGGGAGGCGGGTGGGGCAGGCTGAGCTCCAAGCACTGACCTCAACACCCAGGACGGGAAGCCAACGGCGAGGTTGGCTTGGGGTTCCCGTCCCCATCCTCCTGGCCACCCGTCTTGGCTGGATCCTCCTTACTTTCTTCTTCCCCATTCTCCTCCCATCTCCGGCTCCCTCTGACAAGCAGTGGCATCAGTGCAGGATCAGGAGACCCTGCTGCCATCTGTAGAGAGGAAAATGAGCCTCACCGACCCAAATAAATAGAATAAGCACATGCAGAGGGGGAGTAGCCGCTGTGAGGAAGCAGAAGGCATGGCTTGGGGAGGCTTTTGCAGGGAGAACTGGGGTTGGGGGCTCAGAGGCACCCCACTTTGGCTTATTCTAAGCCTCAGACGAGAGTGGGGAAGGGGTGACAGCGTTCTTCTCCACCAAGATCAAACACGAGCCTGAGAGGGGGCCTGTAAATACAGCGATGCAGATGACAGGCATCACTGTGTATTAAAATGCAAGCGACCAGAGCCTGCCTCCTGCGGATGCGGCCACGATCGCCTTGGAGGGGACCGCTAGACCAAGTTGAATCAGAGGCGCGGGGCAGCCCTTGCTCCTGTCACCCAGATATTCATTTATTCAAAACAAACACGCACTCAAAGTCTTTTTATTGTAGGTGAACAAAGCAAACACATTCTGCAGGCAGAGCTTCCCCCCTCCCCCAACTCAATGTGTTTTCATTAATATAAATTGTTTGCAGTAGGCAAATTAATTCTAGAAATGGTTTTTAGACACGGCAAATCGTTCTTGTAAAGCAAAGGATGTGCGAGGGCCCTCTGCATTTTCGTATGCACTAGGGAGCTTAGGTAAATATAATAATGTTGATAATGATAATCGATGCTTATTACAGTGGCCAGGCTTAACAACCGCAGCGCTTGGAGCAGACTGGAGCGGCTGGGTCCCGGTTCTGAGCTGCGTGGAACCCCAAGGAGCGGGCAGGTGATGGGAGCTACAGAAAAGCTTGAAACTAGGGTCTCTGGGTGTATCTTAAAATTTGCCTTTGTAGGTTTCCCTGTTTCAAAACGTGAGTTTGACATTTCCTGAGACAGACAGGCATAACCCACTGTACAGCTGTAAAGGTGAGGCCCAGAGACAGTGAGTGATCCGGTTGAGGTTACTGACTAGTAACGAGCAGACTCAGGACAGAAATTCAAAGCACCTTGGTTCAAATCTCCAACCTCCCCCACACCAGTGCTCCTACACTTCAGGGATTTGAGTCCCAATAGGAATTTTTCTGCCTTCTCCCAAAAGCCTCTGCATTATCGTTTATGTAATGTTCTTCTCAAAATAGACCTTAAATCAGCAAACAGTTTTTTGGCCGGACCCATCTTAAGATCATGATGTCCATGAAATCCTGGGCTTGATGTGCTGGTTTGGATTTTTTTTTTTTTTTTAATGAAAATTCAATACATAACTTCCTCATTTAAGTGCTGGCCAATGCCCCACCCGGAACTGCCTGCTATCATGGGCGCACGCGTACCACATTTTGGGAAGTACGGGCTTATGCACAAAAGCTGCGGCTTGCCACGTCTAAGTCATTTCTGTCATTCCTGACCACCCCGCCCACAACACCTGCTGGGGCTGCTTGTTCCGCCCACACAAGTCCTGCCTGGAAGGTACCATGTGGCCTCTTCAGACCTATGGCCCTGCAGCCTCAAGCTGCAACAGGAGGCTGAGGACAGAATAACACCTGAGCTCTGGGTGGCGTCTGGGGACAGGGGATTGAAGAGCTACGGAAAGACCACCAGGCAAGCAGAGTGAGGAGTTCCAAGGTAGTGGCAGAGAGGAGAGCACAAGCCACAAAGACCCTCAAATGCAGACTGGGTACTGGCTCAGGACAGGGCAACATTGCTAATTTCATAAGCAGCCCTATTTCTTTGCAAGATTCATACTGAGTTATATTAACACGAAATTACAAGAGGCCAGGATTCACTTTAAAACAGCTCAGGGGCATCTGGGTGGCTCAGTCAGTCAGGTGTCCGACTTTGGCTCAGGTCATGATCTCGTGGCTTGTGAGCTCGAGCCCTGCGTCAGGCTCTGTGCTGACAGCTCAGAGCCTGGAGCCTGCTTCAGATTCTGTGTCTCCCTCTCTCTCTGCCCCTTCCCTGCTCACCCTCTGTCTCTTTCTCTCTTAAAAATAAATAAGCATTAGGGGAGCCTGGGTGGCATAGTCGGTTAAGCATCCAGCTTTGTCTCAGGTCATGATCTCATGGTCTATGGTTTCGGGCCCTGCGTGGGGGCTCTGTGCTGACAGCTCAGAGTCTGGACCCTGTTTCAGATTCTGCATCTCCCTCTCTCTCTCTGCCCCTCCGCTGCTGGCACTTTGTCTCTCTCAAAAATAAATAAACATTAAAAAAATTTTTAAACGCTAAAAAAGATTTAAAACAGTTTAGCACAAAGTAGTGGGGAGACAGGAAGCCCACGTGGACCAATCTTATCAGTTGCTGAATCTGAGTGCTGGGGTGATGGGTATACGAAGTTCATTCTTTAACCCAATTTGAAATATTTGTAATAATTTTTTTAAAAGGAAAAAAAAATTACCCTACTCAGGTAGTGTAAGAAAGGGGGTATCAGACCTATAAAGTGGTAGCAGGATAGGGGGGTGAGGTGGGGGCTTTGGGGAAAGGAGGTGATTCCAACACCCCCACCCAAAAAGCACCTTCAAAGTTTGCCTTGGGCTTGTGAGCCCGGCCAGGTTTCTCTTGTAACCGCCGCATGCCGTCCTGAGCGCAGGCTCCTGTAATGAGGAGGGATGTATAATTGATGAAAGCACAATGTGATACAGTCACAGAAACCTCGTCTGCTGGAAGACATCTGTTCAGCACACAGAAGCCACTCAGCTACTGTCACAATGCATTTACTGTATTGTATCGGAGCCGCAGGAATACGCGAGCACCTTGCAAACTGCGATCTGTAATATTATATGTGTCGGGATGTGCAGAGGTAGGAACCCACGCTCCTGGTTTTGATATTTATGGGTCTGGGCTGCACTCTCTCTGCCTCCCTTGCTCTGCCTGCATTGCTACAGCGTCCTGCTCATAAATTACCTCTGCTCTCTGACGGGCTTTTAGCAGACTTGGGGCCAGCATCTAACTGCTCTCCCTCAGAGACTTGTGTCACAGAAGTCTTGGGGAGCCCTGTTCGCTGCACATTCTGGAAAATGGGAGGAGCACCCCCCAGGGAGGCAGCTCCAAGAGACTCCTTCTTTCCCTAGAACTCTGCCTGCTGGTGCACGCAGACCCCTCCCCGGGACCTCCCTCCAGATTGAAGGCTCCCAATCAGAGGACAGGCTGCCAGCCTGCAGTCCCTTGGCCCCCTAACTCAGAGGGCACCCCTCCAGGACCCGCCGTGCCAGCTAAGCATGCCTCACCACCTGGGTGGAGCTATGGTGACCCTTCGGCACTTTATACTCAGCGCTCACAGTGTCCTCCCTCAATGTTGGAAGCAGGGTGTGTGTGCGTGCACAGGCGGGTCCTCTGTTTCCCCAGAAGCTCCCTGAGAGCTGGGTCTGTGTCTCTTCCATCTTTGGGGTGTCCCCTGCGGTATGGAACAGGGCTACCAAGTGCCGTCCGCCCTGGACATCTAACTCTGAAGGTCTCTCCCTACTGAGGATTGGAGACCACTAGGGTCATTAACGAAGAGCAGGCATTGTATTACGAGCTAATAGTCACACAGTATCCACCCCAGGCCTGGCGATGTTCTAGGTGCTTTATGATGTTCAGTATTATAACCCTGTGAGGCGGGAATAATTATTAGCCTCATTTTTCAGATGCAAAAGCTGAGACGTAATAAGGTTGATTCTGTGCCTCAGGATCACACAGCGAGTGAAGGGGAGAAGCAGGCTTTGGATCCGGGGAGCCCGGTTCCCGAGCCGGAGCTCCTGGCTGCCCCACCGACATCACACTGGGTGTGAACTCCTGCAATGTTTCCGTGCGTAGTGACCTCCTCCAGCCTCAGTGTCCTCTCCCCACAAGTGGGCTAAGAACAGACCCCTCAGAGGGGGACTGTGAAGATTAGATGAAATAAGGGCCCCGAGTGTCTAGCAGAGTCCCCAGTACTTAGGCATCACGAAACAAGAGGGCGTCCCTGCCTCCACCCCTGCAAAGAGGGGATGGCAGGAAAGGGCCCGGCTGATCTCAATCGCTGGTAAAGGGTCTAAAGGCCACGTGTTTGCCTATCTCGCCCTTGGCACTTACCCAATCAAACCGCGCTACACGGAGAAACGTTCAGTGGTCAGCAAACCGGGCCTCACTACTGAGAAAAGCAGATGTCCTCTGCCCTTTAGCTCAGCTGTCTGCTTCTCCACCCGTCCCCACCTCTTGTGCATCTTCCCTGAAGGGGGCAGGTTCCCCCAAACAGCTACAGCGCTGCCTCTCCGCGTGCCTCACTGCGGGGCCGCGGGTCACTCAGGTAATTCCCGGGGCTGCTGTGCAGGCGCCTTAATTAGAGTCCGACACACGAAACTCGTGAGGATGGAAGCCGCTCCGTGCTCCCTGCAGAGGGGAGCGTGAGGCTGGAGAGAAGAGATGACATCTAACCACCCGGGCTGCCGTACAGGCTTCTGACAACCCCAGTCCCGCAGGCCGGGTCATTTGCTGGAAGACCAAGGCCTGCATGGGTTTGACGCCTCCAGAAACAAAGCAGCGGAATCTCGTTCCTGCCTGTCACAGGATGTGGGGCTCCCATTTTCTTTGAACCACTGTATTGAACCAGCTTTCTTTCCATTTTATTTTAAAGTTGATTTATTTCTGAGAGTGAGCGAGCAGGGGAGGAGCAGAGAGAGAGGGAGACACAGAATCTGAAACAGGCTCCAGGCTCTGAGCTGTCAGCACAGAGCCCGATGTGGGGCTCGAACTCACAAATCATAAGATCATGACCTGAGCTGAAGTTGGATGCTTAACTGACTGAGCCACCCAGGTGCCCCTCTTTCTTTCTTCCTCTGACTCTTTCTTTCTTCTTTCTTTCTTTCTTTCTTTCTTTCCTTCCTTCCTTCCTTCCTTCCTTCCTTCCTTCCTTCCTTCCTTCCTTCCTAATATTTATTTTATTTTTGAGAGAGAGAGAGAGAGAGAGAATCTCAAGCAGGCTCTGCACTGTCAGTACAGAGTCCAATGTGGGGCTCGAACTCACAAGTGGTGAGATCCTGACCTGAGCTGAAATCAAGAGTCAGACGCTTGACCCACTGAGCCACCCAGGTGCCCCAAACCAGCTTTATTTCCAAGGGTTTTTAAAAAGGGGAGGTAGGTCTCACCTGTTAATGTTATCCAGGGAAGTGAGACCTCAGCGTTTCTCGGTTTTGCCAAAGCAAAGAAAAAGGAGCAAAGGGCACCACAGGCAAATCTCAAGGAATCCCAAGAGACATACATGGATATCGGTCCCTGGTTTTGACTCCATCTCAACTCCGGAGTAAATTTCCTGCTGTTTCTCAATGTAGGGTAGTACTGGTATTTGGGGCCAGTACTTTCCCTTGTGAGGCTAAGTGTCTTCGTGCACTAAATGCCAGTGGCACCCCATGGTCATTTGTGACAACCAAATACGCCCTCTCCACCACCCACCATGTTGAAACACCCACAGGGACGGGGATGCTGCCCCAGGTGGAGAAGCCCTTCCAACTTGCCGGTGCTCCGAGCAGGGTACACACACCTGCTTGGGTCTCTTGTTCTATGCAGGGAGTTGTGACTTCCTCTGGGCATCAGCTTCTGCAAAATAGGGCACCGTGCTCCAGCCTTAACATGTGTGCTCCAGATGTCCTCAGGGGGTTGGACAACCCCCCGTAGCAGGGCCAGGTCCTCTAACTCGCTATTTGCTCCTGTCTCCTTGGCCGGACTCCCCCACGTCACTTCCTGGTTTGTGGCATGGCATCCCCATTGCTCTCCTAAGAGGTCTTTAGTTCTCTGTGTTTGAAGCCCAGGAAGGGCACATCCCACACCCCCCTCCCCCCAGAGACCCTCTCTATTATTCAGTTCTGTCATCCCCTGCCCTCTGACAGTTTCTATGGTGGGGTTTTAATTCTTCATTGTTACCTTTGTCAAGATGGGCCTCCTCTCTAGTTCACCCTTGCCTTTCTCCTCGGCTGTTCTGTTTTGCATTTCTATGGTGAGTTTCCTCCTTCCTGATATAATGATTACTCTGTCTTTCTCTTTCACTCACACAATCAGATACACACACACTCCCTTTGATATTTCCTTAAGGCACTTCTCTGAAGAAATGAGGGTGAGGGAAGGCTATAGGGGAGCCTTAATGAGGAAGGCTTTCTTCCTAGTGAGGGTGGGGGAGGGATGGAAGAGTCATTAGAATAGGGATCAAGGAAGTCAGTGGAGCCACTATCTCTGAAGAGCTTTTAAAACATCTCCTTTTTTTTTCCTCATTAAAACATGATACATATTCATTGGAAGAAATTTCGAAAATTTTAAAAGGCCGATGTAAGAAAATATAAATCGGCTGCAATCCCACCAAGAAGGGATACTAGTTAATATCCGGATGCATTTTGGGTGCATTTCTTTCCAGTCTTTTTGGGGGAGGGCATGAGATCAGGCCTTCCATGCAATATTTTATGTGCTTCCCCCCCCCACCACATTATATTAAGAGGTTTTTTTCTGTTAATCATTAAATCATCTTTGAAAGCACCATTTTCAAATTACTTACTATTCCCCTCTACTCCTCCTTGTGGATAGGCTGTGATAGACCTCCCAGGTTTCCCAGAACCCTAAGATTCTAGGGTTGGCCCTGCTTAGTAGTTCCACAAAAATCTCACAAGACAGAAAACGGGCTTCTCTCCCTAATGATGCATTTCCCTACCTTGCTTCACCGTCAGGAAGAGCTTGGCAATGTCAGTCCCCATCCCCATCCCCATCCCCACGCTTGGGTGGGCTACCCTGAGATGGGCTTTTGCCAAGCCCATTTTGCCAACAAAATCACCTTTCAAGTTCTAATTCCATCGCAACCAACATAAGACCTCCTTTCTCCACAAATCTCCCAAAGTAAAAGGATAGAAAGGAAGCTGCTGTGGAAATATGCAGGAAAAAGTAGCTAAGGAACAAAATGCCATGTCTTAAGCTCCAAGACAAAATCATATGGGAGCAGGCAATTTATTAATAAATTCTTTTTTGTTCTGTATTGTCCATGATAAATGACCACACTCAGCACCAATAACTGCAAACATACCTGGGAAAGAGATATATACACAAGCCTATCTGGCTGAAAGCAGTGGATTGAATTCAATTTCAGGTTTGAAGGCAAATTTCACAGCCCTAAGCAAAATTATCTTAGAGAGCGGACACCACCACACATGCAATAAAAGAAAGACCACTGTGGCTAAAGTGGGGGAATTTCCTCCCAGAATTATACAGGATCTTGGGCACTGGATGGTGGAGAATTCTACTCCTAAGTCCAGACCTTTTGAAACAACAGGTTCTACTTTTTTTTTTAATATATATTTTTATTTATTTCTTGGAGAGAGAGACAGCGTGAGCAGGGGAGGGTCAGAGAGAGAGGGAGTCACAGACTGAAACAGGTTCCAGGCTCTGAGCTGGCAGTCAGCACAGAGCCCGACTCGGGTCTCGAACCCACGAACCGCGAGATCATGACCTAAGCGAAAGTCGGACACTTAACGGACTAAGCCACCCGGGCGCCCCCAACAGGTTCTACTTTTAATGGGCTTCTTACCAGGAAACCAACCTCCCTGAAGTTCAGAGCATCTTCTAATCAGAACCTGCTATTCCCATCAGAAAAAAATCCCAGCAGGGCGTGCCAAGGGCATAGAGCAGTAGAAAGTTGGGAAGGAGAGTCAACGGGAACCCCACTTCTAATTGTAATAATATATTTCTATGCTGGAGTGAAATTCAACATGAGAGAAAACAGATGCAGGATGAATACCAGTATGACTGCTTATGGAAGCTGCTTCACAGCTCTTACAAAAAGCAGTGGAACTGTGCATTCTAGAGAAATAATGATGAGGCAGGGGAGGTGGTAGATAGAGAAGTGGGGAGAAAGAGGCAAAGGGAACACAGAGGTACATTGTTCAAAAAGTTAATCCCTATGAACCAAGACTAGCCAAGGCTGACACACATGCATTCAATGTATAAAAGGGAATCTCCAAAAAGAGCTTATAATTCTGAATGCTGAGGCATGCCTGGACATCCGGTCTGTTACAATAAAAGGTTCATAGAAAAAGAGAGGAGGAAACCCAGTGGCTAGCTTTGGGATCACCTAGCTTGGCATTTACAAGGTTTCCGCGTCCGTGAATTTGTCACCGGTGTGGGCTTTCATTTCCCTTGGCATAGAACGGTTACAGTGATGAGCGGTCACATAAAGCACAATATAAATTTTTATTATTATTGGACGGTGCTGTGGCTGGAACTGCACTGTTCTGCATGGAGGTTTGCAGACATATTATAATTACATTCTGTAGGTTTGCAAATAATGACATAACCCAGTCACCTTACTGTGGGTATGATTTATTGCAAATAACAAAATGTTATTATATGGAAATTAGCTTCCACACAACAGCTGACTGGAGGGGAACGCTCCAGAGCCACTTTAATCACCAAGACAGGAACCCGTGGCATTTCAGGACCTGGGACAGCGCCAAAAGGGCCTCCACCACCTTGCTAGCCAAAAAGAAGGCTCTGCAAAGAAGGGATCTGGGAGGAAGGTGAGCTAGGGCAGGGCAGTGAGCAGTTAAGACCCAACCAAGTTCAAGGCCAAGGCCTCTGTCAACCTGGGAGAAGAAGCTGCTATAGCCTACTTTTGATTTTTCACTTGGGTGCTGCCTTCTCCTGACCTCTTTTTGCAACTTAAATGTTTCTTCTTTAACTTGAAAAGAACATTGTCAACCCTAGAATCATCATCCATAAACCCACTTTCTTTTTTGCATCTTGGCAAGTGTCGTCACTAAAAAAAATCAACTAGAGATACAGTGAGTCTAGGCATATTGAGCATGTAAGTTGTGTTATGTCTAGTCCTAGCGGTAAACTTAGGTCAAGCCCTGGGCAGGGAGGATCCAAATATATATATATAGTGAAGAAGCAAAATATTCACTGGGCATTTGGTTGTCTGACATTTCCCCCAGCAGGGTGGATGAATAAAAGCAGAATATGACACTTTCAGAGGTTCTGTCCAACTCTCCTCTCTCCTACTGTAAAAGCTTAAGAGACCTGAAATGTCATCCTAACAGATGTATCCATCCTGGTTCTTTTCTGAGGTTTTCCAAGGGGATTACCTTTGGTACAACGCATTTTGACAAGGCAAGAATAAGAATGATGGTAGCTTCCAAAGAACCTTAATGTTTTCCCATATCCTGTGGGTAAAACTGATGATTCCATTTAACTTAAGAGTAAGATTTAGTTCAGCAACTTGCCCAAGACTGAAGAGTAAAGAAAAAATCAGAACTCAGGTTTGCTGATACCCCAATCCCAGATATAACCTGTGATATCATCTAGGGTGTCTAGGGTGATTTACGGGATAGTGGCTCTCAAAGTGCAGCCCAGGACCCTAGGCTGCAACGCGTTTGGGCTTCAGGATGCTTCTTCCCCACCCTAGGAGTTATCGACAATATGGAGAAATTCGGGCTTTTTTGTCTCTGTCTACTTCCAGGTCTGTCACATATAAACTCCGAATCTTCCTCTGCCCTCATGTATATGATTTCAGGGTTTGGGGTGGGGGTGAGCTACTGAAAAGGGGAGAACATAAGCAGGGAAGCACTCTCTGTGGCAATGGGGAGGACAGTCAACTTTCCTCAGAGCATCCTCTGGGGATGCAGATCTACAAAGCCCAAGAATGTTTGTTGTTATTTCAAAATCAGGGTGAATCTGCTTTGTTTAAACGGAGTAAGATCTCTGAGAGGGCCTTCAGACTGTCTCATTTTGGGCTGGGTTTCTGGTGTTGTCCTTTCTTTGACGTTGGTGCCCAAAGTTTTGAAAGAAAAAATGCATTAAGAACTTAAACACCCGGAAAGCAATCACTCAGTGACATTTAATACCACTAATGTGGTGGAATTACAGTTATTATAGCAACACAGATCTCAGCACCAATTTCCTTTCAGTAATTAGAGAACTTCTGACCAATTAACATGAAACATTTTGCTCCAGCTTGGGGTAACTCCTGGGTGAGTGGTTGCGGCAAAAGCAGGAACTTTTTCTTAGAACCTCACAGGTATATGCCCTCCCTCTTTTTGCCCTATTCCCTAGCATGACTAGGTGACATTGGATCCATCCCTATATTTTGGTTGCTACTGGGAACATGCAATGGCCTCCCCTTCATTATCCAGCCCAAAGCCACTGGATTTCCAAGTTTAATTACGGTCTTTCTCCCGTATCCTGGATATCAGTGGGTGGAAGGGGGTTTCCAAACTATTTCCCCCAAAAGTCTTCAGTGGCTCCTTATTATCTAGATAGAACTATGCAATGAGCCCTTAGAAGTCTTCTAGTATTGGATCATTTTCTTTGGAGTATGGATGCCTTTCTCCAAATAAAATCCCACATGGAACCCCCAGGTATAAAACGGTGGTAAAGGTGACCTCTGTAAACATGGTGTTCTTCTCCTCCTACACAAGTCATCTGCCCCCACTCTGTGTTTTCATCAAAGTAGACTCCAATCCAGTGTTCAACCCAGTAAGGGCTGCAGGACCCGGGCTTTTGTTGGGTCCAAGGATTCCCAGCTGGATCAGAAGATAGGCCATACAATACACACAGATGTACAAACATCAGACCAACAGTGATGTATGCTCACAGACCGACACTAAAGCCTAGCTTAGCATCTAGGAGTCATTGCTGTTGCCCTGACTCCAGGAGAGCACAGGGTGAGTGGCTCATTACCATAGGGGAGTGAATGGCAGGGTACAAAGTGAAGGGCCAAGTTCTGCATTTGGATCTCGGCTCTGCCTAAGTGTGTGATCTGGAACAAGGTTATTTAACTTCTCTATGCCTTATCTTCTTTATCTGCAAACGTAGTGGATAATACTCATAGAATCTACGTTATAGACATGGGGTGAGGAGTGGATGAGTTCACTCGGAGAATGGCATTGATTTCCAAAAGGCCTGAAACGAAGGAAGCATTCTGTAAGTGTTGGCTGTACCTACCGCCGACCACCCTCGGATTTTCTTCGCCTGCTCTCTGTGCCTGGCTTTTGCCAGCACCTACGTGGGAGTTTCCGGACGGTACGTTGGGGCAGGGCTTCCTGTGCCACAGACGGAGGGCACTTACTGCCTTGTTCTTTGCAGCCCCTCCTTTCCCTTCCCAGGCCTGAGCCCGGCCGGCCAAGCGGGAGCATCTCGCAGGCACGTGACAGCCTCTCACGGCTGAGCTGCGATGCGTAAAGGGATTTACGGTTGCGGAGCCACATCTCACTCTAGATCATGTCGGGGAGTAAATCCCCACTCTCTGCTCACAGCTGTGCACTAGCAGGCCGGGCCCCCGTAGAAGGGAAATGCCAGCTTCCCTCTCCCTGGGGCTCTGGGTCCCACTGGCCATTTGGAGCCTCTCCCTCCCCACGCCACAGGATCCCCTTCACTCCCCATTCCCTTCTCTCCCCACCAGAGGAGGGAGGAGGGACGGTCTGAGCCACCACATCAGGCACTGACAATTAAGCCTATTCAGAGCCGAGTCATTTGCATGCAACTCCTCACCAGGCAGAAAACACTCAACCTGTCATTATCTCCTGGCATTGCTGGTAACCGTGCCACGAGGCTGGTATGGCGGCTTCCCTCCCCTGGGCACTGTCGGGCAGGGAGAAGGTGATTGATGAAGGGTCCAGGACCTTTTCTCCTGCCCCAGCCGGCTTCTGCAGGAGGCCAGGAGGCCACAGCGGGAAGAGGAGGCGGCATGGGACAATGGATAGGACCCCGTGGGCCCGGCTGTGCTTGGGCACGGGGGAGGGGCTCTCCAGGACACCGCAGGAGGAGTGGAAGCAGGAAAGGACTCATCTGAGGGTAGTTCTCACCTCCTCAGCTGGAATTTTAAATGAGATGATCCCTTAAAAACTATGAAAAGCCACCATGTTGCTGCACACCCACAGAGCAGGCTCTACAGCAGCTGCTCCCTCAAAGGCAGGCCAGCTGCTCCCTGCCCCCACCCTGCCCCCACCGCTTCTCCCTCTGTCCTTCTACCCCCAGCTCTAAATAAACCACCGAAAGATCCAAATGCTGTGAAGAGAGTGAATGCTGGTCCAGTATTTCTGGTCTTAGACACAGAGACAAAAAAGACCCAAAGGCACAGGACCTCCCGCTGATTGCCGACCCTGGATCATAAACCCTTCCCAGCCTATTGGGAAACCAGGGTTCAAAGGCCTTCTCCCCAGGATAAGGGGGGTAGGGGTGCGGTGCTGAAACTCTCCATCAGGAGATTACTTTAACCATTTGAGGTCAATAGAGCGCCCAGCTGAGACCCCCCAACCCCAAAATCAGGACCAGCCTACATTTGGAGTACCACTATGAAAGATCCAGAAGCACTACACCAACCAAAACACTCTGCATAGTATCCGCTATGACCTGAAGCTCCACTATTCATGTTTTATTCCTTTCGCTTAAACCTTTGATCCTGGTTTAGATGCTAATACCCCCGAGAGAGGGAATGCTATAAAATGTGCTCAGTTATTTACTCCTCAGTAAGAATAAATTTCTATAGGCTTTTCTGAGAATAAGCATAGATTAGAAAGGGAAAGAGAGACACAGGAGAATATCACGCCCTTGAATGAGTAGGAGCAAGTTTTACTAGGAGGGAAAAGGGAGAGCAACATCTGGGTTGGGAAGCCCAGCCTTCCCCTGATTTCTTTTCCCCCAGGACCAGCTCTGACTCACTGGTTCCTGGGATGGAGAGACTCGGACACACTGGGGTCCAAATCAGCCCAGCGGAGTGTCACCCGCCCTGAGTTAGGTCTCCCGGGACAGTGTGTCCATGCCTGAGCAGGAGCTGGAAGGACCAGCTTTTAGTCTCATGGCTTTCTCTGCCGCGGTGATGAGGCCACAAACCCACAAAGCCCAGGCCTGCTTCTCTTTCAAAGGCATAGATGCATCAAAAGGACGTTTTGCATTTCCTGCCTCTGTTTCCACCTCCAAATCAGCAACTCTAGCTGGGCGTGCCCGGAAGTGCTGCCTTTCGTTAGTCTCCACAAAGAGGAACTTCGATTTGTCAGGTGGGTACGAGCCTCTACTTTGTGCCCCAAAGATTTGGGCCAGCTTTTCACTCGTGTCTGGCAAGAAAGCTCCATGGGCTCCACATCCGGCCCTGGGCACAGGTGGCCTGGTGTGGCTGCTGGTCTGGACGTGTCTCTCTCTGTTCTCCCCATGCCTGTGACCCCCTGCGGGCAGAAGCCCTCTCTTCAGACTCCACGGCGCTCAGCACGAGGCAAGGCACCACCCGGCTGGAGCTCAGCCCTTCCCCTTGAGTACATCCTAGTCTGGGTGGGAAGGTAAGACCCCGTGCACAGCTAACACTCCAGCAGAGCAGTGTAAGGTCCCTGATGCAAAAGGGCAGACAGAGTCCACTGACATGGCAGAATCTTCCAGCGCCCGGCCTTCAAATCCTCAGGGGCTGCGACCCTCACCCTCAGACTGCTGCACCCATGGTCCTAATTTTGCCCCTTAATGGTGCTTCTAGCCTGAATCAGAGGCCACTGCACATGGCTTCCAAGCTGAAGAAATCCACCTGTAAATAGCATGATGGCTGAGAGCTCTGGGGTCGGGCACTTTTGAACATGTGCCGTGTCACTTGCTGAGTGACTCTGAGTAGGTTACCCTCCCCTGGCCTCAGTTTCTTCATCTGTAAAATGGTGACAGGGAACTACCTATGTCACAGCTTGCTGCGAGAATTGCATGACACAGTGGATCCAAGGCCTGAGACCCGGTGAGCACTCACTAAATGTCTACCATTTAATTCTAACATTTCCTAAAGCATAAGGCTAACACCACAGGGTAACGCAGCCGTATTCATTCTGAAGGAAAAAATTTTAAATTCAAAGAGGGGAGACCAACTCATCTTGTCTAGCAAGGTGCAACGGTACAGTCATTTGGAGGTCAGGAGGGCTAGTCTAAGAGTAACTCAGAAACGTCTAGCAATTTGGATAGAAACAGATAAAAACAAAGGCGATTTCGGGAATGATCTGAACACAGATATTTGTAGGAGGGTCGTACAGTATCATTATAGGCTGCAGCTCTGATTTACTGAACATCTACCACGTGCCAGGAATTGTGCCCGGTACCTTATTCATAATCCCCAAGACGACATTTCCAGGAAGGCAGTATTATCCCCATTTAATCAGGAGGAAGCTTGGGGGGGCGGGCACCGTGGGGAGGGCCCCATGGCTGGGCGCTGGCAGAGCCAGAATTCCAGCCCGGCCTCATCTGACTCAGAGCCCAGGGCTTCCTCCTAAGCAGAGTGACTTCCCAGTCCCAATATGACTACCACACAGGTTCCTCCCAGGGTATGTGAGCCTCTCGGCCACCGTTAGAAACCCTCGCTCGCTTGCACGGTGTCTGGCTCATGGCAGGTGCTCCGTACGTGACAATGAATGGAACATCTGGTGGCCTAAATCCATTTCATGTCCTACCAGGGAATGGAGAGGTGCCACTCATAAGAAGTGGCCCAACACGGCTGTGGCACACAGCTCACTGTCACTGTGAAGAGGACAAGTGGCCACCATGTTTCTGAGATGCATCCTGGGGACTTGGCCTCATACTGGGTTTGGCTGCTGCACAGAGATCTCCCTTCCCTTCCTCCCAGGACTGCCCCCACCCCAAGGCCTGTGTTAAATCACAACAAACAGAAGCCCCTCCCTTGGAGGGCTCTGCTCGTGAATAATGAACCCACACCAGGCTCCATTCTTTTGAAGGAATTCTCTCTTGGCCGGTGAAGCGGCATGGCATGGCGGCTGGCTCATTACTGCAGGTGTTTATTTATTCATGCTCCAATGGGGTGCGCCAAGCCCGCGCGCAGACATCGTTTTCCTCATTGAGTCCCGCTCTCCACCCCCTTTCCTTCTAGCACTTGCTCCTCTCCGAGGGCTCCAGGGCAAGGGGAGGTGAAAAAGCTGAGTAGCTCGACCGTCCCAGGAGCCTGGATGGAAGAGCCAGAGATGGAAACGGAAGGAGATCACTCCCATGCTGGTCTGCCTGCCCGTGCCTCCCTGGCAACAAGGGCTGTCTGGGATCCAGGGCTCCCTGCCACGGAGACACGAGACAGGTGCTCTGGGGACCGCTATCACCTGGCCTGTGACACAGGCTGTCTGTTGCCTGCGGGCCTGGGGAGGGACCCGATCAGAGGGGCTCTTTGTAGATGGAGCCCTTGGTGGCTGGAGAGCATCCTCTTCCGTCTACGTGGCCTCCCTCCATCCCCCCAGGCTTTAAGTCCTTGATCAAGGCCCTCCTCCTCCTCCTCGACCAGACCCCTGAGCCCCACCTCATGGTGGGGGCAGGCTGACAAATACTTTCCAGGGTCACTCATGGGCCTGGGAAAGATGGGGCTGACCACGCCCTCATATCGCAGAGCTCAGCTCAGACCTCCCACGCCCTTGCACCAACCCTCCATCTCCAGCCCAGAGAGCCTCCCTCTGCAGCCAGCAAGCACAGAGACCTCTCACGGCGCACAGTCACACTAAATGCAGCACAGCCCAGAATGCAAAGACAAGGCAGAATGGAAAAGCACTTAAGCAGGGCCCTCAGCCAACTTTCATTTACTCTGCCACCTGGCTTCTTCCAGTTCTGGGCACGTTGGACTAGATTTCTCCAGTAGGTCAGGGTAGCCTGCGAGGGTGGAGGAGGGAGGTGTTTGAGGAAGGAGGTGGCTGGACATGTGACAGAGATGTCTGGGGTGCTGGGGAGAGAGGAGAGGGCCAAGTTGGGGTTTCCGGCCTTAGTTCAAGGTGTCTGGGTGAGAACTTCCTGTTCCAGGGGACGCTCTGCTGAGCTGGAGCCAGACAGACATGGATTTGAACCCTGGCTTGCGTTCTTTCTGGTTGTTCCATTGTGGGGTACAGGAGGCAATCACTAGCCCTTGACCATGAGTTTCCTCATCCATCCACTGGGGTGAAACCCAGACTTCCCTGTGGATGGTTGTAAGGGTTAGACACTGTGTGCATACAACACCCAGCCCAGGGCCTTGTATGTGCTCTGAACATAGCAAGCTACTATCCTGCCCATTCCCTAGTCTCAGTCTTCCATTCTGTATAATGGGGTGAGCAAAGCTGAACTTTCCGTTGGGCACATGGAAAAGTATTCTTGAGATGGTCACTGTTGCCATGATGACTCTTCACTGGGCTCTCAGGTTTGAGGGGGCCAGGGCTCCCATGTTCGTGGGGTTCTTTCTTCCCTCCCCTCCTGAGGTTTCCCTGTGAGTGGGTTTGGAGGAACAGAGAGACCAGAGAATACCTTCTTGTCTTTCCATGGCTTCTCTGGCTCCCGGAAGGAGCCTCACGACCTTCGCTGCTCCTGGAGAAGGTCACTCAGTCTTTGTGTCAACCCTGCCCATGATGGGAATGCACCACTGTATACCCCGCCTGTTCTTCTGATAAACAGCTCCAAGTACTACAATCCCCTTACAAATAAACCCACTTCCCGAATGTCCACATATAGATTGCAGCTATACCTTTAAAGGAATATGCTCTGTTTTCTGTACAGTGCCTCTTCAAGTATTCGAGACAGCTATAAAATTCTCTGGAATATCCTCTCTTCTCTTAGATATACTTATTAAAAAGGTCATTCTTTTTTTAATGTTTATTTTTGAAAGAGAGAGACAGCATGAGCAGGGGAAGGTCAGAGAGAGAGAGAGAGGGGGAGAAACAGAATCTGAAACAGGCTCCAGGCTCTGAGCTACCTGTCAGCACAGAGCCTGATGCAGGGCTCGAACCCACGAACCGTGAGATCATGACCTGAGCCGAAGTCGGGCGCTTAACTGACTGAGCCACCCAGGTGCTCATTCTTAATTTGACACAGATTCTATCCATCCCACTCACCCTGACCCTGTTCTGGCTCCAAAGATAATCAGGATGTCAGATTCCCCCTTTCTCTGCCTGTACAGGAGATGTTAGGAATCTTATTTATCTCTGTGATCTTTCATCTTGCTAAAGCTAGCTCACTCTTGTAGCCCAAGAAAGGAAAGGTGGACTTGATTCGAATGTCCCTTTTCTTCACACATGCTACAATCAGACTACAGCTTCTTCACCGAGGAAAGGCTTCCTGGACGCCACTAAAGAAGAGTGGAATTTGATAGAGGAATCGATTTGGTGAGAGTGTTGACTCATTTTCTCAGGCAACGCTCACTGAGAACTTTCCAGATGTCAGGCAGAGTGCCGAGTGGTCAGGATACAGAGATGCCTAAATCGTCCTGCCCTCAGCATAAGGCTCCAAGAGCAAACAATCGAGAAGCGAAGATCTCTTTCACAGGAAGGGGGCAAGGTGGATACCAAGTCTTTCCGGAAGTGCATGTTTGACCATCCATGGCTTCAGTGGTAAGCTCCCCACCACCTCGTTTCCTGCCCCCAGCATGGGCTCTTGATGCTTTGTGGCTGAGTCTATCTACCTTGGAGACTAGGTCACAACGTGCTTCAGAGGGAAGGGAAGGACGGGTGGATGGAGCGGCAGTGCACTGATTCACAGTGGGAAGTCAGCGTATATGTCGCAGGGGAAAGGCGTGTACACGTAGGTGCAGAACCAGAGTGATGCCATCTGCCTCTGCTCTGGCTTTCTGCCATTCTCTGCCCTACCCAGTGCCAACCACCAAGGAGCCACCATCCACAGCTGTCTCTGCTGTATCAGTCAAGGCCCCAGTGGGACTTGACTCAGAAGCTTCACAAGCATAGGCTTCAAGGAAGGGAGTAGCCACAGAGGGGTGGGCAGGGCGCAGGCGTTGAGGGTGGATGCAGAGCACCTTAGCGAAAGCTGGAGGAGAGAGCTAGGCATCGATGGAGGGGTCCTGGCTCCCAGAAAACAGTCCCTACCCCTCGTCTGTGCTCAGAGAAAGGACTTTGCTGGAGAATACCGCCACCAGCTGTGGACACCTTAGCAGGACAGGTGATGAAGGCAGGGCCTTACAGCCTGAGGGTGGCAGAGGAACCAGAAGGGTCTGATCCCTTGTTTCCCTGGCACCCAGAAGGCATCTTGGGCACTAAAGACTTCAGGGGCCTTATTAGTAGCGTAGAAAGAGTCCTGGTGAAGAATGGGAACCTTACAAGGGGGTATTTGCACCTTAAGTCCTAACAGACCATTTTATTTTATTTTTTAAAAAATATTTTTATTTATTTCTAGGAGAGAGAGAGAGAGACAGTGTGAGCAGGGGAGGGTCAGAGAGAGAGGGACACAGACTCTGAAACAGGCTCCAGGCTCTGAGCTGGCAGTCAGCACAGAGCCCGACACGGGGCTCGAACCCACGAACCGCGAGATCATGACCTAAGCGAAAGTCGGATGCTTAACCGACTAAGCCACCCAGGCGCCCCATAACAGACATTTTAAACTGGAAGAGACAGAGTTCTCTTTAAGTAGCAATTTTAAGACTTCCTCCCTCCACCTGCATCATGGCGGCCCTTGAGCAGTGAGACCGGTCATGGAAGCGAACAGAAGTTTCTGCACAGTAGTATACACATTTTGATGCATGACTCATGTCTCGAAAGACCCCGGGTAAGGGCACTGAGCTAAGTATTATGGGTGATGAAGGCGGATGAGACCTCAGGGGGAAATCTAGACAGGGGATACGCATGAGCAAATGAAAAGTTTCGTAGCAATACAATTGTGGACTATAACAATTCCACAACAGGGAGATGACATCAATACTTAATGATCTGGTATGGTTAACACAGCCTTGCAAATAGATGTAACTTTTATTGAGTAATTTGTTCTGATCATAAAAATAAAGTATACTTATTATTAAAAAAATGGAAACATATTGAAAAGAATAAAAGAAAGAATTGAAACCCGGAATCCAACTTCCTCTATTACCATTTTGGTGTATTTCCTTAATATAATTTTTTATTTTTATATGTATATGTAAGCACCCCACAACGCACACCCACATATATATACCCATACGTTGTGGTATAGTTGAGATCGTATCGTACATTTCGTTTCACACTCAACTGAGAACATTTTTATGTCTTTGAACATTCTTCATAAACCAGTGGGTAGGATGCCCACATGATAGTCCCCCGTTGGTATTTTAAACTATTTCTAATTTTTCACTCCTATAAATCTTTATCTGTATTTCTGATTATTTTCTTAGGATAAATTCCTAGAAATGAAGTTATTAGGTTGCTGGGAAATACTATTTGTAAGGCTCTTTGATACATACGGCCACAGATATTGCCACATATTGCTGTAAATATGTCTCAGTCTTCAAAATCAGCAGCACCAAGCACCCGGCTCACCTTTGCCAACATTAAACGATACAGATTTTTAAATATGTGTCAAATCGGGAGGTCAAAAATGTTGTCTCGCTATACTTCCCATTTGTGATTCCTAGTGGGGTCCATTTTCTCCTTTATGCTTTTCCAACTATTCTTTCTTTCTTCTACACATTCTCTGTCATGTTCTTTGCCCATTTTCCTTTCCAGATGTTCGCATTTTCTTAATAATCTAGAAGAGCATTGTATTTTAAGGATTCTTATTTTTGCTTACTGCCTTATTTGTTTCAGGTAACTTTTTCTCATTCTGCAGCTTGCCTTTTAACTTTATATACTCTGTCGGATGAAATGGTGTGGTAGGTGTGATTTCATAGTCTGGAAGACTGGATTTGCACTCTGGCCTTCGCCCATGGCCACGAAGGGCCAAAACAGAGAGGTTTTCTCGAACTGACCTCATCTCCCGCACTCTTCAAAACCTACACACTGCTTGACAGGAACTCTCGAGGATGCCTGCAGATCACTCTTGACCTGAAAACCACCTCTTCCCCACCTCCCCCTAGAAGAGTAACAAACCACCAAACACATACAACAGAGTAAGCTGCCCCCTCAAGGGGGCGCCAATGCCGTCTGCACCTGGCCTTCCAGACTGTTCCTGGCCAAGGGCTTGGGGGAGAGAAATCTAGGCCAGTTCCAAAGGATTCTTTGCACACATTCTTCATGCCAACACTCTTGACTGCTCGGCTCTTTCCCTGTGAGTCAACAGGGAGCTCCAGGCCCCAGTACCCCCTTTTGTTTTTACAACTATATTTCCTGGTCACACATTCTACCTAAATGACTCCCTCCCGACCACACAGTACTCTCACGGGCCCCAGTCGGCCAGACCCTGGGCAGTGGTAGAGATTCTCAGCAGGTCCTCTGAATAAGGGTTTGCTATGTCAACAAGAAAATCTNNAAATATAGTAACAATACACAGGTTAGCATGGCAGCGGGGCTCCTGGGGGCAGACAGTGAGGATGGACTCGGGTAATGGCGATATTAGGTCTTTTGACACGGACCTCCCCTAGGTGTCCACTATACCCTTTTGCTTCCTCTTTCCTGCTTTTCTTTTTCTACTTAAAATATCTTGTAGGTTATTCCTTATTGGTACACACAGAGTCACCGTGTTCCTTGTGTCCAATTATCCACCACCGTGTCTGTTTATTTAACTAGTTCTCTATTCCTGAACATGGAAATGTCTGCTTCTGGGTTTCTATTACAAGCAACACTGCAAAACAACATCAACAAAACCCAAATTTGTGCATACGTCTCTTTGCTCACGTGCTAACGGCTACTTCCATCTCTGTAGAGTGATTTCTTACAAGCAGGATGGCTGAGAAGAAGGGAGGCATGGCCCCGATATTAGGATCTCCTGCCAAATTTCCCTCTACCTTCCCCCAGGGGAGAGTGGACCTGCTTAACCCCT
>NW_027527824.1:6073860-6091144 GCF_008692635.1 Crocuta crocuta | reverse complement strand
TGCTTAACCCCTCCCGCCCCCCACCCCCCACCCCAGGAGCACAGGAGGCCAGTCCACATAGAAAAAACCCAAACTCCCCACACGGCCAACTAAACCCTGATGATGGAGCCCCAGCCTGCCTCTTCTCAGCTTTGGCAAGGTGACTGTTCTCTCCTCTCCCATCCTTGCTGGCACGGCCTTTGCACATGCCGTTCCCTGGCCTGGAAGTTTCTCCTCTGCTCTCTCTCTCCCTTGCTTATCCAACAGGTCTCCGCCATGCACTGCTTCTGTATGGAAGCCTTCTCTGAATCTCTGGGCCCGGCACTCAGCCCCTTGGCCCTGCCCCTAGCGTGTGATGCACATCCCCGTGGCCTCTTTACAGTGGTTTTGGGATCACTAGACAAACGTCTGTCCCCCGACTGCACTCTAAGCTCCCTGCAGGCGGGTGCCATGTCTGTTCCTGGTCACCTTGGTATTCTAAGAACAGGTGCAGTGTCTGGCCTCCAGAAGGCGGCTGACTTGTTTCTTGAATGACCAAACAAAGATGGACGAAATCATCACCTCCCATCTTGCACTCTTTTTTTTTTTTTTTTTTTTTTGGTGAAAGATCAATTCCCTTCTAGCATGTTGGCAAGAAACCCTACATTTCTCCTTAATTCCTCACTCTCCTCCCTCCGTATCCAGCAACGGTCAAGTCCCTTCGCGGCAGCAGTGCCTCTTCCTCCTCTACGCCCCTGGTTAGGTCATTTCCTTCCCCGAAGTGCCCTGTCCTCCTTCAGGTGCCTGATGAAGTCCTGCTCATCCTTGAGCTCATAGCTCATTCTCTCCGACACCTGCCAGCCCGCCCCTCCCCCCACCAAGTCACATTGAACCTTGCCCCCAGCCCAGTAACGAGAGCTCCAGAGGGCCTTTAACTTGGCTGAGTTTTGGAAGTGTCTATGGACTTCCCTGTCCCCCCACCAGACGTGAAGTCTTGGGGAGCAGGGAGCCATTTTCGCTCGTTTGTGAAGGCCCCGAGCACAGTGCTCACACATGGCACGTGTTCAACAAACTCCGACAGAATCAGACCAAACGACGCTCATGTACAAGGGGCCCATCTTGGGCTTCCGGCACTTTGGGAGAGGATTTCCAGACAGAGCTCCCAGGCCAGGCCGAGAGACCGTCTCCCCCTCGTCCCGCCTCCTCCCCAGCACAGGCAAGCCAAACCCCAGGGCTTGCCGACTTCCAAACTACGTTTTCCCCATCCCAGAATTCAGGCAATATCATTAGACAAGGCAGATGTTTCCCATCAATCTGGAAGGTTTCTATTTTCATTTTCCACATCAACGTCGTGCTATCAATCTCTNGGCTCTGGATCAATTCCTGGGTTGCAGATACAAAGGTGGTTTTGCTTGACGAATGAAGCTGCCCTTCCGGGAGGTGACAAAGAGATCAATGCTGATTATACTGGAATGCTCGGGGGCCAGCAACCCCCTCGCCATTCCCACGAGCGGGGTCACACCGTGCGACTCTCCCCAGCTCAGGTCACCCTGCCTCGCTCCTTCCACACCTCAGCACCGGCAGAGCCCGGTGTGCCCACGACCAGGCAGGCCTGCTTCTCCTTGCAGAGAAATCACTCGCTGCTCACCACCAAGAGGTGCAGAGCCCCCTGACTGGGCCCTGTGGGCCAGTGGCCTGGAGGGTAGGTGAGGACGGGGCAGTGCTGAAGGAGGAAGCCTGGTGGGGTGGGGGACAGAAAGCAAGCCATGGTCGGAGTCCCAGTTCTGCCACTCACTGGCTGTGTGACCCTGGGAAGTAGCCTTCTGTCTCTGATTTGGCCACAGCTTCTACTGTGAGTCAGGAGGTTAACCAGATAATCTAAGGTCCACGGATGAACTTTCTGAGGGCCCATGGACCCCTGAAATTCTCTTCAAATTCTGTGCATATGTATGCCCCCCCCACCCCAGGTAGAGATGTTTCCTCCCTACCCCATGCCCTTTAACACCACCTTCTTAAAGGGATCTGTGTCCCTAGATGGTTAACTCAGCCCTAGCACTCTTTGATTCCAAACAGAAGACAGGTACTCTTGCAGAGCTGCTGATATTGCTGGGGACACACAGAGGACACCTCAGAAAAAGACTCAAGGGCACATTCAGATAATAGTACAGAGACAGTTGAGACAGGTGGATAAACCTGGAAGACTTCCTGGAAGAGGTAGATTTCAATAAGCAGACAGAATTCTCAGGTGACGCAGAAGCTTAAAAGGGCAAGGTGAAGGGGGCATTACAAATGATGGGGTGCTCTCTCCTCTTTCCCGTGCTGAAAAAATGGGATGCTTTGTGGGGGGGGTCGCTTTAGCTGAGGCAGCTCACAGTCCTCCACCAAGAACAAGAAATCAAAAAGTCAAACACCAGCTCATTAAATGCTCAGGGCTGGCTAGCTATTAAAAGAATTTCCATTTCAGAACAGGATGCCTACCAGGGAATGCCAGACCTAAATATAAGCCAGCCCCCTCCCTGCCAGGAGACTTCACGGTGTTAGGCAGGCGGGGGGTGGGGGGGGGTGACTTCCGTGGAGATGTGTCATTACTTTTAACATCCAAATATAACCTGCCCCAGGGGGTCTGGGATTGCTCTTCCCAGCTGCTTCCTGCCAGAGTCAGGGGAGGGCACCAGAGACTGGGGGAGCAGGCTCTACACAGGGCAGAGGTTTGGGCTGCAAGCAGACCACGGCCACCCCTCCCACTCCCCAAATGTGGGGAGTCTAGAGGGAGGGCCGCTGAGGTCTCCGGGCCATACCGGACGTGGCTGCGGGGCGGGGCGGGGGTTGGAGGGAAGTTTGGGGGCTCTCTGGGTGAAGGAGGGGGTGCTCTGGATATTTAGGATTACTTCTCCTGCATGCTTCTCTGGCATGGGGAGCGGAAAGACGCCAAGGAAGAAACGCCCCTCCAGCTGCCTGCAGATGTACACACGCGCACACATATCTGCATTTCTTTCCTTTAGAGCATGCGCTCAGTTCGCAGTTCCGCATTCACGTGGACGGTTATTTGTCGGATGTCTGTCTTCCTGGAGATCGGAGATCATAAGCCCTCTGAGGACAAGGCTGTGTGTCTGTTCACTTTGCAACCCTCCACGCTCTTCCCAGTGCCTGGCGTACAGAGGTCCTCAGTGAGTGAATTAACACATGACGTGCCAATGATTCCAAGGCCCCCACTGTGGGTGGAGGGCTTTCTACCTCTGGCCTCAGCTCAGCGCTCAGTGGAGAATCACCTGGATGCCGGCATTCTGACTGATCAGTCTGGGGTGCGGCGTGGGCATCGAGGGGGTTAAAAGCTCCCTAAGTGATTCTAATGTGAAGCTACGGTATCTAATAATAAAGCTTTTATTCTCTGTTTGTTTCCCCCTCCTTCTTTAATACCCCGTTGCTGATTCTTAAAGCACTCTCCTGAGGTGGGCAGGGCAGTGGTTTTTCCTGTGAGACTTTAGAAGAAACCCAGGCTCAGAGCAGTTCAGCGACCTGCCCGAGGTCACACAGCTAAAGGGTGACGGAGGTGGGGTAGAGGGCCTGAGGTGCTCATGGTGCCCAGGGCGTCTGATCTCCCTGGCTCCCATGGAAAGCGTGGGAAGGGTCCTGACATCCAGGGAAGTTGACCTGCAATGGGTACAGTTCGTTTCTTGCAGTGGGGCAGACAAGCCGAGGGGGCCAAGGAGAAGCCACTGTCACCATGCAAGACCCAGCATGTTCCCCTTTATAGCATGGTGGGCAACGCCACTGCAGAAAGCCTGGCCCAGGGCGGAGTCAGGCTGGAGCCGAGCCCAGGGTAGGAGGGTGGGTCTGATGCCAAGAGACTGTGTTCAGTTAATTACGCACAGGAGAAAGTGGGTAGAGAACCTACAGTGGACCCGTGTCTACAGGTGCTTCTGGTGAATATGGAACCAAAGGTCTGTTGATCCAGGAGGGGTGACTTAGGTCCCCGGTGGCAGAAGAACCCCGCTCCGGGTAGTGCCCTGCTCAGAGGCTGTTGTGATGGTGACGGGGGAAAAACACAGGTAACAGTGATGTCAAAATGGAAAGAAAATGCTGCTCTGTGCCCTTCATCCTGGGGAAGAGCTGTTGGCTTCTGCTTCCTTTCCTGGCACACCTGAGCCCTTCACATCCTGAAGTCTGGGACGCTGGACCTGCCAGGGGGGCTGGCGAACCCAACTGGTAATCTTCAGTGCATGACTTTTGGACCAGAACGAGTTTGCTTTCTTTCTTTTTTTTTTTTTTAATATTTTTATTTATTTCTAGGAGAGAGACAGAGACAGAGTGAGCAGGGGAGGGTCAGAAAGAGAGGGAGATACAGACTCTGAAACAGGCTCCAGGCTCCGAGCTGGCAGTCAGCACAGAGCCCGACGCGGGGCTCGAACCCACGAACCACGAGATCATGACCTCAGCGAAAGTCGGATGCTTAACCGACTAAGCCATCCAGGCGCCCCCGAGTTTGCTTTCTTGACGCTGGGGAAGACCTCACGGAAGCAGGCGTGTATAGAGGGACAGATGGGGGGCATTCCCGTGATGTAGACCTGTTGGTCATCAAGGCCAGTTGCAGGGAGGGGTAGGGGCAGGTGTCTCACCCTTCAGAGGCGGCTGCTCCCCAGATGTCCTCCATTGTCGCTGAGGCAATATGGCTGGCCGGGTTGTAGGGAAGAGAGTGCATCTAGGTAGGGGAACTCACTGGGCCCCAGGCAGGTGTTTTGGGAGGGTAGAAAGGCAGCACCCCCTTCCTGGGAAGGAAAGCCTCACAAATGCAGCTTCCCATGCCTGCCTGGCACAGGTGAGTAAGCAGCTGTTGGCTAAAGGGTCCCCATCAATGACCCTGGGGGCATGAGTGAGTGTTCATTTATTGAAATTTGCTCCCAATAGCAGGAAGGGCACAGCGTGGGGCGTGGCTTCCTGCCGGAAGGCTTTTCCTTGCTTGGGCAGAGCTGAGATCTACAGCCAGGTCTCTGTTTCCATTTCGACCTCATCCAGGCAGTGGTGTGAGACTCTGTCCCATGGTCAGGCCTCATGGCTGCAGCCTACTCAGGGGCCATATATGCCTATCTGGTAATTGAATAGAATCACAAAGAGGGAAGGGACTTTGGGGTCATCGTCATCTCAGCTGACCTATTGATGCCTGAACCTCCTTTGCAAATAGGCTTCCAGTGTCTACTGACATGCCTCTAGCGATGGGCTGCTCACTACCTCCCTGGGTTTCCACTCAAATGCACTAGGCCTTGTCTTATTGGATTGGGGCATGGATCGGTCCTCTCGGCAAGTCTGGAAAGTCACCAGGCCCACTCCCAGGGCCAGAGCTAGAGAAAGTGATCCTGCTGCTAAAGCTGGCCCAGGGGCTTAGGAAGGTGGCCACACGTGGAGGTCCAAAAATCTCAGGGATCTCAGTCCTAACAAGTAGACCCCAGATCCCAAAGGGACTGGCATGTGCATGTTACTTTTCACTGCTGTATAGTATTTCATCATATGAATACAGCCCGGTTTATTCTATTGCTGATGGGCATTTGAGTTTGTTCCAATCTTGAGGGAATGAATCGCCTATGAATGTATCTCACAAATATAAGGCTGAGCAAAAGAAGTCATAGCCCCAAAGAGTATCCTTTGTATAATTCGATGTTATGCCTTTTTTTTTTTTTTCAGGGAGGGGGATGTTAATGACTGAAGGGGAATGCAAGGGGTCCCCGGGGTGCTAGCGATGTTCTAGTTCTTGAGTTAAATTGATATTTAAACAGATATGTTTCCTTCATGAAAAATCATGAAAATCACATCTATAATCCACATCCTTGGACATATGTATGTTATTTATTAAAATATTTAACAACATTACAGCCCAACCATGATTGATTTTAACAGAGTCATGCTCTAATGACTAGTGTTATGAGATTTACACTTTCTTACTGAGGTGCAACAGACAGGAAGACATTTTGAGGGAAATACTGACCCTTTGATAGTTACAGTGAAAAGCCTAGCGATATGAGGGAAATCAGTCAGAGAAGGACAGATATCCTATGTTTTCACCCATGTGGATCTTAAGAAACTTAACAGGAGATCGTGGGGGAAGAGGAAGGGAAAAACTAGTTACAAATAGTGAGGGAGGGAGACAAACCACAAGAGACTCTTAAGTAGAGAGAACAAACTGAGGGTCGATGGGTGGGGGAGATGGGTGATGGGCATCGAGGAGGGCACCTGCTGGGATGAGCACTGGCTGTTGTATGTAAGCCAACTGACAATAAATTATATTGATAAAATAAATAAATAAAATAAGATTACAAAAAAGAAAAGTCTAGGGGAGCCTGGGTGGCTCAGTCGGTTAAGCGTCCGACTTTGGCTCAGGTCATGATCTCATGGTTCGTGGGTTTGAGCCCCGCATCGGGCTCTGTGCTAACAGCTCAGAGCCTGGAGCCTGCTTCGGATTCTGTGTCTCCTTCTCTCTCTCCCCCTCCTCCAGTCATGCTCTGTCTCGCTCTGTTTCTCAAAAATAAATAAATGACAAAAAAAAAAAAACCCAAAAAGAAAAGTCTGGCAATAATTCAGATATCACTGTTCATGGAAACCTGTTGGCCATTACTACATATCAGACACTGTTTCAAATGCTTTCTCCGTACAAATTCATTGAATCCTCATAACAGCACTAGGAGGGCAGTATTCCCATTTCACAGAGAAGGAAATGGAGGCCCAGAGAGGTGAAGTAAGCACGGAAAGGTCACACAGCCGGTAAGTGGTAGAGCTGGGATTCTAGAGTCCACCATCGAGGGTCCAACATGTTGACATCTGAGGTCACAGGATGCCTTCTGAAACTGGTCCTTGGGAAGCTGGGCGGCCTGGGAAGCCCTCCAGCCTCGGCCACTGGCCCGAGTGTTTCTGGCCAACGGAGAGGAAATGCACCCCCATAGCGTGGATGTTGTCGTATTTTTAAAAAGAAGTAAATAAGCCTCCTCATTTGCATGATATTTCACGCTGACTCTGCCTCTCAAACTGCTCTCCCATCTACACATGGCACTGTGGGATGCCTGCGATATTTTATAAAGTTAATAACTTTCTCTTAATTGGATGAGTTTATAGAATAGTCTGAGCAATTAACAATAATTATGCCAAAGACACTTTGATTCCAAGGATGCTCCACAAACATTGGCGTATTAAGCCATTTAGGGGGAAAAAAACAACAACCTACAACACTGACATGAAACAACACACGGGCGCACACTCACTCCCTGCAGGCTTGTGACCCAGAATAAGTCCCCGTTTCCAGGCCACAGGGTGGCGGGGCCTCTCTGAGATGCTAGAAAAGAAATGGCTCACGTCACACTCGGGTACACACCTGCAACCTTCTTCCCTTTGCCCCTCCTCGCTACGAAGAGGGGCTGCCGGGGCCAGGTCCTACTGACATTTGTTGGAGGACACAGTGTCCATGCCCAGGTGACAGGTGACGATGCAGGACAATGCCTCCTGAGCGACTGGCACAGACTCCTAACAAACTGGGTCTACAAGAGCCCCCGCGTGCCTCTCTGTGTCTTTGTCTCTTTCTGTCGCCGTTTCTCTGTCTCTCAGTCTCTGTCTGCCTCTGTGCCTATCTCTGTCTCCCACGTGCTACCTTGATCTCAACAATACGTTTCTCGGGATGACTTGATCAAAAAGGACACTGCCAAGGAACATGGAATTCAACATTACCCGAATCAAATGTCGGAGCTCTTCACTATAATGTTTCACGGTTTCTCCAATGTTCTACAGGGTGGCTGTTCAGTCTTTGCTGGGACACCTCCACTGATGGGGAACTCACTACCTTCTAAAGGCATCCATTTCATTTTAAGATAGCTGTAAAGACGAGAATCATCTTCTCTATCAGGAATGGAGCAGGGTTTTATCTCCATGGAGCCCCCATCAAGCTTCTGCTCTTTGGAGGATACATGAACTCCTTTCATACAGACGTCTCCCTGTTTTTCATCACCTGACCGATCGAGTCAGGGTCTCCCCGGTCAGCTCAAGTCTTCCCTTCTGCAGGCGGGTGAGCCTAGATCCTTGTCACCTTTTTTTTATCATTCCAAGCCAGCTTCAGCAACCCATCCATCTGAATAGCGAATTCCAGCCTTAAGACAAAACAGGTCCCTGGTCTAAAGTGTTCACGTGACCTTCATCTCTTTATAGTAGCTTAGGTTTGGTTAGTTTAACCAAACCGAACCAAACCAAACAAGAATCGGTCTTTGCAGGCAAATGGATGCTAATATTTGAGCTGGGGCAAATGCACGGGGAGGGGAGAGGCATATCCGTGGGGTAAAGGAAAGCCCAGGGTTGAGAGATAGGATCGCTTGCACCTAATGCTGTCTTAGGCAGCCCAAGTTCAGCACCAGCAGGCTTGTCCCTCAGCCCTGTGGGACAGTTTTAAGTGCCAGCACCGCTCGCTGGGGAGGGTGCCCCTGGGAGAGTGGGACCTCCATGCCAGGCTGCGATAATGCACAAGTGTGCTCCTTTGTCTGCACCGTCCCGCCATTGAGGCTGCCTCAAAGCTCAGGGAGCCAATTCCTGACCTGTCTCCTTTGCCTTTCTCTCCATCCCCTCCCTCCCCAGCTCCACTCTTGCCTTTATGGTTCTAGCTCGGGGCGCCCATGCCAGCCCATCTGTTCAGTCCCATATGCTTCCCTCAAGGACTGCCAAGTCGGGACCGGTGCTCAGTGACTCGCCTCCAGCCCCAGTGGCTGGACCGACACCTCTTCTGCCCAACCCGGTCGCTAGGAAACAGCCTGGCTGCCAGGTCAGCAGGACCCTTTCTGCTGGCTCCCCCCGCCCCGGGACACCTGATGAGCCCCCAGGCCGGCCTTCCGGGGGTACTGTCCCCTGGTCAGGATCCAGGTCCTTGGAAAAGCGCAGACAAGCATGACCCTCTCAGGCTGGAAAGTCCCACCCGTTATGAATCTGTAAGTCATGCAGAGTGGAGATTACATTTTGGAAAAATTAATATCTGTAGGACAATCGAAAAGATGTTTAATCTTTCTCTTGTGCCCTTTGCAAATCTGTTGTCCCTTTTTAGCTAAAGAACCTAAAAGCGATTGTGGATAACATATTTTGATTCCAAGATGTTCATGTTGGTATACTTCAAGGGGCATAAGTGAAGATTCGAAAAACATGACAACATTTTGGAAATTCAGAGTTCCTTTTCTTTTTCTTTTCTTTTTTTTTTTTTTGCTAGTGGAGATGTAGTTTATGAATGCACCTTTATATGCTTTCACACATCCACAGCCTGTCATAGGTCGTAGGGCAAAGGGTACCGTTGCCTGTTCCCTAGCAAATTCTTTTGACAGGGTGCTAAAAGGCACGATGCAAGGGAATCATGTTAAAAAAAAAAAAAATCTGAGTTCAAATTCTGACTCTTGCATTTATTAGCTTTGTGACTTTGGGCAACGTCTCTGAGCCTCAGTTTCCCAATCTATAAAATGGGGATAGTAAATCCTACTCCATAAATTTGGCAAGGAAATGAAAACAAATTTGGTAAGGCACTTAGCACGAAGGCTGGCCCGCTGTTAACAACAGATCGCTGCTGAATAGATTAGCCTGGTGAATTACAGCCTTGTGACTTTGAGGTCCCAAATGCACACGGTCCCCAAACGGAGTCCTAGCTTCTAAGCCCTGGATGAAGCTCTTAAAGTAGATGAGAAAGCAGCTCGGACCAGCAGACGTGGGGACATGATCTAGCTTCTCTGCACAAACGCGAACTAGGGCTGAATTTCAGCAGCCGCTGAAAACAGCAGAGAGCTAACAAATTGGTCTCTTTACCCTGCTCGTACGTGTAAACACTGCCTGCTCCCCTCCCTCTCCCCCCTCCCTTCCCTTCTCTTCCCCCACACTGATGGATACCCCTCCCCACTAAGATTAGATTGAATTCCAGTTTTATAAGGCCACTCTGACACCTACAGCCAACCAGCTGCTCCATTTAATAGGAAAGACACTGTGACTGAAATTAACTCCAGAGGGGAGATTTCCGAGCCACTGCTCAGACAGTCTTGTCTGCTTGTACCAGTTTGGACTAGAGCCCCGCACCTTGCCACACCTCCTCCCTTCCCTTCTCCGTGTCACAGAGGAAACACCTTTGCTCCTACAAACCCATCCTAGGCCTAGACAGGCAGGATGGGGTGCCGATCCCACAGGGACAAGCAGAGACCAAATGCACAGAAAATTAAGTCAGTGTAAAAAGTTAAAAAGAGTGGATGTGGGGCGCCTGGGTGGCTTAGTCGGTTGAGCGTCCGACTTTCGCTTGGGTCATGATCTCGTGGTTCGTGGGTTCGAGCCCCGCGTCGGGCTCTGTGCTGACTGCCAGCTCGGAGCCTGGAGCCTGTTTCAGTCTGTGACTCCCTCTCTCTCTGACCCTCCCCTGCTCACACTGTCTCTCTCTCTCTCCTAGAAATAAATAAAAAAAAAAAAAAAAAAAAAAAAAAAAAAAAAGAGTGGATGTGGAATCAGACAGATGGAGTCCAATTCCATCTGCACCACCTATTAGCTGTGTGACCTTGGGCAAGTGGCTAATCCTCTCTGGGCCTCAGTTTTCTCCACGGCAAAATAGGTATAATAATAACTAGGGTGGGGCAATTGTGAGAATTCAGGAAAATAATGCACATATAGACGTTTCATGGAGCACGAGGCATACATAGTAGGCGCTTAACAAAGGGCAGCCTGGCTAAAGCCTAGATTTCAGCTTTGCGGCAGAGACAGAAAAGTCTCCCAGCTTGCAAGAATTTCTCTATTCCAGCTAAACAGTTTACTGTCTATGGACATGGCATCTGGGGCAATTAAGCTGAGAATGGAGATACTTGCGCTCCTTTCAAAGCCCTGCTCGAAATTTCCTTCCATTAGGAAGCCTTCTTTAATCAAACCACTCAGGTTTTATTGTTCTTTTTATGGGTGCCTTTCAGCACCTATGAACACATTTGAGACTATAGAGAAAACTCAATGATAAGTAAACATGATAGCTGGATGCTTAACTGGTCCCCTACACAGGTAGGGACCAATGCATTTGCTGACATCTGAAAACCAAGGTTAAGTAATTTGCAGATAGCTCTGTGGTGACACCTGTCTGTGAAATCTGGCACTGCAGACCAGCTCTAGTAGACCTGGAAATATTTGAACCAAAGGTCCGGGCAGGGAGGAGGACATCAGGGGATTCTGAGCCTCAAGGAAAGGACCTACGTGTACACTAGCAGGTACATTTTTCCTGAAAATGTTCATATTCCTTCTGCCCAGCTGGACTCTAGGATTATAAGAGTGGGGCTATTATGTCTTTCTTTGGGGAAGACACTGTACATAAGGAATTAGGAGCTGGGCTCGGGCACTTACTGGCTGCGTGGTTTGGGTAAGTTAATCACCATCACTAAGCCTCATCTCCTTATTTCCCCACTAGAGATAATATTTACCTCGAAGGATTAACTCGAAGTTTAAAGGAGATCATGTGTGAAAAATACCTGCCACTTATTAGCTGCATGTCCATAATTAACATATATATCTTCCCTGAGCCTCAGCGTTGCCATCGGAAAAGTGGGGTCATTGTGAGGTTACCATGAGGATCAAAGGAAAGGATGTGTTTTGCAAAAAGCGTTCTACAAATTGAAATGCTATTTAAATATTCCGCTGTTAGCATGGCAAGCAGACTACATGGTCTGACACCTTGATGACTCTCACTCTACGTTTGGGGAATGAATGAGTGGCGGACCGAGGGACCATTTCCCGCTCGCCTAGGCCAGGCTCAGATGCTTGCCGAAATGAGGACCCCCACGAAAGGAGAAGAGGTCTGGCCAGATCACTACCACATTGATTTTTTTTCCCCACCAGATCCCTATTTAGCTTCGCTCACCCCAAGGGGCCAGCCGCCTAGGAGCCGTGCAGAGGAGGCAGTTTTGCGCCAGTCCCCTTGCTTCGCCACATGGACACACAGCCTCCTTGGTGTGAAGCAATGAAGCTGAACAGCTACCATTTGTAAGATGCGAATTTTGATTTGTCTTTCAGGAGCAGGGGCCGGCTACACAAAGATGCCCTCCCTTATCTCCCCCTGCACTGGATGGAGTGCAGGTCGCATGAAGCTGGGTGGCAACGTACAGTGGTGTGGAGCCTGTACCACTAAGAGCCCCGAAGTGGAGCAGACACAGAAAACTTCCTGGGCCTCCGAGAACACCGTCCTAACCAAGTGAGCTGACTGTTCCCTCCATCCTCACACGGAGTATTTTCGTGTGTACCTTCTGGAGCTGCCACTCCACTGCAGGTCTAGATGAAGGGGCTCATGGCCCCTCCTTCATGTCCCATTTCTCCTACTCTATTCAGTTCTGAATGATCTGAGCCCTGATCCACTGGAGAGGAGGGGAGCCCAGGACCCAAGGCCATTAGCAGGTCCTGAAATAGGTCTAGTTCGTCTTCACTACATATGCTTTGGGGCTCCTGCTCTCTGAAGGCACACAGCATGTGAGTCATTTCCTACGCTGTGCCTCTACAGGATCCCATGGGCAACAGGTTCAGCAAGTAATATCTATGATGTATCTTTACAAAGAAATAATAACATTCACCGAGTCCATACTGTGTATGAGTCACTGCAAGATGTATACACACACACCCAACATCTTCTGCTGGGCTGAAGAGCATGACCATGGTGAGTGTTGATCTTATTTTATATTTTTTAATTTAAATGTTTTAATGTTTATTCTTGAGAGAGAGAGAGAGCATGAGCAGGGGAGGCACAGAGAGAGGGGGAGACACAGAATCTGAAACAGGCTCCAGGCTCAAAGCTGTCAGCCCAGAGCCCGATGTAGAGCTCGAACTCACAAACTGTGAGATCATCACCTGAGCCGAAGTCAGATGCTCAACTGAATGAGCCACCCAGGCGCCCCTGAGTGTTGACTTTAAAGTAGGCTTAGTCTGAGTTCAAATCTTGGTTCCATCCTAGCTCTGGGACCTCATTTATGTTATTTAATATCTCAAAGCCCTATCCTTGCCCTTCCTCCCTCTTCAGGGACATAAAACCCCTGGTTTTCATCAACTAACATCAGTTGAAAATCCCTATGATGGTAAAGGGTGTCTGCTTGTCTAACATGCTAAACTCTTCTACGGGAAAGCACACTGGTGTGGGATCTGGGGTCACATAGTCTCTGCTCCATCACTTACCGGCTATGGGACCTTGGGGACGTTAAATAACCTGAGGGTCGGTTTCCTTGCCTCTAAAATGAGGATAATATTGATGCTGATCTCACTGTATTCCTGGGAAAGTTGGATGAGGCAATGCTCTAAAACACGTAGCCCAGTGCCTGGTACCTGGTTAACGTTCAATAAATCTTGGCTATTATTAACTAAACCTCCCAACAGATCAGGCAACAGAGGCTCAAGAAATGAAGTAACTTGGGGCGCTTGGGTGGCTTAGTCGGTTAAGTGTCCGACTTTCGCTTAGGTCATGATCTCGCAGTTCGTGGGTTCGAGCCCCGCGTCACGCTCTGTGCTGACTGCCGGCTCAGAGCCTGGAGCCTGTTTCAATCTGTGGCTCCCTCTCTCTCTGACCCTCCCCTGCTCATGCTGTCTCCCTCTCTCCTAGAAATAAATAAAACATTAAAAAAAAAATTAAGAAAAAAAAAAGAAATGAAGTAACTTGCAGTTACTTCGCCTGAGATTTGAATCCAGCTCTCTGACATCAACAAGTGGTATCACTCTGGGAGGACAATGGCTCGCTGTCCCCAGACACGAAAGGCGCTGTGAAGGCTTTACTCCAAAGAGAATCCTGGTGGGTGTCAGGTACCATAAAGGACACGCGGGATGGGGGCTCTCTGTACAGGAAGCACAATGGAGAAACAGAATAGCTTACCCTCAGTAAACCATTAACTTCCCTTTCATAATTTGTGGGCTCCAAATTAAGTCTACCCAACTCCTAAACCACCCACCAGCTTCAGCTTGATTGAAATGAGCTGAACTGAAGTGACAGCATCATAAGGTGCTCACTGAGAAGGTGAGAAGGGTCAGCAGCAGAGGCAACAGCCAGAGGAAGGCCCCTCGGCAAGGCCTACAGAGAGGAGGTGACTCTTACTCAGTCTCCAAAGAATGACTGGCTTATGAGGTCTCTCCGTGGGGTTCGCCGGTGTCACCAGAGAAGACCCTCACCCTCACTCCTTGGCCCTTGAATGCGCTCACTCCCCAGCTGGGGTGGGGGGGCACTCTCAGCCGTCCCCCACAGAGAGACCGCATAAGCCCCTGGTTCAAGTGCCGCCCCTGGTTGGAGTCACAGCTTCAAGAGCCAGCCTGCAGGGTAGAGAAGCCTTCCAGTGAGGATTTCTCTGGCTGCAGCACAGATTAATTTGTGGCCTGGCAGAGAAGAGAGCAGCGGAGTTTGGGGGGCAGGCTCGGCTTTGGGGTCTAGGTCAGCGGTTCCCGAACTTGTCCACGCACTGGAATCATCGGATGCGCTTCCAGATCCGCCAGTGCCTGAATGGCATCGGTCTCCGTGTGGCCTGCGCTCTGGACAGTTTCAAAGTCCCCCTGGGGGTGATTCGAATGTGAATCGCCGGGCTGGGACTTCTTTGGAGAAGGGGTTCTTCTTCCTCGGAGAAGGGGGAAGTCCAGCTCAGAAAAACCACCTGAACGCGAAGAAAGGGATTCTGGGACCCTCAGAAAGGTCCCTCTCTGGCTCACAAAATACCTCTGCCCCCTTCTCCCTCCCCCCTGAAGCTCCTTTCATCGGACAAACCTCTTCATTGCACAGGGAGCCATAAGGCTTATGACGCCAGTGCCCCTGGGGGGAGAGAAAGTGACCCCCACTCACGCCAAGCTGTGCCTGACGAGAAGCTTGGCCTTGTCCCTGCCTGTGGAAACCGTAAACCTAGAGGGGGGTCCCCTCATCACTTCAGAAGTGAAGACACGGGGCCTCAGAGGTGGGACGTGGCCAGGGCCAGCCCTCCAGCAGGTCAGCAGTAGAGCCTGAGGGCAGACAGGGTACTTTCCACCCTTGACACCACTTGGTGAGGAAACGGCCTTTGACTGTGAAAAACGGAGGTGTGTCCCACAGGTGTCCCCTGTCGGACACTGCACTGCCCCAAAACGGCCTGTGGAAAAATGTCAGACTTTTTTTTTTTTTTTTTTTTTTTGCTGGCCAACAATGTCTGTGGACGCTGTGGGCACGAACGGGCTGTAAGGTATGGCCGGTGCTGTCCTGGGCAGACGGGACGCCACCCTGCTAGTGGCTAGTGTTGCCTGTTTTCAGGGCACACTTCCCTCTTCTTAATCCAAGGATCTTCATACTTTCCTGGTTTGACCTGGGGACAAGGTTGGATTGATGAGCCACTATCAGCGAGGTAGACTCCAGGGCTCTTTTATTCACTGGGTCAGTCGTGTGTCCCTTCCGGCCTCAGTCTCCTCCTCTGTAAAGATTGGGGGGAGGGGGGGTGATGCAGCTTGCCCTACGGCCGTGAGGACCAAAGCACAGTGTGTACAAGTGTGTGGTGGATTCTAAAGCTCTTCACCAACGGGAGCCCTTATGCTGGGGCCTTACTTTCTCATCTGTCTCAGGGCACCAGCACCCCTCGGGCTCCAGAGCCCACGCCCGCACACCCAGGGACTGGAGGGGCCCAGCTCGCTGGCCTGTGGGCCCCAAGAACTGTCCTCCACACCCAGGTCAGGACTGAGAGGCCCTAGCTAGCGGGCACATAGTAGGGCTACTCTCGTAATATACTCCTCAGTGCCCGTTACCTGCCCACCACCAGCACTTTAGTTCTCTAGGAAGACAGAGAGGGAAGGGGGAAACAAAGGAAGACAGAGAGAGGACGGGGAAACAAAGGCACACGAGAGACAGGCCAGGCCTGTCGGCTGTGGTCCCTGTGAGACTTTACATTTAGGAAGATAAGCTGACATTTACGGCGAGAAGTTTTATTTCTGGGTAAATAACCTCTAATAGCGTAGGTCATTACACTAATTACGGCAGATAATTAATTTTCTAGTTCTTTTTTTAGGTGGCCACATATTACAAGAGAAACATAATTTATTCCTTTTCTTCCTGGTCAGATATGATGGGGCTCGTCCCTTCTTCTTCCCTGACCGGAACCCGAGAGAGCAGGGAGTTTTCCTTCGGTTCCCCAGTCCCCCGAGATAGCCCTAGAGGTGGCGAAGACCTCTCCAACCCTTTCTCGCACATCGTGCTCATGCAGAAGCTTTCCTCGACAGCACCTGAGGGATGCCAATGAGGGGGATTTTGGGTGGCTCTGCCCAGTTTCCCTGAGGCCGGCCCCTTGGGCACGTGGCTCGTGCTTGCCTTCAAGGCTTTGGCTAAAGGCTGTCACGTGCCCTCCATGCTGGAGCACGTGGTAGAGCCAGGGAACACGGAGTGAACTCACTCCGGCCTCTGAGCCATCGCATCCATGTTCCCTACCGTCTGGATGCCCAGGTCCGCCCTTCCACGCAGACCCCGCCCGTGACCATGGCTTGGCTCCGCTTTGAGCCGAGCAGCCGTAACTCGGCGGGAGCTCATCTCTAGAGTGCCCAGCAGGGAATTTTAGGCCTCTCTGGGCCGGGCTCTTTGAATATATTACCTCATTTAATTTTCAAAGGAGGTTCCAAATCTTGTATAAGGAGCCAAGGAAACTGAGGCTCAAAGACGTTAAGTGCCTTGTCCAAGATCACACACCTGGGAACGTGGCCAGGCTGGGAGGGACCTCGGGCCCAGAGCCAGTGAACCTCCTCCTCCAGCAGCCCCGCCCCATTGCTCACATTCTCTTTTTATAAGGGATTAGGCTCCTCATGTCCTTCCAGAACTCATCAGAGTCCCAAACTCCTAAGCCCTAGGATTACTTAGTAGGACTATCCTTCCCCAAGGGGACAAGCGGCATCTCTGGATCCAGCGCCTCACATCTCCCACAGGGAGCCGCAGGGGCCTGGGGCTTCGCAGTCATTCTCCTGATGTGGTAAAGGCGTTTGCCTTTCCTAAAGCCCACTCGTCACACATCGCATTTGAACCTTACGACAATCCCGTGTGGGAGACGTCAGCACGTCATGATTCCAACATCAGAGCTGGAGGCTGAGGTGCCCCAAACTGACGTGGCCGAGCGGACGTCAAGACAGAGCTGGAACCCGATCACCAGCCCCTTGTCCCAGGATTTCCTGCGCGAAACAGTGGTGAGTGGAAGCCGTGAAGGAGGGGCACCAGGGGCGGCCTCTGTCCAAGACCCCCTTCCTGGAGGGGAAGCGTGGACATTCCCCACGTCCCCTAGGTCAGGGAGGGGGCAGCAGGGGCCTGAGTCCGGGCAGCTCTGCCTTCCTCACTCAGCTTCCCAGGACCGTCCGGACCACTGGC
>NW_027527824.1:6056949-6073790 GCF_008692635.1 Crocuta crocuta | reverse complement strand
AAGCGAAAGTCGGACGCTTAACCGACTAAGCCTCCCAGGCGCCCCTACTCCCCCTCCTAGATCTTGCCGGCCCCTCGGTCTGTGAGCCCAGCCCCAGCATGTCCCCTGAGCCTCACTTGCCCCTCAGACACACCAAGTCTCCAGAGGGCCCTGCGGTCAGTCCCCTCCCCGCACACACTTCGTTCGTTCATTCATTCATTCATTCATTCATTCATTCAAAAATTCCCTATTGAAACTTTACTGACGGACATCGGTACATGCACATTCATAGGGGCATTATTCACAAAAGGCCAAAGGGTCAAAGCAGTGCAAGTAACCACGGACAGGATGTGGTCAGTAAGTACAATGGAATATTCCTCGGCCTTAGAAAGAAAAACAAATTCTGACACATGTTCCGACACGGACAACCTTTGAAGACACTCTGCTACGTGGACTGAACCAGTTACAGAAGAACGAATATCATATGATTCTATTTACGTGAGATACTGAGAGGAATCAAAGTCACAGAGACGGAAAGCACAACAGTGGCTTGGCAGAGGCTGGGGGTGGAGGAAATGGGGAGCTATTGTATAACAGAGCTTTAGTTCGAGGGATGAGAAAGTTCTGGAGATGGATGGGGGTGAGGTAGTAGTTGTATAACAATGTGAATGTACTTTATGCCACTGCAGATTTAAAGACTGTCAAGATGGCGGGCGCCCGGCTGGCTCCATCGGAAGAGCACGTGACTCATTCTCAGGGTTGTGAGTTTGAGCCCCACCTTGGGTATAAAGAGGACTAAGAAAAACAAGAAAACTTTTAAAAAATGGTTACATTTTATGTTATGCGTAGCTAATCACTAGTCTTAAAAAGCTTTATTGGGTGCCTATCGTATGCCAGATGCAGTTTTAGGTTGTGAGGACGTGACAGTGAACAAAACAGAGGGAAAAAAATCCCTGTCCCTGTAACACTTACACTCCTGGTGGGGAAGAGAGACAATGAACAAATAAGGAAATTGATATTGTGGGTCAAGTGGTTGATAAGTGCTCTGAAGAGAAATAAAGTGGGAGAAGGGGGAAGCAAATGATGTGGGAGCTGCTATTTCATATGGAGGCTCAGAGATGGCCTCTGAGATGATACTGGAGGGCTTACCTAGAGGATAGGATGGGCTGCGCCCCGTGGATGCTATTCCTGAGGGAAAACCAGCAAGTGCAAGGGCCCTGAGGCAGGGGGCCAGTGTGCCTGGGGCAGAGTGAGCCAGGGTGAGAGGAGCACAGAGCCAGATCACGGAGGGCTTGGAGGCCAGACTCTGGATTTCATTAGTGTGATCTCCTTGTGTTTCATGGCCCCATCACTTTCCCTGTCAACTGGCTTTCAGACCTTTGACTAACTTCGCTGATTAAGAGCTTGGACTCTGGGGGTGTCTGGTGGCTCAGTCAGCTGAGCATCTGACTCTCGGTTTTAGCTCAGGTCATGATCTAATGGTTTATGGATTTATGGCATCCAGCCCCATGTCAGGCTCCGCACTGGCCTGCTTGGCATTCTCTCTCTCCCTCTCTCTCTGCCCCTGCCCATGTGTGTGCGCTTGCTCGCTCTCTCTCTCTCTCTCTATATATAGTTTACATATATATATATAAACAAACAAACTAATTAACAAACAAGAGGAACTTGGACTCTGAAGATACTGAGCAGCTCAGGGCTTAGTTTCCTCATCTGTAAAATGGGGACAGCACCAATAACGCTTCCTTTGTATAATGCACCCTTACTAAGGGTTAGCTTTTATTATTCTGGCTTGCTGTGACTTTCCTGCCCTTGCCCTGAGTAGCTGATCTGTGGCTGAGTCCTCTTAAGCCCACCTCAGTGGGCCTGGGGTGGTTCCTCACATGCCCCTCTACCTCCAGCACCTGGGACACAGTCCCCGAGGGGACAGCCTGGTTCCTGAGCAGGAAACCCCTCACATGCCCTGCACGGACCCTCCTCCACCGTCCCCCCTCCTCGTCCCCTCACTTGACCAGTTGCCTCACTTCCTTTGGTTCTGGTCTTGTCTCTCCCCCCTCTAGTGGGAGATGACAGATGCCACTGTCCACCCTCTAGTCCACGCCCAGATCACATGCTGGCTCCCCGGACAGTCCTGCCTCTGCTCTCCCTCCGAGCTGATGTGTTCATGTGGCTTCCACATCCGCCCTTCTCCCGCCTCCCTCTGCCAAAGTCACTCAAAGTCCCCACACGGCGTGGACCCAGCCGGGCCCCGAGCATGGATCATCCGAGTAGAACGTGCGTGCGCTCCCCAAAACGCAGATGGAAATTAGGAATGGCAGACTGAGCCGTGCTAATGAAGCTTTAAAAAAACCCAACAGATCTAGGGAATTTAAAAAAAAAAGGTGAAGAAGAAATCAGCTCTACTTCAGGAGCAAGCGTGCTCTGCGGAGAGGTCTGGTGATTTCCACTGAGATGCGTCACCCCCTGGAGGGTGGGGGGTGTGAGGTCCAGTTCTGGAGGCTCAGCGGCACTGACAGGCAAGCGCCTTTGGCAAGGCAGTAACCCCGTGTCCCCAGGGCCCCAGTCGCTTTCTCTAAGAGGCCTGTGTCACTGCTGCGCTGGCCGGGACAGGGATCCCTAAGCTTGCTCGTCCTTGAGCTGGGGGTCGGGCCTGGGGGTCCGCGGAGCCGATGGCTGTCTGTGCAGAGCGCTTGCTGGGACTGACTGTGGGACGGGGTGGCCTGAGGGCCACGTGCTGGCTCTGGGATCTGGGACTGCACCCTGGGAGCCCTGGGGACAGAGGGCAATGCTCTTCCAGCCAGAGACGTCTGGGCAGGGTGATGAGAAACCACTAGCAAGATGGGTGGGCAGAGAGCCACAGAAACCCAAAGTGACAGACACTGGGGGAGATAGTCTGAGTCTCAGAAAAGGGGGAGGACATGGATGTTCCTGTTGGACACAGGGGTGAAGCCTCCCACTCTGGAGCCCCCTCCTCGTTCGTCTCAAAGGCCCCTAACCTACTGCGAGGAGAGTGGGGAGGAAGGGAACAGACAGCAAGATGGCCGAGCGGGCCCGCCCACTCTGCCTGAGCGGGTCACCGAATGCACTTGATGTGCCTGCTCACTGCCACGCACCTGCTCGGCTCAGCGGCCTGGGAGACACGCAGACCCCCGACTCCAGAACCCCCACAGCGCCTTCTGCCGTTCCAGGAGAAGGCGCCGGCTCCCGGGGCTCCCGGCACGCTCTGGGTGCAGATGTGGGGCAACAAGGCAGAGTATGGGGGCGGGGAGGCAGACAGCCCACGCTGCCAGGTAGCCTCCCCTGGGGACACACAGAAGGCGTGGCAGGCCCGTCTTCCCACAAACCCAGGCTGACAACACACTGGGCGGGTGTGACAGGAGCCTATGGCCCCCCGTTGCAGGGGACTACCATTAGTCCCGAGAAATAAGAACTTGTGTTGCACCCATTTCATAAATGTGGAAACTGAGGCATAGAGAAGCAAAATAAACCACCCACAGTTACACAGGGAGTGGCAGGCAGAGCCAAGCTCTGAAAATAGGCAGTGGGACTCTGGATTCCACACTCTGGGAGTGAGAACAAGCCTGTTCTAAAGAACATCCCTACTGGACCGTTTCAGCGTGGTGACCGGGAGCATAGTTGAAGAACGCCTGCTTCAAACCTCAGCACTGACACTCTTCCCGGATGTGCGACCTTGGGCAGGTCATGTGACCTCCTTCTGCTTTAGTTTCCTCATCTATAAAGCTGGAGTGACAGCTTTTAGGGACAAGGGTCGTGAAGACTGAACGAAATCGGGCACACAACACGCTCAGGAGGGAATACGGCACATAGTAGGTGCTCAGTAAATGTGAGCTGTTATTGTTCTATAGGAAGGAGATCATCGGTGCCAACGGCAGGGAAGAGGTGGGTGGAAGGGGAGAAACAAGCCCTCCAGAAGGATGAAGGGGCCTCTGGGAAGATGACGCCACCGACCATCCTGTCCCTGCCTGGGACACAGCAACACGGAAGGCCCAGATCTGGGCTTCCTCGGGCCTCCTGCTGCCATGCAGCCTCAGCCCTGCCCTGCAGAATAATAGGGCTTCTATAACTCAGTGCTCCCTGGGGAGCCCGAGGGGACCCAGTCAGGCCCCATCCAGTGCTCACCTCGCACGCCCCAGTCTTTCCAGTGTCTTCTCTCCACTGGATCCCAGACTCTAGGCTCTCAGAGACCAGAGAGAAGAGTTCAGTTCAGACGAAAGGGCAGTCTCTTTAGGAACATCTGCATTTCGAAAGAAGCCCAAAGGGAGAGAACAATGCTTATTAGGAAAGGATGCATTCAAATATTAGACAGCGGGAGCAGGCAGATGTTTCTGTGAGCTCGTGTGTGTGCACGCACGTGTGCATGGGTGTGCCCACCTGCATGGACGCGTGTGAGCGCGCCCATCAGTGTGTGTGCACGTGCGTGCGTATGCACATTCACGAGTGCTCAGCAGTCCATCAACTGATCATCTGCCCGTCTAACCCTCCAGTCACTCAAGCCTTTGCCCCCAGGGCCAGGCCCTGAGCTAAGCCCTGAAGTGACAGAGGACAGCCATCTGGGCCCTGTCCCTACAGATGGGAGCTCCTGGTCACGTCGCAGGCTCACGCCAGGCCAGAACAGGCAGGACTCAGAGCAGCAAAGCCTTCTACCTTCTGAGGAGCAGTGACGGCCCCGGGACGTCACACACACATACACGTGCCTACACGGGTGCACTCACGCGTGTCTGCAGGGCCACAGGACATGCTCACTAGTGTCCCCAGGATGCACTCATGCCAGCTGCAGCCTCCACGCCACAGAGAAGTGTTTTCTGCGGCCTCATTATCAGAGGCTAACCACCTGCCATCTCAGATGCTCCCAGGGATGGGAGGCTCACCACCTATCCAGAGGGGCCTCTGAGTTCCAAGCCGCTCTAGCTGTTGGGTTACAGTAAAAAAGAATCCGTTCTCTCCACCCCCGGCCTCACGGCCCTGGTCCTAGGCCTGGAGGTAGCTGCCGGTGGAGATTCTGTTCTCCCAAAGGTTTCTCTTCTAAACTTTGCTCAGATGATGAGTTCCAGCCTCTCACTGGCCTGACACCCCTCGTCCTATCCTGCTTCAACAGAGCAGGCTATCGAAGGCCTCGGTTCTGGGAGCTGGGAGGCCACTGGCCAATTTGGTCAAATCAAGTCACACCAGAGTGGCCCAGACTTGCACCAAATGGTACGGCACGGCTCCCACATTTGGTCAGGTCCGGGGTACGGCTTTGTTAAAAGAATGAACCCTGAAATACCCCCTATTTAAAAAAATTCAGGCTCATGCGGGTCTCTTTTCCTTTGATTTCTTTGGCTGGATCATACTAACTCCGTCACGGCACTCATCGCTACCATTTATGAAGCGTTTATTATGTGTCAGGTACCACGAGAAGAGCTCCATCAGCTCATTTAATTCTTCTAACAATGTGAGGTAGTGACACTAATAAAGGAATCTGAGCCCTGCCTATGTTTACACAGTGCTTACCCAGTGAGTGGGGACTTCAAAGTCAGAGTTCCTGACCACGAGGCTGCACGGGGAGCCTGGCCAGGTGGAGCCTAAGTGTCTTACCGACACTAGGGTGATACCACCTTGTCCTTCGACCTTCTGAACAGGGGAGACAACATAAAGCAAGGTCTCTTCGCCACCTGGAATTTGGGGTAACAACTCCCACGAAAAGTGGGCAGCTGCGGATAGCGCGTGACTCTCTGTGGTCCATGGGCACCTGGGCACCCGTTGGCTGAAAGGTCATGGCTCCTCGCCCTCGACCACACCTTGGCCAGCCCGGGCTCCAGCCACCGCTCAGTGAAGGACCTTCTTCTGTTCCCACTAAAAACACGGCTCCCCGCTGAGAGGGCGGGGAGGAGACAGGCGCAGTCACATTCAGGCTTTGCTCTCCATCAGCACAGAATGAGGGCTCTGAGTGCTCTAAAAACTGGGTTAAAAATGGCTTGGCTGTACCTATCTTATCTGCTTTATACTGAAAGCCTTCAGCGCGTGGCAGGTTTTCACGCAGAATTTTCCTTGCTAATCCCCCTTTGTTAGCTCTGATACCGACATTGCAATACCAGCCTCGTCTGGGCGATTTGAGAGGGATTACAGACCCTCAATCCTTCAGCATGTGGGAGAAGAATGTTTTCTTAAATCAAATTTTACACAAACCTGTTTTCAAAAATAATCAAAGTGCAAATCCCTCCTCAGGATTGAAGGTGGGGGGAAAGACACTTGTCTCTTCAAAATTCAACGCTGCATCGGAAGCTCGTCTCCTTGGAGGGCGAGGTGAAGGTGCGGAACCACCCGGCAGACTGACAGTGCCCACCCTTCACATCCCCCACACTTCTCCACTCGTTCATTGGGGCACTGAGAGGGAAGGTCAGACGCTCTGGCACGGGTCGGCGTTGACCTGACCTTGCTCTCTGGGCAGTATCGTGAGCAAGGTGGGGGGTGGGGGGCAAGGGGCCGATGCAAATTCAATTTCAACAAATACACAGTAATAACCTCTCACGTGCCGTGCGCCATGCTGGGCTTGCTGGGGGCCGTGAGGATCAATAAAGTTTTACTCTGGCCTTGAGGAAATCACAGTGGAGCAGGGAGGTAGCCACACACCTGGGGAATCTGAATACACGGCAGATGGGAACGCGGAGCTATAAGGAGCAGCGAGTGAGAGACAGGGAAGAGATTATCTTGCTCTCTTAGAGGGCTCCCTGGGGCTGAGGGAGCCTGGATGGGGGCTGTGTTTCTTAAGGACCGGAACCTTGGACGCCCCCAAAAGTTGTCCTGTACTGAGCAGGAAAAGGGTCAATGGGAATCAACTATACCCATCGCTGCCTCTGCTTTGTATGATACAAACCGCAGCGCTATACCCCTTCTGCCTGGCTTGGTACAACAGCCCATCTTTAGGGCTCCTTCCAGCTTCTACACGAGACTCTAGAAGGCCAGCAAAAGGACACCAATTGTGCTAGATGCTACCAGCCTGCGGGCCCAGTCCGAGGTGCTCAGCATCCTAGTCTGTGCTGCCTGGAATTTGCATTAGTGATTTCTCCTTAATGCTCTGGCGGCGGCAGCTGATCTGAGCCCCAAAGCCACATCCACCTGCAAATCCCCTCTCCCTCCTGCCCACCCCTCTCCCCTCTGCTGCTACCAACATACTCTTGAATCTGGGAGCCCAGCCGCAGGGTGGCCCCTCTGCCCCTCAAGGCTGCCTTCACGGTGACAGGTCACAAACAGGGAGCCTGGGGGGTCCGGAGCCTCAGCCAGCCACACGGCCCGGGCTCTCCTTTCCTGGTCCTAGAGTGAGGTGAAGGGGGAGCCTCTGGAGAGCCAAAGCCTCTTGGCAATAAATGGGCCTCGAAATCAGATTTTGGCTCTGCTGCTGTGCCGTGGCTGGGCGCCAGAGCAGCGTGGTCAGACCGTGAGCCCTCTCCTTCCTTGGCCGGCACGGCGCGCCCGCCGCCCCCCAGGCCCCCCACAGGCCGCTCAGCAGTGAGCAAATCGCCTCGTGGGGGCTGATTAAAGATGAACGCGCAGCCCCCCGAGGTTACTCGAAGCCCAGACTGCTCTCGGATGCATAACCCCGATATTTTCTTCTTAAGCAATTCTTCTGCTCTTTGATGTTCTGCAGCGACACACAATCATATTCGGTTTGGTGCACAGAAGGAGGAGGAGGAGGGGTCCGGGGAGGGGGGGGAGACGGCCCCGGCTCCGTCTGCCCGTGCTTTCCGGGCAGATTCGGTCGTAGCATTTCATCCCTGGCTGGTCAGGAATTCAGCAAGCTGCGGGCTGCCTCTCCGCAGCGCCAGGATTGCGGGTATCTCACGGAAGCGGTGCCAGTGGTTGGGTTTTATGGCTTCAAATGCCGAACTTCCCGATGTGTTTTATTTATTTTGAATTCTGTGACTCACTTATCATTCTCCCTTTCGCAGGGTGCCCCCGGGGGCTCAGAAGAAGGACGTGGGGCGCGCCCGGGACTCATGCTTGCCTGGGGGAGGAGAGAAGGGCAGGAAATGAGAAAAGAGAGGGCACGGGGAGGGGGGGGCTGAAAAGAAGATGTGATGGAAAGGAGGAGGAGGAAAGGAGACGGAAGGAGGTGGGCAAGCAGAAAACAGGGCGCGGTTTAGGAGACTGGAGGAGAAGTGGAGGGAAAAGAGGAGTCCATCCTTAGGACACGCAAGAGAGAAGGTGAGGACGCAGCAGAGGCAGGACGCTGGGAAAGGGTACTTTAACCACCAATAGGTACGGACGGGGGAAATCTATGGCCGGGGAACAGACGGGGCAGCGAGATCTACATCACTTAAATGGCTCGTACTGGGGTTGAACCCGTGGTGCTCGGCCCTTTCCTCTCCACCCCTTCCAAAGAGTAGCCAAGCCAAACTGGATCAGACGCAGACTCAGGCTTCAGGCAATTTCTCCTCTGTGCAGGCCCAGATCGCCTCCAGTGCCTGCCCACCCTGTCCCCTGAAGCCAGGGGCTCTGCCCTGACAGGTGGGGGAGACGGAAATGGGAAAGGGGTCAGTGCGGTACTGGGGGAAACTCCGTGTCTGGCCGATGAAAAACCGTATCCTCCGTTGGCATTACGGCGGCGGTGAATAAAATCACGCCGCGCTTCTCCTGGCCAGACATTTGGGGAATAGGTGAGTGTTTTCAAAGCATTCCTTTTTAAGAGTGAAACAGCAAGTTTCATTATCATATTTTAATTAAAAGGAAAAAATCCTATTAAACAATTCCCAATGTATTCGGATTAGCAAAAACCAGCACCTGAGACCCAGTAGCTCAGCATGTGTGAACACACTAACCAGACTCATTTTCCTCCGAAAGTCTCTGTACACCTGCCCCCTCCCCTCCAGCGACACAAATGCCTTCCCTAGGCTCCCCTGCATGCCGGCCACAGGGGAGTCCATGTTCCTCTCACCCCCCGCACCCCCAAGGGAGGCAGTATGTAGCCATATTCCCCCCAAAACATATTGGAACCCCCCCAAACTTCCTATTCAAAGCACTGTTGGCAAGAAACTGGGCTGTAGAATCAGGTGGTCCTGGGCCTGAAAACTGGTTCCCTACTTCCTGGTTGCGTGGCCACAGCCAATTCCTTGATTTCTCAGAGCTTCCATTTCCTGATTGGCAAAATGGGAAATCTATATCTACTTAATAGCATTGTTAGAAGGATTCAAAGTTATATATGAAAAGAACCCAGTACGGTGCCTAAATAGTAGTAGTGAGTAAGTCAACAGGAAAAGCCATTCTTATGTTACTGTTTGAAGACAAGCTAGAGGAAGGACTTCAGAAGCTCCAGACGAATACACCTTGCTCCATGAGCCCATGCGTCCACACTGGTCTCTCCGATTAACAACTACACCACAGGTGGTAGTGTCACAATTCCTCTTGCTTCCTGGTCTTTGCATATGCTGTTCTATCCCTACCTTCCCACCCGTCTTGTCTGGTTAACTCCTGCTCATCCATCCACTCTGGGTTTGGAAGTCACTTCCTTCGAGAAGCTTTTCCCACCTGGAGCTCAAGTCCTGACCCCTGTGCGTCCAGCCTCCCTGTGCTTCCTGCAATTCTAGAATGCGTCTCAGAGCAACTTGACAGTCTGTGTAAGAGTCTGGAATCCTCCCTTGAGACTGTGAGCTCCGTAAGAGCAGGCCTCAGGCCTTGCGCATATTGGTATCCATAGTAGGTAGCATAGGAGGTGTTCCATAAATGAGACACATGAGGGAAAATCAGACAACCAGATACAAAATGAGTAGGGAAAAGTGGCAATGGAAGTGACATTTTCTCACGGAAACAACTTAGAGGTCTAACTCGGGATCACTTGTTGAGATACGGTCTCCTGTCAAAAGCCAATGCAATGTGGTTGCATTAACAGAGAAAAAAATCTCCAGATAGAGACTGAGGTCTCTGCTCCCCCTCCATGGGTAAGCACAGCTGGGGTGCCGGGTGCTGTTTTAAATGCCCATCAGCACGGCACAGCCTGCCCCCGTGCAAGGTGAGGGGACCCCACTTCTCACGTCCTGAGACATGGCTAAGGGGCAGAAGATAGTTTAGCCGAAGTGGTCTGGGCCTCTCTCTATGCTTCTCCTAAAGCTGAGCTGCTGTGGGGCAATGGAGGGACCAGACATGTTCCGGGTGAGTCCAGGGGGAGACCCTACCCCGATCTGCATGGGGACACAGAACCAGTTCCACACGGAGTGACCACCCATCCAGTCTGCCCAGGGCGACCTCAGGCAAACCTCTTTGCCGTGCCTCACCCCCACCCCCCCTTCCCCGGCAGCACTAATCTTTCTGTTTCTATAGATTTGCTTTTTCTGGACATCTTATATGAATAGAACCACATAATATGTGGCCCTTTCTGACTGGCCTCTTTTACTTAGCATAACGTTTTAAGGTTGATCTGTGTTGTAGGATAATTTTGTTCTGTTTGTTTGCTTTGAGAGAGAGAGTGTGTGTGTAAGCAGGGCAGAGGGGCAGAGAGAGAGGGAGAATCTTAAGCAGGCTCCACACCCAGCACAGAGCCCAACGTGGGGCTTGATTCCACGACCTTGGGACCATGACTTGAGCCCAAAATCGAACAGTCAACCAATGGAGCCACCCAGGTTCCTTGTGATTTTTTTTCAGATTCCTTTTCATAGCCGAATAATATCCCGTTTATTTGTATGGATATACTACATTATGTACCATTCGTTCGATTCATTAATGAACCTTTGGGTTGCTTCTAGCTTTGGGCTGTTTGTTTTTTTTTTAATTTTTTTTAATGTTTTATTTATTTCTAGGAGAGAGAGAGAGAGAGCGCGCGTGAGCAGGGGAGGGTCAGAGAGAGAGGGAGTCACAGACTGAAACAGGCTCCAGGCTCTGAGCTGGCAGTCAGCACAGAGCCCGACGCGGGGCTCGAACCCACGAACCGCGAGATCATGACCCAAGTGAAAGTCGGACGCTTAACCGACTAAGCCACCCAGGTGCCCCAGCTTTGGGCTGTTATGAACAATCCTGCTAGGAACGAATATTCATGCATAAACTCCTATGTGGATACAAGTTTTCACTTCCCTTGGTAGATACCTCAGGGTAGAATTGCCAGGCATGTGGTAGGTATGTCGATGTTCAACGGCTTGAGAAACTGCCAGGCCGTTTGCCGAAGCGGCCACACCATCTTACGTCCCCTCAGCAGCGTGTGAGCCTTCTGATTTCCCCTCATCCTCCATCCCTGTTACTGTGCATCTTTCCAAGTACAGTTGTCCCAGTGGGTGTGGCTGGCACACAGCAACAGTGAGAGCCTGAGGACACTAACTAGGTTGCCTGCAAAGTGATGAGACCCCTGACATCAGAAGTATCCCAACAGAGCTAGATGAGCCTGGGGAAAGGCTGCCCGGGCTGGCTGGGAGGTTGGAGGGAAATAGGGCTAAAAGTCTTTGGCTTGGTTACCCTGCTCTCGAGACTATGGGGGCTGGAGGAAGGCTCTGGAAGGGGATGGACGGTGAAGGAATGCAAAGGGACGCGGGAAGGAGGGTATAGACGCTCAGCCTTGCTCGGGCCCCGTTCTGCGGAAGGCCTGCTCGCTGTGGGCGGCGGGACCGGCTCAGGTGCTGGTGGCTGGGCCCGCGCCGCCGCGCAGTGCGCCCTGCCCTTGCTGCCTCCGCTGGGCCTGCCGCTCTTTTCCTGGGGCTTGGCTGCCCATCTGCTCTTCTTTCCTCTGACCCCTGGCCTCTCTGTTTCTGTCTTTTCATCACAGAAGGGACTTCTTGGTGACCCAGGAATGTCCTCGAGGAGGAGACGCGAGAGACCGGAGAGGGTGCACGGAGCTGGGTGGGTGGGGGCGAGGAGGGGCACACACCAGGGCTGGGGCTCCAGGCAGCCTTGGGGGCAGTAGCCATGCCTCGTTCTGCACCCGGCCCTCAAATACATGGGTAACCACACTCAGGTCTCATGCTCGGGCTGCGGGAGCCGCTCTCCTGGCCCGTCTCTTCCTCGCCCCACGCCCCACTCACACACACAAACCCCAGATGGCAGCCCCCCGACGGACCAAGGGCTCCTTCCCTGCCAAGGCGGCCTGTCCGATTGCTGGGCTACCCGCTGCTGCTGTTATCCTAACAGCCTGTTGGTAGAGACCTTGACATACAGGATCTTGTTCAGTCCTTAGGAAAACCGTGGGAAGCACCTACGGGAGAGATGGTTGCTCTCACCTTACAGACGGGCTGAAGTGTATTTGAATGACTCGCTCTAGATCACACAGGTGCAAATGCCAAGGTCAGGACTCAGAGCCGGCCTCTGGGTTCTGGCCATTCATACACTTTTCACTTGCTCAGGCCAAGCATGTGGGCACCATCCTTGAGCCCGCCATCTCTCAGCCCCCATCAAACCCATTGGAAAACCCTACCGATTCTATCTTCACCTGTGCCTCTAACCTGGTCCCTTGTCACCCCCATCCCATGCTCCCGAGCACCATCTCTCCTACCTGGTGATTACAGGTGCCTCTGCCCCTCACTGGCCCCCACACACAGGCCAGGCTCACTCTTGCTTTCTCCTCTGTGTCTGTGTCTCCCATTTCTTCTCTATCCTCAATTCCCCTACACAGGGTGGGGCCCAGAGGGGCAACTCACAGGGACGTGTCGTGGAACAGAGCTGAGATTTGTTTCCTGGGGGTGTGTGTGCGTGTGTGTGTGTCCACGAGCACATACATATGTGCGCTGGCTTCAACCAAAATAAACAAAACCCAGGCATATAGTCACACTCATCAAAAGCTTATTTATTCTACTTCACTTTTTTTTTTTAAAGAGCGGGAGGGGAAGGCACACATTCCATTCTGTAGCCAACCAGGTGAGACCCAGTCCACCTGGCGAGATGAGAGTGCACGTTTCTGGGAGGGGCAGGGCCACGCCTCGGTCCTGTGCCACCTGCCAAGCAACTTGGGTCTGAGCCGCTGCCAGGGCCAAGAACTGGCTGACCTAAGGGTCCCAGACAGAGATGCTCTGTGACACAGATGGCCATGTGCCACCATCTCCCCACCCCTCACGATGGGGCCTGATCACTCTGAAGGTGGCAGGGTGAGGGGGCAATTCCGGGCTTGGCTCGTTACTTTTCCAGTTTGCCTTCTGTATCCCCTGGGACCACACAGGCGCAAGAACGCCTCTTATTAGTTGTTGGCATCGCAGATGCGGATATGGCGACCTCCCTGTGTCTCACGTGTGCACACGCCTAGCCCCTGGGGCGGACACCCACTCTGCCTCCACAGAGCCGCCTGTGACGACAGCAGCTTTCCCTGTGACCCAGGCCAGTGGGTGCTGCTGCGGGGGCTTCTGATCGCCTAGGAGAGGTGTGGAGGGTACGGGGTCAGCATCGGCTCCAAGCGAGACTAGACCTGCCTTAAACTCTCAGACAAGGGGGCTCTGTCTGCAACAGAAGACAGACTTGGAGAGGAGAAGGAAGAGGCTGTGACTGGGGATAAGGACAGCAGCCTCACGGATGGATGACTCCTGCCCCAGGACACGGGGGGTGGGGGGCTGAGGCTGAGGGTGCCACCTTGCCCTGGACCCCCATGAAACTAAGGGAAGAGGAGGGGGCAATTCCAACATATCACTCCCACGATATACCACATGTGCTACAAAGAGTCCATACTGAGTCCATTTAACCAACGAGGCAAACTGAGGCTCAGGGGCTTGATGTGACACAGCTGATGAGCGATAGAGCCGGGATTTCAAACCACATCTTCTGCCACCAAGCCGGTGTTTGCCTACCTCTCCCCGGCTCCCCTCCCTGACTCCGCCAGTCCCTCTGAGCTCCCTCCATGCTCATCTCTACCCCCCCACTTAGCCCGTCCCCTGTACCCCTGCTCCTCACCTGTTTCTGGTTTGTGACCCTCCTCCCTCACCCCCACCCCTAACCCCACAGGATCATAGCTTCTAAAGGGCAGAACCCATCGCTTGGGGGCCTGTTGTATCTGAGTCTCTAACACACTCCTGGACACCTCAGTGCTGTTTGCTAAGCAGATGCAAGGCCCTAAAAACAGCTAGGACATAAGTCTGGGCGGTGCCAGCCAGAAGGTACCAGGGCCAGGATGATTAGCACGTGTCAGTGGGAAGTGTCAGCTGGACTTTGCCCTTTTTTCCCTTGGTCCCCTGAGCTTCCTAGGCCACGCCACCCCCCACCAAGCCTGGCATCAGGGAGAATGCACAGGCTTGGCTGGGACCCAGGTGCACTACCTAACCTCTGAGCCGCGTGGTTAAATGGGAGCAGGAGAATCCCAACTATAGGGAAATTATGAGAATGAAAAACAATATGCTTAAAATTGCGGGCAATCTCAGTGTGGATTGGGTATTAGATGATGCCAGGTCATTACCGTTAATTTCGTGCAGGGTGGCGGTCCAGTGAGAAGTTCATATTTTGTATAAGCCACCACTGATGTATGTAGGGGTGAAACGATCAGATGTCTGGGGTTTGTTTTAAAATAACTCAGCAAGAGTAAAAATAAAATGAGCCAGACAGCAGAAGATGAACGGAGCGTGGCAAAATCTTGGTAATTGGTAAAACTGGGTGATGGGCATAAGGGAGTTCATGGTCTAGCTTCTCTGCTCCTGTATATGTTTGAAATTTTTTCGTAATTATTATACCAAAAAAAAAAAAGATAAAAATAAAACTTGCAGGAAAAAAGGATATGCTACATCTAGGAATTTTGCCCCTGGCACATAGGAGATGCTCACTAAATTATTTTCAGTTTTGTATTTCTCTTTTCCACGCCTGTCAAGGGGACTGAATCCCTCTCCCTTTAGGGGAAAGCCCACAAACAGGAAAGTCATGGAGTTCTGTCAAACACAGACACCTCACCGTCGCCGGTCACAGGAGGCTACACTGAGGCCAGGGCTGAACACTAGCGGCTGCCATTCATTGCACTTACTACTAGCTAGCTGCGGGCCAAGTGCTGTGTGTTAAGTTCTCTCTTTAATCCCCACAGCGCCCCTATGAGGTGAATACAAGTATTACCTCCACCTGTCCAGCTCAGAGCCTCTCTGGCTCCAAGCTCATCCCTGCCCTCCCCTTCTCTTGCTCAGGCTCTGGTTCTGTCTACAAAAATCAGCACTTCCATACGGGTCTGTGCATAAGCCTTGCCCCCACGGGCCACCTGGGCACGGTCTGGGGGACAAGAATGGGAACAATCAGGCCCCACTGTCAAGATGCTCGGTGGGACCCCGAGGTTGGCAGAAGCACATAAAGGGGGCCAGGTGGTGGTTTCGGAAGGAGCGACTCAGACACAGGAGGGTCGTGTCCCCGTTGATGGGTTGCAGGGCCCGGAGTAGGTTCCGTGGGGCTGGTTTCCTTCCAGCCCTGCTAGTGCTGAGCTGAAGACGACAGAGTGGTGGGGCTGAGGAATGCCCCTTCGTGATGCCCATCCTGCTTCTGGATCCCACCTTCCCCCTTCCGCCTCCCACCCTGGCCCAGGCCGCCAAAGCTGTCCTGTGTGTAAGCAGTCTGGGCAATGCCACCTCCTCCTCCAGGATGTCCTCACGGAGCAACTGGACCGTTTTCCCAGCCTTCCTCTCCAGAAACACACAACTCCTCCGATTTGTGCCTACTGAGCTCTCCACTAAAACCTGCAACCCTCCAGCTGCAGGGATTTGAGACTTCTCCTTCCGGACACTTCTTACCTAGCTCCGAGTCTGAATTTACCCACCCCATGTGCTCTTTATATCTGCTGGTTTCCACGTGGTTCCCTTTGAAGCTTTTAAGTGGCCAGTTGAAAACTGAGAGAAAAGAAGCGCGACTTTATACGGAAGCCCGTAAACTTGGAGAGCGTCTAACCCCAAGAGGTGGGGCGAGCTGGAAACCATAAAGAGATTCTGAGAGCTCACTGCAGGATGTCAGACTATGATGGATAATTGAAGGAAATCGGAGCAACTGGATGCGAACCCGGGTGTGTGGGGAGGGGGAGTGCATCCCACTCCCCCCCAATAAATAATATTCCCACGTCTTTTGTTCCACATCCCTACTCTTTGTGGCTGGTGTTAGGGATGAAAATTCAATCCTGCCCTGTAAGTCTGATCTCCTGAAGAACTGCAAATTTACCTTTTAATTTTCCAGAAGGTGGAGGATTCCTCTGCGTGCCTTTCATTCACCCGAGCAGAACAGGTGAATGGTTTTTTAAAGAGTGCCCCTCCCCCCACCTAGGCTCATACAGTTTTAGGTGGGTTGGGCGGTCCACCCTCAGCCCTGGGGAGCTGACCCGGACACTCATTTTCTGCAGTGGGAGGGAGGAGCCCCAGGGTGACCCTGCTGCAGAGAAACAATGCTTGGGTAACCATCCTACACCTGTCAACACTTGCACTGAGCACCGTCCTGTGAGCTCCAAGTGCCCTCAGCTCAGGTGAGCCTGTCACCCGTGGGGTGAGCTGGGCAAGCCTTACCTGCATTCTGCAGGTGAGGAAAGAGCTCTGAAAAGTAGGAAAACCCATCCAGGGCAGAAGGGGGGCAGTTGGCACAGAGACATATGAGTAAGAGCCTGTCTAGGTGGGGGGCATGGAGAGGTTCCCTCGGGCTATGAAACTAATGTTGGGGTACAGCCTGGCTGGACACCTGCATGCCCCACCCCCCAGCTCCTACCCCAAGAGCTTTCCTTCTCTATGCAAGGACCACAGGCCCCGTGTGCGGCCACGGTCACGGTCTGTGCTCTCGGTCACACAGGTCTGTCTGACCCCTCCCTGCTGAAACACACCTGGCAGCCACACTTCCCAGGCTTTACAAGGTCCAGGTACACAGTGCAAAGCCCCCTCGCTGGAAACGACAGGGTAGTATCCCAAGGTGTCAGACATAAGCCACTCCAACCCTCATTTTATTTATTTATTATTTTTTTAATGTTTACTTATTTG
>NW_027527824.1:6039942-6056938 GCF_008692635.1 Crocuta crocuta | reverse complement strand
GCACATGAGGGGAGGGGCAGAAAGAGAATCCCAAGCAGGCTCCACACTGTCAGTGCAGTACCCGGTACGGGGCTCGAAGCCCCAAACTGTGAGATCACGACCTGAGCCAAAATCAAGAGTCAGACACTTAACCAACTGAGCCACCAGGCGCCCCTCCAACTCTCACTTTAGAGGCCAGAGGAGTCTAATGCCTCGAGTGGAGACATTAGCCAGGGCCTGCCTGGTTTTCCGGGTGGGGCGCACTTGTCCTGGGAGGAGTCGAGGCTGGCGCTGGGCCCGCACGGACAGTGCATCCTAAGGTTCCAGGAGTTTCTAGAGCCCGCTGGGGCCACAAGGACGCTTATGCCCCCTGTGCACTGGTGTACACGCGCTGCCACCCAGAAACTCCCGCCAGACTGCTTTTCTTCCTTAAATTGAACCCATTTAGAAAGTTTTCTTTCCTCTCCTCACTAAAGACATCACTTTCCCCAGCAGAGCTGAGGAAGCACAACTCCTTCCCCGGGTTTATTAAATACGTTCAAGAGACCATTTGTAGCTGTCATGGCGAGGCCGACAGGGGGGCTGGGAGGCCTGTCGGCTGCACAGCCTGCGTTCCAGCCTCTGGGTCGGGGACCCCTCTACAAACGTTTCTCCAGGACAGGCAGAGCTGAAGGGACACCCCAAGCTCTAATACAACTGGCCCCACTCTCAAACAGCCAATCGGAGGGCCACAGCGGGGTGGCCGAGGGATCTCACGCAGGACTGGCTGGACACAGACGGACGGAGAGCGTGCAGCATAACACCCACCTCTCACACATCAGACCCCAACTCAAATAGCGCAGAGGAGAGCAAACTCACTCCTACTCATCCCAGACCCCACGGAGCCACTCAGACTCACAGACCGGGTCTAGGAGCCCCGGGGTGCGGACCACACTCCCCCGACATGGGCCGGCCTAGCCCAGTCCAGCTTGGGCTCGCAGATGTGAGAGTGCCCTGCACGTGCTGGTTCACGTCGGAGCGTGGAGGGGAAACATTTTTCACAGGAGCCTGTGGGGCTTGCCTGGGCCAGGGATGGAGGTGTGGAGACAGCAGGATTATAGCCTTAAAGGACCTCAGAGGCCCTGGACACTCCCTCCCCGCTTGACGGGTGAGGACAGTGAGTCTCAGAGAGATAGAGGGGCTTGCTGGAGTCCCCACCTCCCGCCCAGTGTACCTCCAATGCCCCTTTATCTGAGGACCCAGGACACCAGAAGCTTTCTCCCCTCCCTAAGATTAAAAGGGGGTGGGAAAGAAACCCCAGAAAGGACTGAGACTAAAATTAGGAGAGCCAAGCCTCTAGACTTCTTGAGTCATTTCTTCTTCTTTGTTATTATGAAATATTTTCAATGTACAGGAAGAATTCTATAGCCAACATCTGTAGACCCACTACCGATATTAACAAATCCTAATAATGTGAATGATTTCTATTTTCAAATATGGTATTAGCTGCTGTACGGTTAGCTGAATTTTCACAGCGCTTTTCAAATGTAAAATAATTTTATTCTTTTCAATAAAGGCATTTCATTAAATATATAACCAGGATTTAATTTTTAGACCCTGGAAGACTTCATTTAAATACGTTCAACATCAGGAGGGAAAAAGAGCCCTCCGTTAGGCCATGCATCCTGACTTTTTGGAAAAACAGTCTCCATGGCAGTGGTCTGACCTGCTTGGGGGGTGGGGTGGGAGTGGGGGGGTGTAGGAGCAAATTCCCTCGACTCTGGAGAGATGAAGTCCCAGGGCAATGCTTGCTTTCAAGCTTTCAAGATGGAGCCCCACCCAGAATGTTTGCTGGGTAGAAAGGAACAGGAAAGGAAGGGAGGAATTGGGGGGGATCGAATCTTGGGTGGGTTCTGCCAGGTACCCCCCTAACCTTCATCCTGTCTAAAGCCCACACACACACCTTCCTCTGCTCTCTTGCCAGCTAACTTGATCTTTGAGGTCTTTTTTTTTTTTTTTAATGTTTTATTTATTTTTGAGAGAGAGATAGAGACAGCATGAGCAGGGGAGGGTCAGAGAGAGGAGATACAGGATCGGAAAGAGGCTCCAAGCTCTGAGCTGCCAACACAGAGCCTGACGCAGGGCTCGAACCCACAAACCATGAGATCATGACCTGAGCTGAAGTCGGACGCTTAACCGACTGAGCCACCCAGGCGCCCCTGGAGTTCTTATTTAGCATCTATTATGTGCAACTGTCCAGTGTCAACAGCCTCTTAACTGTGTGTGCTGGACCTGCTCGTACCAGCTCAGAGAGCCAACTGTGTCTCTCTTCCCAGCACCCCATTCAGGGACATCACATTATAGCTTGCCATTGGCCATGGTAAGGGTATTTATGCCATGGAAATCAATCTACAGAAACTACAATTCAGGCCTCCCTGTCCCTGAGAGCTGGTTGTTAACACTTTGCCAGCACACCACTGGCATGAAGCCTTCCAAGAAAATTTGCTCTCAAGAGTTCTCCTAGAGGCCAAAAATACTCAAGAGCCAAAGGAATGAATCACAAATGGTCAAATTTCAGATAGGAGTCTTAGAGCAGGAGGTGGTTCCCCTCAGCAAAGCAGCTGCTGCTTAGCAATTCGTGGCTGGATAGGTCCCTAGAAGTGACATTGTCCAAGCCTCTCAGGTGAGAAAGCGAAGCGAAGTCCAGAGAGGAACATGACTTGCCCAAGGTCACGGAGCTCACTAATGACACAGGTGGGCTTACAATTCACGGCTTCCTTTCCAAGCACTTAACATGGTATTACGATCCTGTCCCTCCTCAGGAGGCTGCTCAGCCACAGCCGGAGATGGAGATGGGGGTCTCCTGAGGCTGTGCCCAGGTGACTCCAGCAAAGGCACAGAGGTGGGGATAGTGGTGCACCGAGCACTTCCTGTCCCTTTGTCCTGCTTTCCCAGGAAAGGGCTGGGTGTCTAGTAGGTGCTCAGCAAACTCTTATACAAGCTCAGGCTGGTGAGCCGGGTGGGCAGAGGTCCCCTCCCCCGGTGGCACGGTGACCTCACTCGGCTTCCAGGTCGCTTGATGAAAGAGGCCACAGGGACGGCACGCCACCCAGGAGGGGTTCTCAGGGTCAGAGGGCAGCTGAAGTCTACAGAAGCCTACGTGTGAGTCATGAGGCCGACGAGCATGAAGAAGACAGGGGTGATCTGGTGCCACTCTGGGCTTTTATGTCACTGGAGCAGGAGCGTGGGGCTAACAACCAAGAGAGGCAGAAGCTGNGGGGAGTGGGGGGGGCAGGGCAGACCACACTGAGAAGAGCCACTCTAGCTAGAAGATGGCAAACACGAGGTGATAAAGTGCAAGAAGACGGGGCAAGGAAGGAGGGAGAAAGAAAGAGGAGCCGGAAAGCCCTGTCCCACGGAGCTACACCGACCTGGCCTCTGCTCAGCCCTCCTCCCCTACCCCAGGGCAGCATGGGGACCCTGTGGCCTGCTCGCTGGAACTTCCCATCCGGTGGTACCCACACAGGCTCAGAGAGGTACCCCAACACAGGCGCTGTGGCCCGGAAGCAGCCCACAGCAGCCCTGCCATCTGGCCCTGCACGGAGGTTCTGTCTGTCCACCTCCCTGGCGCCTGGCCACTGCCCCTCAGCTCAGGCCACTTCACCCCCTCTCTCTGCCAGTGTCATCTGTGCCTTCCTCGAGCACTCACCCTCCTCAGAGGGGAGCCGCAGTGACCTGGAAAGCAGGAGGGCTGGCTCTTCGGCCCAGCTGTGGGTCCCTGGGGTGAGTTCCATCCAGCCTGGGAACCAGGGGCAGGGGGCGGGGGGTGTGGGGGAAGAGGTGGGGCGGGCAGTGAGGGGTGCTCCTGACTTCCCAGGAGGGGCAGGCTCCAGGCTGAGAGGGCAGCCAGTCTCCTAAGCACCTTTCCGAAGAGGACTAAGAGCAAAGCTGGACTTGCTTCCGTGCAGCCCGCCTCGGCCTGCCCTGGCCACTCAGGGGCTGAGTTTAGCCCTATGCATTAGAAGAAATCAAGTGTGAGCAAAGAAATCAAGGTCTCTGGAGAGTGATAGCCACAGGCCTTAGTCAGGAGAATGACATAGGCTTTGGGGTCAGGCAGGCTCTGGGTCTGGGGCTGGCTCACAGTGATCCAGGTGGGACTCACCTTCTCTGCAAGGTGGGGACGGTGGCGATGCCTCGCTCCGTGGTTGTGTGGAGAAACGACACACAGGGAGAGGCCTGGTGCACGCTCACCCCTGCTAGCTACTCAGTAAACGTCTCTCCCCTTCCAGCTCTGGCAGCCAGGTTGCTCCGACTCCAAGGGGGCCCCCTCTGGGGACAGGAGCTAAGATCTCTGCAAATGCTTGCTGGTTCCCGGATGGCGAGTATACCACTAAGAAGTATACCAAGGTGGGGAATGCCAGATCCTCACAGGCTCAGGCTTAAGCTGTCTATAGGGCAACAAACACAGTCCCGAGCATCTGTTCTGGCCAGGAATTATGCCCAGGGTTGTATTTACAGCCTCTCTGCTGCACCCAAAGGAGAAAATCTACCCCTCCAGGGCCAGATGAGTCCCCCATGCCCCCCAGCCATATTCCTGTCCTTCCAGATGCAAAGGTCCAGCCTTAACCTCATGGACGCGCCATCTCCCTCACTTCCCGCGGTCACCAGACCTGGTCTACATCTTTGCCTCCCTCCAGTCCCGTGGCAGCCCAAGCCCCACACCGGGCTCCCTCCCGGCTGGCTCCGCACTGATCTTCCTACCCTGAGCTGGCGCCCTTGAACTAACCGCTCGCTTTATTATGAGAATAATTGTCTTAAAATACTATGGCTAAAAGTTTTGAAATGCCTACTGGATAACATATGAAACTCTTGGTTCCGAATTGGCTCCCAAACTGCCTTTCTGGGCCTTCCTCCCCAGACAGGCCCAGGGTGGGCTCACCCCCAGCACCAGCAGCCTGCGGGGCCCTTCCTCCACCCCTCTGAAATGCAAACCTCCCAGGCCCTGCCTCTTGGGAACCCTTCCTAGGTGGTTCCTCGTGGGTGCACCTTGCTTGGTTCTCCTTTGGCTGGCAGAACATTCTGGAAAGGGCACTGAATGGAGGTTGGCCACGCCGCCAGCTGGGCAAGTTAATAATCCTCCGGGTCTTGGGTTCCTCACTGGTGAAATCAGAGAGTGGCGTTATGCATTGGGGGTCACCACATATGGCTCCACACGGCCCGCATCTGGGGACTTGCAGAAGACACGGATTCCCGGCCCCCACCCTGGGCCTTCCAAGCCGGGTCTGCAGGACGGGGCCTGGGGATCTGTTTAGGGACACTCCCCATGTGATTCGGGGCCACCCCCTGATCCCCTGATCTGCAGAACCTACAGACTGGCCTAGTGTGGAAGGTTTCTGCAGACTACAGACTTCAAGGGACCTATGTCTCTCTTGCAGGTTCACAAGGCTGTGGCTGTGACATTCAGAAGATGTGCAACAAATGATAGTTGAATGAACGAATGAATGAACGAAGGCCCTGAAGAGAAGCAGTCGAAGCTCTTTAGAAGCCATTCTCTCCAGCTTTTTCAGGACAGTTAGGTAGGAAGTCAGAAGACATCACACACAGCGTGTGCAGAGGGGCCGTCAGAGCCTCCGACGGTCTGAGCACACACCTACACGAAGGTCACGGCACTGAACTGTGAATCAAAGACTCTCCTTGGAGCTGGGCTGAATCGTTCTGTTTTGTGTGTGTGGTGGGGGGAGGAGGGGGGAAGGGGGGGCTTGCTAGGATTATCGAGATTACTGGGAACAGCTGAAGGTGGACCAGGCAGCTCACTGCCCAGCTTCCCACTGTGGCTGCGGTCAGAACCTTGAGCCCACAGGGAGCATGGAGTGCCGGGCCCGAGTGGGTCAGAGCAGCCCGGGTGGGGACCCAGAAAGGCCAGGCAGTGAGGATTCCCCAGGGACCTCCGGGGAGCATGCAGGAACATTGCTGGTAGGTGGGTGACAGTGAGGGACCCTGGAGGTTGGTCCTGTGACCATGAGGGACACAGTAAGGACCTGCTCTGTGAGTCATTTCCCCCAAGCATAGGGCACAGATTAAGGCCACACTTTGACCAAAACCTCGGTCCAGAGAGCTTTGTTCTTGCGGCCAGTGACCGCTCCTGCCTCTGTCCACAGCCGCTGGACCAGCGTCCCCGTGCCCTGGTCTCAGGCTGGGGATGGGACAAGGAAAAGAAACGGGTAAGCCCAGAGGCCACTCTGGCAGAGGCTGCAATGAAGAACTTGTGTCCTGTAGACCCCGTCCTCCCCACCCCTACGTTCGCTGATGCTTTGCTTGCCATCTGAGCCCCGTGCTGCATCTCTAGCACAGTAGGAACAATCAGACTGTTCACAACGTGCTGCCCCGCAGAGGTGCAAAGTATCTTCCTGACGTTACCTGGTTTGATAGTCACAGTGTCCCTTTAAGGCAGAGGTTCCATTCTCTCCTGTCGCCCAAGGAGCCATCGGGATGCCAGTGTGTACACCACTGGACAAGTGTGGCTGCCACCATTTGTACCTGTGAGTCGGGCCCCTAGGCTAGCTTCTGTCTTCAGAGTGGCTTTTTTTTTTTTTTTAAGCTTTTAAATTTATTTTGAGAGAGAGAGAGAAAGAGAGCTCGATCAGGGGCGAGACAGAGAGAGAATCCCAAGCAGGCTCTGGGCCATCGGCACAGAGCCTGACAAGGGGCTCGAACCCACAAACTGAGATCATGAGCTATGCCAAAACCAAGAGTCAGAGGCTTAACTGACTGAGCCACCAGGTGCCCCCAGAGTGGCTCTCCTAAACCAGCAAGGCCTAGGGCGCCTGGGTAGCTCAGTCAGTTAAGCGTCCGACTTAGGCTCAGGTCATGATCTCGCAGTCCGTGAGTTCGAGCCCCGCATCGGGCTCTATGCTGACAGCTCAGAGCCTGGAGCCTGCTTCAGATTCTGCGTGTCCCTCTCTCTTTGGTGCCCCTCCCCCACTCATGCTCTGTCTCTCTCTCTCAGAAATAAATAAACATTAAGAAAAAATTTTAAACCAGCAAGCCCTGATGCTTGAGACCCTGGCTCCCCCCTTGTAGCCCCATCTTTGTCAGAGCTCTCAGATTCCAAGGCTGAAATGCAACCCTCGGACCATCAGAATGATCTAGCAGCCTCAGGAGGCCTCCTAGCAGGCAAGGCCCTAGACTCTGAAATCGCTACTCGGCCTCTGCAGCCTCCTGTCCATTTGGGAGACACGGCACGGGTGGAATGAGTCCCAAGAGAGTTTTCTGTTCTCAAATGGTTAGACGTAGGCTTATCACCGGCCCGGCAATTCTTCTCCCAGCCACATACCCAGGAAACATGAAGACGTACATCCCCACGAAAGCTTGTACATGAATGTCGATAACAACACTATTTGTGCAGCCAAAGGACGGAAACAGCCCACATGTCCATTAATAGAGAAGTGGATAAAGAAAACGAGGCATTCCATATAAAGGACTATTATTCCATAATAAAACAGAAGGAGCTATGGATATACACCGCCACAGGGCTGAACCCCAAAAAACCTTACACTAAGTGAAAGCAGCCAGACCCGAGAGGCCACATGTTGCAGGATTCCGTTTACATGAAATGTCCAAACCTACAGGCACAGAAAGTAGACTGTTGGTTGCTTACGACGTGGGGGAGGTGGTGGGGGAGGCATTTAGAGGGCACCACGTAAAGTCCAGGGGGTTTTTCTGAGGCGATGACTATGTTCTAGACTCGCAGTGGTGGTTGCACATAGCTGCGAATGTACTAAAACCCACTGAATCGTAGATTTTCAAGGGGTGAATTACGTGGAATATGAATTCTATCTCAATAAAGCATTCTAAAAAAATGTGAAAAGAGAATGTCAATCTGGACCTGGGAGATGTGGGCTGACCTGGCTCTGCCTCCAGTCTGCTCTGGGACACGGGAGAAGCGGCTTCCTTCTCCACCCCTGNTCACGAGCTGGGGAGAGACTAACACCTGCCTCCAAGGAGCGCTGGGAGGAAGAACGGATGGAAGGTGCCTTTGCAAGAGGAATAGGAACAGAGGCGTTATTTAAATGGGCAAGATTAACCGTCGAGATGTCACTGCTTTGGGAAGTTGCGACGTCCTTGAATTATAGGCTCTGAGCCCCGTGGAATGTTAAGTTACAGGGGACCTGAGAGAGCAGTCAAGAACCCAGGTAGGCTGATGCTGTCCCCGCCTAGGTACATATGCCCCCCCTCCCCAAACATCCACAAACGTTTATCGGACGCAGGGAGGCCACTGAGCTGATGAAGAAGCAGCTGGAAGGAACAGCAATGCTTTACTTAGGGTGCCCTGGTGGGAACAGCCACCTGGAAAGGCATTCCCTCCCATCTCTACCCCAGGATGTGAAACAGAACGAGACGCAGGATCTCTGAAATCTCTCCGAAACAGAAAACCTTCTCCCACGTCAACGCCAAGTGTCCAGATGCGGCAGCTGCCAGAACGGTTCCTCTTTCCAAAGCCCAAGTGTACAGCCCGAGGCTGACCAGGGCTGCGAGACTCGCAACCCCCGTGGGCGTGGCTCCGGCGCACACCCGGGCCTGATGTCCTGTCTGACATCTTGATACCCTGATACGTGGTTCATCTACGGGGGGAGGGGGATCCACACCTGCGGGCTGGTCATTGGTCATGGGCGTCTGGGTGTGCCCAGGTTCCGGACAGGTGTGGGTTCAATGTGCGCACAGAAGGCGGCTGGCTATTCCGGGGCTTTGAATTCTGGAGCAGCAGGACACAGTGCTGATAATGATCATTCTACTAATAAAAACAATAATATTTGGGGAGCCTGGGTGGCTCAACTGGTTAAGTGTCTGGCTTCAGCTCAGGTCATGATCTAGCAGCTCATGAGTTCGAACCCCATGTTGGGTTCTGCTGACAGCTCAGAGCCTAGAGCCTGCTTCAGGTTCTGTGTCTCCCTCCCTTTCCCCCTCACCTGCTCACACTCTGTCTCTTTCCCTCTCTCAATGATAAATAAACATTTAAAAATGTTTTAAAACTCAATAATACTAATAAATAGCTTCCACTGTATTACAGACATAGACTTTACAGGGATTATGATTCAGTGCTCACAGCAACCAGATGAGGTGCATATTATCATCTTCATTTCATAGATCTGGACACCGAGGCTCAGAGAGGTTAAGTATCTTGCCCAAGGTCACGCAGCTAATAAATCCTTTACTGACAGGATTTAAAACTAGGTCTGTCTGCTGCAGAATCAGTGGAAGTTATAACTGATCTACAATACCCACTCCAGGCTTTCTCCCAGGATCCAGAAAGATGAAGACTGCCCAAGCATCCTGAAATTATCGGTCTGTAAAAAGGTAGCCTTCAGGGGTGCCTGGGTGGCTCAGTCGGTTAAGTGTCTGACCTCGGCTCAGGTCATGATCTCGCAGTTCGTGGGTTTGAGCCCCGCGTCAGGCTCTGTGCTGACAGCTCAGAGCCTGGAACCTGCTTCGGATTCTGTGTCTCCCTCTCTCTCTTTCTGCCCTTCCCCAATTCATGCTCTGTTTCTCTCTGTCTAAAAAATAAATAAACATAAAAAAGTTTTTTTTTAATAATAAAAAAATAAAGGGTAGCCTCAGTGACCACCCCAGCTCCTGTGGGGATTGGGTCCAGCCCCAAGTGTCACATTTATGTCAGATGCATGGGGGGTCTTTGTTTAACCTCATGATGGAGACCCAGGAGAGAGGAGGCATAGTTTGAAGCTCTTAGTCTGAAAAGCAATCCTGGGTACAGAAGGAGCCTGGCCACAGATCAGTTCCCTTTGCCAGAGCTGCTGAGGCCAACTCACCATCTCTCCACCCCACCCCCTAGAGGCGGCTCCTGGTCAGTGCCGCTGGCATGGGGCTGGCCATGGGCAGTGTGGCTGAGGTTCAGGGGGGTCCACCCACCAGCTCAACGGTGGGACAGAGAAGGTGATTACTCACACTCTTCAGAAGCGAGGTGCAGAGGGACGCCTGGGTGGCTCAGTCAGTTAAGCGTCTGACTTTGGCTCAGGTCATGATCTCACGGTTGGTAAGTTCGAGGCCCGTGTCAGGCTGTCTGCTCTTAGCGCAGAGCCCGCTTTGGATCCTCTGTCCCCTCCTCTCTCTCTGCCCCTCTCCCACTCATCCTCTCTCTCTCTTTAAAATAAATTAATAAAACATTAAAAAAAAGAAGTGGGGTGCAGAGTCTCAAGTAAGACACGACCCTATCCTAATGCTTTCCTTCCAGATTCCCAAAAGCCCTTCCATTTCCAGAAGGGACCTGGACCCCTAGCACTTAAGGCCCACACCTAACTCAGTAGACTCCTGAAAGAAGAAACAGAGGAAAAGAAAGGAAGCAGAGAAAGCCTTGAGAAGTCATGTAGAAACCTGGAAAAGAAGGGCACTGCAGTAAGAGAAGGGAACCAGATACAAGAAGTCACAACCCCCAGGGACACGTGCCCTGGCCAGTAAACGAATGTGACTTGCTTTAAAATTTAGTACCAGGGGAGAGGGCGCCTCTCCCGCCAGAGACCTTTGCTCAGACACCCGCATAACAATCATATTTCCCCTTTTGCCTTGGCTGCCACAAAAGCTCACAGTTGAATCGAATGTGCAGTGTCAGTGAGAGTCTGATCCAGGTGGCCGGCAGCACGGCTTCTTCCGCGTCCCGCCCTCTCATCTAGCTGGGATCGACTTTGCCGATTGTATTTGTAACTGTCAAGGGTCCCCATTCTCCTGTTTGGACACACAATATAGACGACCCCTGGATTACGGGGGCGGGATTTTTGCATTAACAGGTGGCTGGATTAGTGACCTTTTAAGGACCCTTTTTAACCCTGCATTTCAGGGACAGCGATCGATTAATAGTCCACCGTGCACTCTTCCTCCGCAAAACAACCAAGCCTCTTCACGGTGTCCCGGAAAAGTGTGTCTGCTTCTGAAACGTCAAGGAGCAATTGACTCTAGTGCATGAGCTGGCACGGCGCAGGGAGCACAGACCTGCCTCTTGCTGGTAACACCTTTCGGCGCTGGAGCTGGGCTTGGTCACAGGATGCCAGCTGGCACGGAGGCACAATGAGCCGACTACCAGAGAACAATGGCCCTTCCACAATGCGACTGTCTGCTAATTGACAACAAAGGCTTAGTGGGGACTGTGAAGTCAGGAGGCTGTCTTCAGGACAAGCACAGAACAGAACGCAAGCCTCTTTCAGGACTCACGTTCAAGCACACACAGGAGCCGCCGTGGTGTCCCTTCGGCAGCCCGAGACCCTTCGGAGCCCATGCCGGGCTCCACGTCCATCTAAGCTTGAGCTGTTTGCCAATGTCCAGCCCAGGTTATAGCCCTGCTACCTTTATGTTATATTGTGATGTCAAGGAGACTTTCCTGATCTACTTCGTCAGGGCAATGAACTTCAAGTCCCTGGTTTAACAGTTTGGCAAACCGAAGCCCAGAAATCTACCAGCGAGCAAGAACTACAACTCACAGCTGCAGAGTGAGATCTGAGCCTGGCCGGCATCTCACACAGGCCCTGGAGTGTGTTACCTTCACGAAGAAGGCACCGTGTATGGCAGGGCTCGTGAAAAGCTAGATCTCATCCCAGGGCCCAGGTTAACAGCTCCGACCGGGACCGAGGAAGGGTTAACATCTCAGAGGAGGGTGACATGAGCTGGAGTCAGCCCAGCCAGAGGAAGAGGCAATTAACAGCTCAGGATTAGGATAAACACATTCTCAAGTGGCAAGGACTCTCCTTAGGTTAAACTGGGTGGCTTAGCCATGAACCAACCTCATAAACAAAAGTGTCAGTGAAGCAGTCGGTACCTTCTCCCCAGCGCCCCCGTGTCCAGATCCTCCCTGTGCTGTTGCAGGAAAGATCTGTTAACTCAGTGCTCCCAGGCGGGGGTTGAGCCCCTAGCTTCTCCAGCCTGCGCATCCGTGCCTACCCTCCCGTCTGCATGTCGATCTGAGCTGCAGATGCTCGGCCTGTGATTACAGCGGTAAAGTGAGCTGCCCCCGTCCCCTGCTGAGCCACGCCCCACCAATGTGACTCACCAATGTCACTCCTGAGCAGTGCCTACCTGCTCAGGCGGTAGGCACTGCTCACACCTCCCACCCCCCGGAGGGTCTTGCTGCCATCCCAGGGTTTCCTGAGGGTTAAGTCATTGGGATTTAAGGCAAGCTGAGCTCAGTGTGGTTCTGCCGCAATGCGGAGTTCGTAGACTTGGCTGGTAAGTCTTTGTGCCTAGTTTATGTTCCTGGGCACTCAGAGGTACGTGGGTCCCAGCAGTGGGGTTCACACCCAGCCCCAGGATATTATTACTACACTTTTAGTTCATGGAGTATTTTCATATGTGTCTAATATAAGTCTGGCCACAGAACATGAAGCCAGTCATAATATTCTCATCGAACAATAGGAAACAGGGGCCACAGGAGATTAAGGGCCCTGATCTAGGCCGGCTAGTTAATGACGAAGTAAGAACCAGAACTTTGTTTTCCTGCCTCTTTGGTGAAATGAGACTGTCTTCCAGTACAGCTTGGCTGAGCAGCCCCTTGTCAAGCCCCTTGTTTTAGCCCAGACGTTTCTGAGGCTCAGAGACACCAGTTTGTGCCTTAGCTTCCCCAAGTGCATCCTGGGGGAGGCGGGGGAGGCCCCCGGGCTTGGTTCTGTGGGGCGATCAGAGCTGCTCCGGGCCGCTACTACATTCCCCAACTTAGCTGACCCTCTACCTTCTGCCTCACAGCCGTGTCCTTACCTCATTGGGACCATGTCCCTCGTTTCCTGTCATCCTTCCCTGCTTCCTGCTCAGCCTCTCTCTCTCCTCCTGAGCCAGGCTGCAGGAAACACCCAACTGCACAAGCAGCGTCCTGTGCTTTTGAGTCCGAGCCCCTGCCCAGGGCCCCGTCCTATAGAGGCGGCTCAGAATCCAAAGTTCAAGGAAGGGCAGACTGAGACCACCCTCAGCCTACCCCTCCCCAGTCCCTCTGCTTGGGGAAGGAGTGGGTATCACGGCCTCGTTGGTGCCAGTGAGGACCTTTCTTCAGTTCCAGATAGGAATGGAAGCCCAGGGCAGCCACAGTCCATGCATCCTTGGGCACGTGGCTCTTCTCATCCGGGCCCCAGTTTCTTCATCTGAAAAAGGACAGTTTGGATTCTCGAACGTCTCTCAGAGACTCGAGGAGGACTCATCTGAGAAGCAGCAAGAGCAAAACCTCAGTATATAGATCCCGTCCTCTGAAATGACTTTGCCCTAAATGGGGAGGCTGGAGCCGGCACTAATAGATTCACGGACACTCTGGAGAGCCCAAAAAGGATTTTAATTAAAATGTAAATGTTGTAAACATTCAAACCCACTCCACCCTGGGAGCTGGGGCCCAGCTGCCAAGAGGGGTCAGGGCACCGTTTGCCATCATTAGCATTAACAGGTGCCCTGCCTATGTTGCTGATGCAAAATTCTATTAGGGGACCTCGTTCACATGGGACACCTGAGCAAGGAGAGATGGGGTGTCCTCTAGGGGGCTGTATGTATCTAGAGGTGGTCTTGTGGCCTGATTTTCAGAAAGACCCCTGGCCCCCAATATCTTCCCACTCTATCATATACATACATATATATTCATATTTTATACACACACGCCATGTAAAATCCCATCACTAGGGGTTCCTTTGAATTAGGGATCACGATCTTATAAGTAGGCAAACAGCACACAAGAGAGAATGTATTTTATTAACGGTCACTAGTCTTGGGCACCACTCTTATTCCTTCTTAGGAACAGTGACAAAAATGCTTGGCCACCTCTTCAGGGATGAGGGGTGTTACAGTGGCCTGGTCCCTGCCCCCCGCTTCCTGGAGACCCAGAATCCTAGAATTATGCTCAAATTTCTTAGGGCTGATGATCCTGGGACTTAAGCCCAGAACGGCAGAAGGAAATCCAAGGGCTGGGGACCAGAGAGAGGGGCCCCATAGGACCACAGCCCCTGGCCAAGCAGTGACGGAGCGGCCTAGGAGGTAGCCGTGGCAACGGAAGGTCTTCGCCTGCGGCTCCTACTACGAGGCAGAGGAAAAGGAGCATCAAACAGGTGCACCCCCACAGTGAATACCATCACGGGCTGGGGTTTGCGTTCATTCTACTCTCTGAAACTTTTGGTGATTGTCTAATTATGGCTCATTACAAACATCAAGTTACATCTTGCAAGGTCGTAACTACGGGGGAAGGAGACAATTATTGTAATGAAGCCACCCTAGCCCCAGACTCTTTCCCTCCAATCAGTCCAAATGCCACCGCACAAATCATCTTCCTCGCCTGCCACCTGGTCCTCTTAGGTCTCTCTCCCCCATCCCTTCCCAAGGCCGAGGCGACAGAGCACGATACGGGGCATAGTCCCTCTGTGGCTGGCCCGCATCGAGGGTGTGTTTCTCCCCTTTCTCTCTCTAATGGGCACCTTTCTCCTGGTGCTGCCTTGGCGGAGGGGAAGAGCTAAGGACGTCGGGTGGGTGTGGAGACAGGGCCTATGATGAAGAATAGCAGGATGAGAGCCAGAAGTTTAGCGCCTTCCGGCACAGTCTATGCAAGTTGAGACCCACCTGCTGGCTGGAGCCGGGCAAACAGCTCCTTGAAGGCCAGATACTAGTCCAGACTCTGGGCAAGTGAGGCCTCAGCAGTGGGAAGAGGGTGAGGCTTCGAGTGGCCTGGACACACCTGCTTCTTGCCCTTCTTGGAAGTCCTTCTGGGGCACCTGGGTGGCTCAGTCAGTTAAGCCTCCGACTTCGGCTCAGGTCATGATCTCACGGTTCATGGGTTCGAGCCCCGCGTCGGGCTCTCTGCTGTCAGCTAGCTCGGAGCCTGGAGCCTGTTTCAGATTCTGTGTCTCCCTCTCTCTCTGATTCTCCCCTGCTCACACTGTCTCTCTCTCTTTCAGAAATAATTAAAAATATATTAAAAAAAAAAAAGAAGGAATTCCTTCTATCCCCCAAAGGCTGTCCTGGGTAGGGCTGAGGGGTAGAGGGGACCAGCCTCCCTCCTGTAAAGATAATTTTCCAGAGAAAAGGCTGGTCTGTATCCAGAAAAGGGGAGGGGGTGATTCCCCCCCCCTCCCGTGCTGCTGAACACACTTCCAGGAATAAGGCACCACTTTTAAAGTAGATGGTCACAAACCTCAGCACCCAGAAACAGGAAACCAGAAGGAGGAGAGATCTGGGCAAGTTCTTCCTTTCATGGAACTGGTATTTTTTAGCCTAGAAAAGAGACTTCAAGGGAACATGACAGCCGGCTTCAGAATCTGAAGGGCTGTCATGTAGAAGAGGAAGCAGATTTGGCCCATGTGCCTGGAGGCAGACTTGGATCTGCAAAGCAGCCAACCATGGACTTGGCCACCTCACAAGGTAGTGAGTTCATGGATGAACTGGTCAAGGAGGCTGTAGAAGACGCTTGCTCTCTGAGTGGCAGATGGGCTCTGAGGTCCCTTCATCTCCAAGACTCTGTGTCCGTGACGCCGTGCGCCAGCCCCTGGCATAGCACCTTGCACACAGTGGCTATCCGATCAGTGTTTCCAGACTGCTCAGTGGACAGTATTAAATGACACAGGGAATCCGCTTTCAAGCAGGTGGTAGAGACCTTCTCCAGCAGACCTCTTCCCAACCAAAGGCATCGACCGTGTCTCCTCCCGGGGTTATCAAAAGAATTAGGAGTCCCATGCAGTGCTTATTCAAAGTGCAGATTCTCAGCCCCCACCCCGAAAGTTGGATTCTGTAGGTCTGGAATGGAGACAAGAAATCTGTATTTTAAAATAAGCTCCAGAAGGCTCTTATGCCTGGGATTACCAGAATACACTTGTAAGAAGTGTAGACCTACACGAAAAAGCCATGGGTTCCTCTGGTTCCCTGATAATCAGCCCCATCAGAGCTGCCACTGCCTTTGACTCTCCATGTCTATTTGTCCCTGGAGAGGGAAGAGGCCTCTATCTGGCTGAACCCCAGAAAATTCTGAGGCCCAGAGGAACCAGAAGAAAATGAAGGCAATTTTTGGCCCAAGCAAGACCCATCACCGAGCAATACAGTCCACGCCACTGCAAAGCTGGTCTCGGAGACCCTTGCCACCACAGACTCAGCCCTGGGAGCTGGCCCATGTCCTTGTTGCTTCCGGTCTTGCAACTTCCTTCCCATGAATGGTCCCACCTGGTCCTCCTTCCTAGGTTCACCTTGACTGTGATCTGGGCTTTGTTTCTGGCTCTACTGCCTTGGGCTATCCGGCCTGGCTCCCAGGGCCCTCCGTCGGGGGCTGTCCCCTTTCATTTCCTTTGACTTTGTGCTCCAGTCCTGCAAGCAGAATCCAGCCAGCACCCCTCTCGCTTGCTGGGCAGAGAAAAAAGAAGGGACTCAACTTTCATCCCAACCCTCCTTTTCCAGGCAGTTCTCCTGGTCCTCAGTGCTTCTGCCCCTCACCCACACTGTCCCAGAATGAATGAAACCTGGCCTCTGCCAGAACGTTCCCTCTCTTCCAGTCCCCAAAATCACCGCCAAGTGCCCAGTCCGGCCAGATTCTCCCCTCCCCTCTGCCCTTTCCCTACAGGGATTGATTTGTTTAGTTTCAACGGGTTCATCTTCTTCCCGTAGAGCAGAGCTGTTTCCTTCTGATCCCTGGTGGGAGGCGCTGTGTATCGGACTGAATCAAGGGGAGAGGGGGGTGGGGGAGGAAGGTAAAAGAAAAAAAAAAAAAAAGGAAGAAGGAAAACATACCTTCTGGCAAAACCCAGAGCACCACTTTTGCAACATCGTTCCCGCTACATTATTTATAGCCTGACTGAAACATTTATTCCTCCCCTGCTCTTCCAAAGAGCTCCAGTGTTTCCACTGAGCTGTTAACAAGTACAGGAAGCCTGCGCGCTCCGTGCAAACACCGAACATTTGCTACACAACAGTGCGCCCCGGAAGATGCTGTGGCTCACAGTGGCCAGAAGGAGAGGAGGCAAATGGGCTGTGCCTGGGAAGAGAGAGGGTGTGGCTCCTGGATGCGGGTGTGTGGGGGGGGGCGGATAGAGGGAAGTGA
>NW_027527824.1:6035392-6039928 GCF_008692635.1 Crocuta crocuta | reverse complement strand
AGGTAAGGAGCTTACATGAAGCCAGGCTCGCAGAGAAGCAGCAAATCAGAGGCCCGGGCCAACCAGGGGCCAGATGTGCCCCAGTGACACTCGGAGAAGCATGGGCTGGTGACAGGCTTTGTGAGCGGGTCGTTTAATTTATTCCACTTTATATAAAGAAGTAAAATATAAATTGTGGTGTGATAGAGAGGGCATGGGCTTTGGATTCAGAGAAATCTCTTCCAATGTCCCTTAATACGCCTCTCTGCTGGGGGACTTGGAGCAAAGTCATATAACCTAAGGCTCCTCTTCCCTTTCTGCAGAAATTGGGGTGCAACAGACACCTGGCATTGCCATTGCGAAGCAGTAAGCTCACGTAAGACAAGTGCCCGGCACTTTAAGCGAATCTCATCTCAGTTATAAAAATGAAGTTCCCAGCACAATGCCTGGCCCTTAATGGATATTCCATCAAGGCAGCTCAGTCCGGTTTCAGCTGGTAAGTATTACGAGCGTTTACAGGTTTTGCAAAACTGTCCCCCAATGGCCGGTGTACATACTAATGAGAATACATTGCGCAGGAAGGGAGGCCTGACATTCTCGAAGGCCTCCAGCTCTCTTTGAAAGAATAAGCCCACGGACCCATGACAGCGGAGTTTCACGGTCCCATTCATCCCGGCTGTGCTTTAGCTGAGCCAGCAGCTACTGCATCCCTTCCGGGCCGCGGGCCTGCTCGGCACCGTCACAGTCACATCTACCAACACCTGCTGTGACTGCCCGGTGACCTAGGACCCCCAGACTTGGCCCCGTCCCCTTCATTTGCAAGAGGAGCCGCTACTGGCCACCAATCTGTTTCCCCAGCACTGCCTCCTGCCTAGGAGCGACCTTGCATCTAAACATATGAAAGTCGTATTTGTTTTTATAATTCCTTTACTGGAGAAGAAGGGGTATGAGATCCAGTGACTGCAGATCTGCCCATGTGGTGTCTGACGTTGGAACAGGTGAGTGAGCCGCTCTGAGAACAGCAACGGGACAGCATCAGCATTCATTATGTGCTAGGGGTTTCATACACTCTCATTCACTCCTACAACAGCCCTAGGAGGTAGATATTATTATCCCTGCGTCCTTTCTTTTATTTTTTATTTATTCGTTCCTGTGAAAATACTTTAAAATGTCCACAGCACGTCAGATATGGCAGAAGGAACACAGGGGTGAATGAGAGAGCTGCGCTCGTGGGAGGTCACGACCCAGATAAGGAAATGGAGACCCAGAGGAGATAGTTAAGGCCAGGTGATATCTGCCCTCGGTGTGACTTCCCGCTTCACCCCTCCCTGCAGGTCCCGGGGTACCTGTTCCTCCGGCCCCTACCGCCCACCCCACTCCCAGCAGGTGAGGGTCTCAGTTTGGGGCAGGCTTTCAGCAGGAAGTGACTCACACACACAGACAGGTAAGGGTCCCCTTTAAACTGTAGAGCACGATGTGTTGGGCATCCTCTGCCTCACGATGCTAGAACCCTGTGGGCACCCAGGAGGCCGGCCAGGTCCCCTTCTGATTGCGGGACCCCAGCAGGTGCACCCGGGAAGACCTCTGAGCCAGTCCCTGAGCGGCGGCGGGTTCCAGGCAGAGCGCTTGCCCTCCGGGACCATCCGGCACCGCTCTGGCCCGGGCCTCCGTGCGACTGGGACACCACCCCGTCTCACACGAGCTGCTGCTCGCTGTCCCTGCGGCTTCAGAGCGTGCGGAGTGCAGGGGAGAGGAATGCGGCTCGAACAACAGCCAACTTGCCTAAAACCCCAATGCTGGAGTTAATAGAAAGAAATGAACCCATTCAGGCTAGCACTGAAATTACAGTTTCTGTTTCACTGTGGTGATAGGAGGCGGGGACTTTGGCACACAGCTTGGCGTCGGTGTGGCGGGGGCGGCAGAGGGGGAGGCGGAAGGGGCCTCGCTGCAGAAGGGTAAGCCTGGCACTTTGATTTGTTTTCTGCCTTTCTAGCCGCCCCTCCATCTCCAGGTCCCCCTCCTATGAATATATTTGTTTGTTTATTCCCATTGATTTCCAAAGGCCTAGGTGCCCCCGGGGCCGCTTGCTGCAGGTGTACCAAATGCAAATCCGACAATTATAGTCAATCCAGCGGCAAAAATTCCCCATAAAAGAAGAAAGCCAAAGGGCTCCCTGCTGGGAAGTGAGGCCCTCAAAGAGAAGCCCTCCACCGCAAGGCAGCTTCAATGGGCCTGGCAGCGCTGGCCTGGGCGGGCACCAGGGTGGGCAGATGGCCGGGCCAGGCCCTCGGGCTGGCGCTGAGAAAACCCTTGCCTCACATGGCCGGCTGTGGCACCCCGCCCCGGGAGACCCTGAAGGTCCCCATCTGCCTGGGCTGAGTGTGGGGGAGAGACGGAAGATGCCTGGGCTGACATGGCTGCTCCCCATCCAAGCCCTTCTATGTTGGCTCATTCAGCCAGCAGCTATTGCAAGCACATTCTTAATGCCACGCACGGTTGTAGGCTGGGAAAACACCAGTGCCCAAGGCAGGCGGACAGACAGGCGGAGGCTAAGGTAGCTTGTAGACTAGTCAGAGGCATCAGGAAAAAAACAGCAAAGGTGGGAGCTTTAGGGCAGAAACCAGGAAGGGAGGGAGATGGGCGGCAGTGGACAAAGGCTACTTTAAGAAGGTTGGGAAATAGCGCATTTACCCTGGGACCAGAAGAGGGAGGAGTGAAATGTACACTGTGTGTGTGGTAAGGGCTTTCCAGGCAGAACAGCACGTGCAAGGGTCCTGGGGGCGGAGGTGGCAGTGAAAGTCGCGGGTCTGTCTGAGACGTTGAGATTGCAGTGGGGACTGTGCATGAAATGGGGCCAGACAATGTCAAGCGCCAGACCGAGGGGTCCTCAGGACCCCCGTGTGGCATCTGGAGTTAACAGTGGGAACAAGAAGTCCAGCTGATGGCCCAGCCAAGCCTATGATGCTAGACTCTCCTGAAAGGAGGAAGCTTTTCTGGCTTCTAGGCCTTAGGGACCTCTGTCTGTCTGCCTTCCAGGAAGGACGGGGTGGGGAAATGAAGACAGCACTTCTGATGCTTTTCATCCCCGTAGTTGTCAGTACGCTCTGTGTGCCTTGCTTCTTTTCACTGCTCGAAACCAGACCTTTCAATCGTCGACATATTCATGCCAGTGACTACCGATTGCCTACTAAGCACACAGCAGAACGGTGGGCAGGCGGGAGTCAAGTGCAAGTTAGGCTGGATCGGGACAGGCTCTGTATCTCACGGCAGAGAGTTCAGACCTGATTCTGGAGCCTGAGACCCTTTGAACAAAGGTTTGGAAATGGGAGTCACTGACTCAGACTCTAACTGCACAAGGAGGCTCTGGCTGCCACGTGGAGGGGCCCACCGAGGCAGCAGAGGCCACTGGGACTGTCTGGTGAGAAGTAAGGACTACTCTTTGGGGCATATGCCTTCTAATGCCCAGGCCAGAACAAAGCTTCACCCCTTTGGGGGCACTTTGTTCCTATTTCCAGTGTATTCCACTTACTTACATGCCCTAATCTTGAAAGCCCACAGTCCTTTCTTCTTGACTTTAGAAGCCGCTAAGGGTTTGGGGCTCTCCCCTAGTGTGGTGTGGCCGTTGTTGACGGTGGAAACGGATTTGCGTTCCTGGGCACGCAATCACTAGACAGAGGGAAGCATCCCAGAGGGCCGGGGTGGCAGAGGAAGGGGGACCAGATTTCTGTTTTCCACACTTCCGTCCACGTGGATAACTGAGAGCCGGCGGCACCTTGAAAGTGGTGCACATTTGGAAACCGTGAGACCAATTCCCTGCGGTCGGTACCTGGCATAAGGCATGCACTTAATGCTAGACTTCAAAGCACCAACCGGGTCCACATCTTTCCCAGAGAGGGACGAAGCCTGGGCAACCTATGCCTGCAGCAGTATTTGATATGCAAATGCCCCATCTCTTTAAGCTAGCCTATTTGTGAATAGAGAGTTAGTATCAGGGTTAGGGAGTTTGAGCCCTTAGCGGTCCTGGAGCCCTATGCCCTCCTTTTATAGAGCGGCTACCAGAGGTGCACCAATGTAAATGACTCATTCTGGGACCCTCACTTAATAAGTTATCCTGGGACCCTCAGTTAAAGGGCTGCATCTCTTACACTGGATGTGAGGGGGCCACACACAGTCTATATTTACATCTCAGGGCTTACCTGCTAAACCCAGCACACACATAAAACGTTTCCCAGCGGCAGTCCCGGGATCTGAGAAATAAATACCTAGATAAAAGGCCATTTACCAAGACCCAAATGCCTTTTAACAGAGGCTGTGCGCCCGGCAGGATAAGCCAATTACCAAAGGATTGTGTTCCAAACGCAGCCTAACTGTCTCAGAGCCATGTCAGGGGGAATCAATAAGTAGTTAATCAATGGATTGATTGATCATTTACTGCTAGTAATTAAATTTGGGGAAAGTACAAATTCTATTACACCTACAGTCAGTCAAAAGCAATGCTCAGATCCTGGAACATGAAAGGAAATAAAAACAGAACCCTTGTGGCCACAGTATTAGAAT
>NW_027527824.1:5993690-6035270 GCF_008692635.1 Crocuta crocuta | reverse complement strand
CTGGGTTGGGGGGAAGGCGGGAAGGAGGAGAGGGGGAAGGTGGGGGCGGGGGGCAGGGAGAGAGAGGCGCTTCCTCTCACAACATCGCAGATCTTTAGAGTCAAAAGAAACTTTGAGAGTCCTCCGATTTAGCACCCTTATTTCTCACTTGGGCGAGGGGGAAGCCGGGACTCCTGGAGGTTGACGGACTTTCCCAAGGAAACGAGTGGGTTTTAGTGTCAGAGCAAGGATTCCATCCAGGCCTCCTGCCTTCCAGCCCAATGCCCTTTAAGAAAAAGGGCAAGCAGCCCCTGGGGTACACTTTGGGGGTGAAGTAGCAACCTCACCGATGCTTTGCCAGCCACTTTTCCCTCAGGGGCACTCCCTAGATTCCCAAGGGGCTCTTTTCTCCTCACTGCTTGTCCATTAACACAGAGATTCACTGAGACGCCTTCTCCACCAACGGCCTCTCCTGGCAAAGTCAGAAGGAAAAGTGCTCTAAGGAGGAGGATTTGCCTCACTCGGGAAATCCAACAGGAACACAAGTGCTTCGAATAGTTCCTGGGGAAGCAATAGCAGTAACTTCAGAACAAGTCCAAGGGCATCCCGGTGATCCCCTGAGCAGACAACCCACAGAGACATACTCTGTCTGTCAAGGTGTCTTTCTTAGAGGCGCCATGGCTTTACCATTCAGGGCTCTGTCTGATGATTCTCCTGTAGCCCTCAAATTGAGCATCACAATGGGCCTGACATGTCTGTTTTGAACAGACGCAAAGACTTGAGGTGTGCTATGACAGCCACGGGCAGTCATCCGTGCCTGATGGGTAGCCTTTTATGTCCGGTAAGGAGACAAATGCTGTTTGAGGCTTTCCTATATGTGGAGGTAGGAACTGGAAAGGGCAGGGACATACTTGGGTGCACTGGTAGTTATCATACTTTTCCTCAGATTAGGTGGAAAACTCCTCCAGGAAGCCATCCCAGATCACCCACCTGAGTCTAGTCTCTCTCGACCACTTGTGCTCTGCTGTGTCCGTCCATCCTCCGGGGCAGCTTCACCACCTGTTTCTAAGGCTCTGCATAGAGAAGCTAAAAACCCCAAGTACCTTCCTGCAGCTAGCCAGCAGGACTCAGAGCTCCCTTGCCCCTTGCTGCCAGTCTAAATGTGATCAAGAAAGGCATACACATTTTTATTACTTGCTTAAGCCAAGCGGAATTAGGTAGGTAAATCTTCTGGGATGAAAATCAATACATTCCAAAGCCAAATATCAATGATTTCTGAATTATCCTCTGCTTTTCTAAGATCTGTGCTGGAGTTTCTGTTTATGTTAAAGCACCTTCCTGAGTATGGACTACAACCAGTACCCTGGTCAGCTCCCTAAGGGTGGGGATCCTGCCCCCTCCGCTCTTTTTCTTCCCATAATGCCTGAGAGCGTGCTTCCCACCAGGGCTCATCCCAAGAACTCATGGTCGGATGCTGCACTTTCCTCTGGAGCCTGTCCTCTGTTCTTACCGCCCCCCTCCCACTCACTCCCACCCTGCGCCCCGTGCCCAGAGAAGCAAATCAGAGAGATTAAGGATTACTTGACATGCTCCGTGCAGTCACTGGTCATGTCCAAGCCTCCTGCACCCCCCTAATTGGATCTGCTGCCGAGAAGTCTGATTGAATCAGCCTGTGATCACCCCTGGGGAGGGGGAGGGGGTGGTTCGGGAAAAGGATGAGCCTCCTGGGCCTCGGCTTGCTCTGTTTGCTGGCCCCAGCTGTGTGTGCACAATCAGCCTTTATTAACTATTACACTTCATTCCGGACAGCTGCCTGGGGAGAACATCGATTCATTCCCCAACCTTTTAGGCTGCCCTGGAACTCGGCGTTTCCATTTATTTATCTCCTTATTTCCGTGCACACGTGCGGGTTACTCTGCACTGGGAAGACGGCGCCAGGAAATGGATTCAATTAGGAGCATATACTCCGCTTTCTTGCCTCAGAGTCCCACCTTTCATTCGGTCTCACCCATGGGGTGAGATTCCCCGCATCCCCCGCCCTCCTCCCTCTCAAGCCCTAAATAGAAGCGTCCCCACAGGAAAAGTGAGAGCGGCACCAAAGCATCCAGATCAATTCACTTTGTCAATACTTGTCTAGGGCTTCTGTGTACCTGAACGTACTTTCATGTGGACGCCCGCCAGCACCATCCGTTCCTGTCTCATGCCCCTGTGTGCCTGACACGTGCTGTGTGAGGGACCGGGCATAGAGCCCGCGGTCCTTCTGAGCCTTCATACAGGCCTGTCTCCAGGGACTCATGGCTCCCGGGGTCGGTGGGGGGGTGGCGCACCGGGGTACAGTCACTCCTGGACCTTTGGGGTTCTAGGAGGAAGCAGTGCTGGGGCAGTGGCCCGTCCTATGATAAGGTAAGGGGGTTCCAGGTAGAGGCATTTCTGATGGACCAGGTGAACCTGTCACGTTCCTCCCAGCGGACCCAGGGGACAGGGGTCTCAAATGGTTTGTGCCCCTTGTCCTGGTATGGGGTTTTGTGCCAGGCACTCCACATGGGAAGCCCTCTCCTGCATCTTAGTGGAAAGTTCACTAAGGTAGTGCCGCTGTGTGTTATCTCACCATGGATATCCTGCTTCAGATTCAGGGTCTTCATTCCTCTGCACGGTACCCAGTCAGGTCCCCCGTTTCATCCGTATGGGCTGAAGACAGACCATCACACTGACAGAGGGGTGAGGTGAGTGGTTCAAGAGAAAGAGTGTCCTCCTTAAGCCCTCAAAGAAATGGTGCTTTACATCTCCCCTGCCTGTGTCTCTGCTGCTACCCGCTGTGTGACTTCAGGCAAATCACACGACCTCTCTGAGCCTGTATTTCTGCATATGTCAAAAGGGGGAACTCTGCTCTGTCTCCTTGCCCTTTAGGGATACTAAGGACCACAGGAGATGATGTGTGTACAGATTTGCGAAATATACAAGCATCTCCTCAGGTAGCAAGTGGAGTAGTTAGAACAGAGGCCAGAGTCAGCTGCCTGGGCTCCAATTCGGCCTGCGCTGTTGCCTAGCTGTGCAACCTTGGGGAAGGGATTGCTCGTTCTGGGCCTTGGGTTCCCATATATCAAATGAGGGTAATAGCAGCGACTCCCTCGCCAAGTGGTTGCGCAGATGTAAAAAGTCACTATACGTGGGGCGCCTGGGCAGCTTGGTTGGTGAAACGTTTGACTTCAGCTCAGGTCGTGATCTGTTTCATGAGTTCAAACCCTGCATCGGGCTCTGTGCAGATTGCATGGAGCCTGCTTGGGATTCTCTCTCTCTCTCTCTCTCTCTCTCTCTCTCTCTCTCTCTCTCTGCACTCCCCCCGCCCTTCCCCCACCCACACTGTCTCTCTCAAAGTAATTAAAAAAATTTTTTTAAAGTCTACATACAAGAAGGATGTAGAACAGCATAGGGTGCCTTTTCTGCTAACACACATGGACAGACAGGCCGGCGACGGGTGGACAGGAGGCCTGCTTTTTCTCTGCGCCTGGGTCCCCTATGGCTGGACAGGACGGGCCCGGCTGTGAGGCTGGTTTTCCAGGTGCTGGTCCCCCTCACTCCTCGGCTGATGCTGAAGCCACAGCTTATCAATATCTCCTCCTGACAAAATGCAAACTGCACTGAATGGTTCATTCTTCTTTTTAATGTTTATTTATTTTTGAGAATGAGAGAGAAAGAGAGAGAGAACAGGGGAAGTGCAGAGAGAGAAGGAGACACAGAATCTGAAACAGGCCCCAGCTCTGAGCTAGATGTCAGCACAGAGCCTGACGTGGGGCTCCAGCTCATGAACCGTGAGATCATGACCCGAGCCGGAGTTGGATGCTTCACTGACTGAGCCACCCAGGTGCCGCAACGGTCTGCTCTTCTCACTGTGATACTGTCCTGTATGGAGGGACTGCCCACTCTGGGGCCTCCACCATTTATGAGTGGGAGGGCTGGGAGCACGAACTGGGGACCAGGAAGCAGGAAAGGAAAACCGGCTTTTGAGCTGTGAGTCTGCAAACAGGTTCCAAACCCACCAGATTCTCTCATAAAAAAGTTGATTACGATGGAAACGGTAGAGCAGAGAGACAAGTAAAGGATTGGCAGTAATATCACAAGTTGGCAGGGGAAAAAAATCATTGCCAGTTTCGCTTATCAGAAAAAAGCAATCATAAGGGAGGAAGGAAGGAGAAAGCAACCACCTCTGATGGACAGTTTTCCTGAATCATCCGCAGGAAAGGAGTAAACCAAACCTACGAACAAGAGACAAGTGGACATGCTTCTGACAAGTTCTAGAAGAGTCTCTGCTTTCCAAAAGGGGCCGGGAAAGAGCCTGGGCTAGGGTTTCAGGGAAGCCTTTCGGTCAGCATCTTACCCCTGCATTTTGAATGCAAGCCCCTCCGGAAAAGTCGGGGGCTCCTCGGTCTCTCCTTCCCGTCCCATGTTCCCCCATCACGAGAACAGGCTGAAGACCTGACCCTCACAGCCCATGACCCCCTTCCCCACGAGCGTCTGAGTTTCCATGCCCACAACTGCACAGACGTGGGGTGTCCAGAGACCAGACCACCCCTCTGCTTTCTCCACCAAATCAGCCTCTGTCGCAGGCGGCCTGGGAGGCCCCGGGCTGTCTGCAAGGACGGGTGCTACTAAGCAGACACCTTCCCAAGCAAGCAGCATGGGTGGGGGCCTCGCCTCACAGGGCCAGGTCCCCAAGGAGCAGCCCCCAGAGCCACAGGCCTCCAGCGGGCCCAGGGCCACGGTCACTGGGAGACAGGCCCGCCATCGCTTAGTCCCCCGCTAGGTGTGCGTTCCCGAGGGGACGTGGGCGGGCCCTGGGGACTCAGCTACATAAAAAGGGAGTCCATGCCCAGGGACAGGGCTGCACCTTCCTTCCCAGGAAGCAGGGCGCGAGGCACTGACGGGGACACCCCTGACTAGCGGTAGACTTCTGCGCCCATCATTTCACCTTTCTGCCTCTTGGATTCTTCACATCTACATGAAGGTTTGAACTGGGAGATCATTAAATCCCCTGCCTGCTCCAACACCCTAAATCTATCACGATGGGGTCTAAAACAAGACGTTCCCCCAACAGTCTCGGAATTCCTTGTGGAGCCCGAAGCAGGAGAGGCACTGGACTCTCCTCAAGGAGCTGGTTAAGGGGTGAAGCGCGCTGGCCCTTGGGCCCCGAGCCCGCCTCCAGTTCCGGCACAGATTGAAGAGAGGCCCGCGTGAGGGGGTCTCCGAGGAGAGCGGGCGCTCCGAGGGTTCCCTGCAGTGTCTGAAGCTCGTGTCCCATCACTGTCCAGGGGAGAGGCTTGGACAAGCCCCAGCAACTTGAGAAGGTTCGAGGAAGTTCCCAGGAGAGCGAGACATGGGTTCCGGGGCTGCAGGCAGGGGCTGGTAATGAGCCCGGCCTGGGGGGCAGAGGCAGCAAAGGGGGCTCCAGGGCACCGAGGGGCAAGGAGATGCCTCTGAGGGCAGACGGGATGATAACCACGGCTAGCTTTTACTGAGCACTTACCATGGGCCAGGCTCCTTTTAAAGGACCTTCTACGCGTTATCTCATTTAAACATCCCACTGATAAAATACTATGATTATTTTTGTTAATGTTTGTTTATTTTTGAGAGAGAGACAAGAGAGTGAACAGGGGAGGGGCAGAGAGAGAGAGAGGGAGACAGAGAATCCAAAGCAGGCTCCAGGCTCTGAGCTGTCAGCGCAGAGCCCGATGCGGGGCTTGAACCCATGGACCACGGGATCATGACCTGAGCAGGAGTTGGACGCTTCACCGACTGAGCCACCCAGGCACCCCAAAATACTATTATGAACTCCATTTTATAGAGAAGGTAAGTGAGGCTCAGAGGGGTGAAGGGACGTGCCTGAAGTCACAGAGCTACGGAGCGTCAGAGCTGGAATAAGAACCCAAGTGGCCTTGCTCCCGAGCCCTGCCCCCACCCACCAGGCTGTGCTGCCCTGCACCTTCCCCTCCCCACCCCCGCCACCCGCCGGGCAGAGCTGCCTTCAAGGAAGCTGCCCCCACAGACGGCCCGCCAAGGCGCAAGAACGAGGCCGTGTGCTGTGTTCTAGAGCAGGCGCTAACGGCGGCTCCAGAGACAGCAAGCGTAAAGGTCACTGTCTGCATCGGGAAATGGTGCGGTGTTACCAGAGCCAGAGAGCTGCTTCCCAAGGCCCCTCACCAAACCCTCCGTGAGGGAGGGGCGGCTGCCCATTGAGAACAAGCTCTAGCGGCAGCAGCAAAGTAAACGACCCTCCGGCCCTGTCCCTCTCATCCCCCATCAACGAGGCCAGGAGCTTGCAAAAAAATAAGTCACCTCTCCGCAGTCTGCAGGTCGCAACAGCTCACCGAGTCTTGGTGAGGCCTGCGCTTGGGGAAGGAGGAGAGGAGAGGCCCTGATGGAGGAGGGAGAGGCTGGAGCTTTGACGGAGAGTCACGAACAAATGTTTACGGAGCATCCACTATGTGCAGGAAGTGTTTGAGGCCCTGAGGACGCAGCAAGAAAGAAAATGGGCAATATCCCTGTCCCCCTGGGGCTTAGCATCCAGGGGACGTAGTGACAATAGTAATGAACAAGCCAATATTTTGTAGGTCCAGTGGTGTTAACTACAAGGGAGCGGGTAAGTGCTCAGTGAGGCGAGTGTACACGGGGAAGGGGAGCTACTTTATATGGGGGCCATGGACGGTATTCCTGACAATTCCTGGTAGTTCAGATAGATGGTCCTGGTGGCAGTGGGGTGGGGGTGCGCCGCGTGGGTATTGGGGGGAAGGGCATTCTGGGAAGGGGAAGGGCATTCTGGGAAGGGGAACGGCAAGCAGAAGGCCAGCACATGAGGCGTGTCTGTGGCAGACAAGAGGCCACTGTACTTGGGGTGGGGTTGGGGGGATTGGCAGGAGATGAGTGAGGTCTGAGAGATGGCGGGAGCCAGGGTCCCACGGGCAAGAACTTTGGCTTTGGCTTTGAGTGACATGAGAGCCAGCAGAAGGTTCTGGGACAGGGAGTGGGGGTGGGGGGGTGGAGTAAGGAGAGTCTTTAACGCTAGAAAGTCAGGGATCAGAAATGCCATAGGATGGCCAGAGATTTCACGCAGGAATGAGAAGGAAAACGCAGCAGAGCAGTTTGGAAGGGCTGAGGGAGAGGAAAGTCAAGCTATTTCCTGAGTGTCCTCTAGGAGCCCAGCCTATTCAATAAAGTGGAGACATCAACGCTGATTTATGCGCTTCTGAGAAGGCTTTTTAGCAAATCTTTACTGAGTACTTCATCATACCAAGTGCTGTATTAAGTATTTAAACTTATTGTCTCATTTAATCCCCATAACCCTATGAGGTGGGGGACGGACACTTCCCCCATTTTACGGATGAGCAGAGTGAGCCTCAGGGATGAGGAGGAATCAAGGCAAGGTCTTCTGTGCTGAAGCTAAGCTAGGAGGGCACACAGCTCGGGGGCCCCCACGCCCGGTGGCCACACGGCCTGCTGCTGGATGGAGGGGCCTCCTCTGTTCTGCCCCCGCCTCTCTGCCACCTCAGGGGCCACCTGTGGGTCTGGCTATCATTTGGCGATCATTGCTAGGCAGGCACATAGGGGGTGCAATGGGCTGTGTTAGACTGTACCCCCCGCCCAAGTCTGGAAGTCGGCAGGGCCCTGACAGACGCCAGGATTCATGAACCAGATCCTGGACTCACCAGGGAGCAAGGGAGTGGGGGCTGGGGGAGTCAGAGGTGCAGGAAGCAGCATCAGCAGGAAGGGGCAGTCACCCCCACCCCTCCTGGTGGGGATGGGAGAGAACTGTCAAGAGGGGCACTGGAGATCAAAGCTAACTACCCAACGTGGTTGTGAATTCTGGGTGCCGGTAGGCGATGGGTGCTTTTGGCAGTCCTGGGTGAGCGGCTGCGGGCCCCGGATTTTCACTGTGCCCCTCGCCCCAGCCTAACCTCATCCAGATTTCTGTCTGCCCCCAGCCTCCCCTCCCTTTCTAGGGCAGTTTCTGGTTCTCTTGGGCAGAGGTGAGGTGGGGGGAGCTTGGCACCTCCTTCACCTTGCTTCCTGTCTGAGCCAAAGCCTGTGCTAAGGTAATCCACCGAAAGCCTGCTGGAGTCCCCCTGGATTCCAGAACAGTAGCAGGAGGCCTACAAACTCCCCAGGCGGATGTGGTTCAGCTCCTTATTTCAAGGGGGAAACTAAGCTTAGCAGCCTTTTCCTCCAAGAATGGACAGCACGTGCCCACCAGAAGGCCAGCAGCCCCCCGCAAAGGTTCTACAGAATTCCGAAGATGGATGCAAGGCCTTCCTCCTCGTGAGACAGACATTCTGGGAGCAGTTACAGGCTCACAAGTTCGGTCTCGTAATTCCCTGGATGTGGACAGGCCCTCACCCGCAGGAGCTCTTGGTATTTGGGTTCCCAGCACCTTGAGTGATCGTCCGCACATTCCTCTTAAAGCTGAAGGCAGGAACCTGACCCCCGATCTCTGGGGCTCTACCACCCAGCTTTCTTTCTCCATCTTCCTGAACTAAAATGGGGCAAGGATTGTTTGTTCTATTATGCCAATGGGACCCCGAGGCCAAGAAAGCCCAAGTGTGGGAATCCCACCTGTCGGCACTGGGACCCCTCATATCCCACCAGGCCAACAAGCAGAAAGTGCAGGAAGGGGCTTGGAGAGCTCTAGGGGCCTTCCCACAGATCTAGAAAGCAGTGGAGCAGAGGTCAGGGGCTGGGAAGGGCATTCTGGTTAACTGCTCCGATTTGCCTGGACCCTTGAGTACTGACTCGGGCCGGAGTCTCTAACAAGGCGCTGGCACTACCTTCCTATCACTCCTGCAACTTGGCTGTGCCATCCAGGCCGCTCCTGCGGAACAGTGGTGTGGCCAGGACAGTCCTCCACGCCTCCTTGGGGGACGCGCTTCCTGAATCCTCCCACTTTGCTGGGGAAAGAGCCAGCTGGGCGCCTGTGGGGGGTGGGGTCCGACAGCTCCGGCAGGCAGGTCCTCTGCCCCCCGCACCCCCAAGCAGCATGGGGGCTGGTGGCTTGCAGCACTGAAGCCTTAGTGAACACTGACCTGGGACGAGTCGGCCACGGGGTTTTATGCCCCCTCAGGGACTGGCCAGCTCTGGGACCATAGAGGTGAGGAGGATGAAGCCCCGGATGTGGCAAGGTATTCAAAGTGTGTGTATGTGTGTATGCAGAGGGGGCTCTGCTCCCCAGATCCCCTCTTCCATTCTCCTCTGACCCCAGATTCTCACCTTGCATGTTTCAGACTAGTGACCAAAACCCATCTAGATTCAGACGCACCCTTGTCTGTCCCACACCCCCCAAACTTTGCCAGCACCCGGGAATCCTCTCTGCAGATGGATGGCCTGGGATCAACAAGGTTTTTGGGTCTTGCCTCTCACGAACTGTGGACCCTGGACCAGCAGCAGCACCCACGGAGGCTCACTAGAAATGCGGAATCTTGGACCCCATCTGGGCTCAAGGAATCGCAATCTGCATTTAGTGCCCACAGTGATACCCGTGCGCACTCAAGTCTGGGAAAAACCACTCGGAGACAGGGGCTGGCCCCACTGTGAAGGGGCTCCTGGCGGGAACGCAGGGCATCACAGTCCCAGGAAAAGCAAAAGGAATCCTCCCCCTTTTTCAGGCTCTTCCAAGTCAGGCAGGGTGTCAAGTTGGAAAAATAAAAGTCCTTCGACATCCCAGGCCTTTAGTGAATTTCCATGTTTCATTCGCAGGCGACTGATTTCTCCTCCGCGGCCTCCTGACCCCCACCTTGCCCGCCTTGGTTAGTGCCAGCACCCGTCCCTTTCTCCACTTAACCAGAAGACAGAAAACCCACATGAGGGCATCGTTAGCAGATATAGCTTCTTTAATTAATTTAATAAATTAATCCTTGGACTTTTTCTTTCCTGCATCCTCGGGAGTCCCTCCTAAGGCACTGGGAAGAATCGCAAACACCCACATAAAGCCCTCCGGCTCGCAGGAGCCTCTTCTATTAATATCACCACAAATTAATATGATTATTTAAGCTCCTCACTGGCTGCCCCGCCTCCAGTCTCTCCACCATCCCCACTCAGAACCACACAGAGCCTTCTCGAGCGCTGGCTCCGTCGTGTCACGCCTGCCTCACCCTTCAAGGGCCTCCTACCACCTGCAGAGAGGTTCCTAGTAAGGCAAAGACCCTCCCCTCCTGGGTGGTGGTTGGGAAGTGGAGGCGTCACAAAGGTGAGGTGTCTGGGTACCAGAGAAGTTTCCCCTTGAATGCTGGCAGCACCTGACCGTGAATCCCGCAAGAGCAAGGCCACGGCCTCAGGGCAGCCTTCTCTGCCCTTCCAGTCATGTCTTCCGGTGACTTCCGTATACCTTCCACCGCTACAGCTGCCATCCCTCTTTCCACCTGCTCCAGCTCCAGCCATGAACTTGAACAGAACATGTGCTCACATGAACCACTGTCTGCTCCCTGAGGTCCCTCCGTGCTCCCTCCCTGCCTCATCTCGATGAGCTCCTGCTCCTCTTTAAGATTCAATGCCAACGCTGCCCCTCTCATGCCCCAACCATGTAGGAGGTTAAACGGGCCTTTTTGACGTATCTCTGAATTTCAGTTGAAGCCAAACTCTGAACAGGACACGTAACAAAACTCCCACATTCTAATGAGAGTGGTGGCTGGTAGAGTACTTTTGCGTCTTCCTTCCCCATTGGGGCAATAAGGAAAATACACCGCTTACCCCCCAAACCCTCACTCACAGCCAACCCTGTAGCTCTTAGGGCCCTGAGCCACGGTGTACTGCAGAGTTCTGGAGGGAATTTGACCCGTGTCCGAGACCGAGGGTGACAGAGACAGGTATGTGACATGTATGGGACCCTCCTGAGGAAGAGTATGAAGGCCAGAGGCTGGCTAGAGAAGCCATGGAGAGATGGGGGAGGGGAGAGAACTACCACCAGGCACAATACCCCTCAGCAACTCTGGGGAAGCTGCGCCCCTCTCCTGGTTGGTCCACTCACTGATCCATTCATTCATTCTCCCCTAGTTATGCCTTCTTTCCATTAGTCGAGAAGTGTTTGTTGAACACCCACTAAGTTTATCTGGCTTACTGTATCTTACCCTGCTTCACTAGAACTTACAGGCACGTTACAAAGACCTGCAATACTGTGAAACGCGGTGAAATGAGGTTTGAGGATGAAATGAGAACGGGCCGACATTTCAACAACCAGGAAAATTACACGAGGCCACAGCACGGCTGGTCCCCAGAACATTTCGGCATACGGGCCTGTATCATTCCTGAAGGTCGGTGGTAAACTGGACTGCGTGCTTCCCAGAGGAAGGGGCTAAGAGTGAAGACCTACTGGGGTGCCTGGGTGGCTTAGTCGGTTAAGCGTCCGACTTTCGCTTAGGTCATGGNAAAAAAAATAGAAGAGTGAAGACCTACTGTGTGTAAAGCATACAGCAAGCGTGCTGATCCCTTTGGAACACGGAGATGAAGACCTGAGCTCAAAGTCTGCAAAGTACACTGACATGCATTTCCTGCTTTGAGTCCCCTAACAAATCAGTAAGAAAATGGAAGGTCAAAGAGGTGAGTGTCCAGCCTAAGGCCACACAGCCGACAGGTAAAAGAGGTCCCTTGCAGGTCCCTTCCCGTACAGCACAAGGGTTAGGCATGTAGATTCCAGAACCAAACTGCCTGCGTTCATATCCTGGACCGACCGTTTCTGAGCTGCATGACTCTGGGTACATTACTCAACATCTCAAAAATCTCAGTTTGCCTGTATATAAAATGGGAGAAAAATATGGTTCTGTCTCCTGTGACTATTATCTTATCACACAGCTGGCTGTCCTCTATCCAGTGCCCCCATCAAAGTCCCAGTACTGGATTTAAGGAAGGACAGGGAAAAATGGTCACAATGCACATAGACATATATGTGCTGATGGCATCCACAGAGGCAAGCGCCATTCTCCTCTCCATACCTCGCCTTCCCTCCCTGGGAGTGGATACCGAGGAATCAACCCTTAGGAGGAGCTTCCCTCCTATTAAGGCCATCCCTAGCATCAATCCTTTTCTCCTAACCCGTGGATGTGCTGATTCACTTCTGAAAGGGCCGGGGCCTCCCCAGGTCCCCGTGCCCATGCACCGACCAGAAAGACCATGGCAGGGTTGGCACACAGGGAGAATACAAGAGGAACAGATCACACATGCAGTTTGGTACTGATCTTTCCACTCTCCTTCTTCCTCCCCGCCTCCCCTCCTAACAGCGGCCACCACCAGCCAGTGCATCTGAACCTACCTCTGCCTCCCACACGGAAAGGTAGAAACCCCGTCAGTGCTTGTTTTTAGTTGGGAACAAACTGTTCGCACATTTCATTAACCAAAAAAAGAGAAAGAGGGTGTGCGGGGCGAAGACGCTAGCGTATCAAAATCATTTAACTGAATTATATACAGAGACTCGGAGGGAAGAAGGAACGGAGTGGGAGAGGGGATAGAGTCTCATTAAAAAAAAGACGAGAGCAGGTTTGGAAGGAGATGGCCCGTTCTGTCTTTGTGCTAGTTCTTCTGTGCTGATGAGACGTGCCTGTGTGCTTTAGGACGTACTGCTGAAAGTTAAACACTTTGAGTCAATAATGTAGAACTGTAGGCTCTTTGTGTGTGCGGTTGCGAATGGAAAACTAGGCGTGGAACAGAGTCTAACCCCTCTCTTCCCATACTGCTGGGGCCTGCCAGCTTCCAGATCTTTAGCCAAAGGTGGGATTGAATCTGCTTGCTAATTGCAGTTCAGGGGAGAAAGGCTCCGAAGGCCCCTGATGAGGAAGCCAAGGTGAGCCCAGTGGAGGTCAAGGCCACGCTGCTAGCACTCTGAGCCTGTCACGGGAAAACTTGGCAAAGAGGGGGTCTCCCATCCAAAGGGAGGTATCTAGGGATCTCCAGGTGACTTCCTTCGGGTCTTGCAACATATATTGGCATTGGCGCCTCCAGTGGGGAATATATTTGGGGGGGCGGGGGGGGGGACTTGTAGGGGTTGGATTTCAGAGCTGGAAGGAATCTTAGAGATCACCTAAGGCCCTTTCTTTTACAGATGAGGAAAGTGAAGCTCCGAGATGCTGTGTGATTTATCCAAGGTCACACAGAAAATTAATGGCCAGGGCTAGAGTCTGGGCCTTCTGGTTTCCAGGCAGGTGCCATTCTTATCACTCCACCTTCCCCTCATCGCCACCCCCTTTCCTCACCTTTTCTGGTCAGATCAGCATGCGGAAGGACACCAGGGTCATGGGCAGGGCACGCAGTGTGGACCCAGGCAGAGTGAGAGGGCACAGAGGACCCCAGGGCCGGTGCTGGGGCCCTGGCGCCTCCAGCTAACAGGCCTGTGGCAGGAGGCAAGGCCTGCTGGGTGAGAGGATATAAATGGCGCCTATAGATGTTCTGGAAGGCCAAAGCTTGGCGTTCTACACCTGAGCTGGCGTGAGCTCTCAGCTCTCCAGGAAGAGATGGAAAGCACTCTTCCTTCTGGGTGATTCTGGGCAGCAGCTCTACCTCTCTGAGTCTTTCCCTCTCTGCAGACCCACCCTGCCTGGCTCCCAGGGGTGTGGTGAGATGAGGCATGGGCTGGAAAGTCCCAGAAGTTGTACAGTCCTGTCCCTGTGAAGGCAGATGATGACTGCTAGCAGTGGTATGACCACCCCCCCGCCAGGCGATGAGAGTGGACCCCTAGTACCCACCTCATTTCAAGTTTACTTTTGGAAAGCAGAACCTGGGGAGATCCTGAGCCCTGCAAACGTGCTCTGATCTCTTTCTCCGAGGTAGGGAGGGAGTTTCTCACCAGCGGACTCTGTCTATAGCTGCCCTCCTGGTCAATGTGCATTCCCAGGTTTAGCCCAGAGGCAACAGCCTTACTGGGACAGGGCTGTAGAGAAAAGGAGCTGAGGTCCCAGGCCCCCTCCCCACCCCAGGGGCACCAGTTCCTGGCCAATGACACGAGGTAGACAGAGCTGAGCCTGACTTTGGACAGCAGCCTGGAGGCGGGCAGGGGGAGGGGGTGCTGGGCTAGGCCGGGTCACCCCGTGGCATAGAGTTCAGTCACGAGTGTATCAGCAATATTGACCTGCCTTACACGTTGTGGCCGGGGTGCAGTAAAAGTGCTTATGCAGTCCTCACTGAGTACCAGCTGTGAGTCGCTTCCAGAGCACACACAGCACGTGACCGGGTCTGACCCCTTGGTAACCAGTCCTGACCACCCCGCTGGTAGACGGGTCTACCCTCAGCTCCTCAGTGCGGGTCTGGATCTATCATTGTTTCACTGGCCTCGCAGCCTCCCCTGGGTCCCTGCCCTGCTCTGCGGAGCGCCCCTAATGAGCCCCCCGGAGACCTGTCGTCTCCTTGCTGAGCAGACAAGCCCTCTTACCATTGGTGGCAGCCAGCGCAGCCACAGTCAGGCATAAATGGCTGTACCGAGTTCAAGTTTCCTTTCCTGAGGATACCTGAGTATGAAGGGGATCCGGAGTTTTGAGGAAGGGGCAGGCACATAACCGGGGTGGGAGAAAGAAGAGGGGACCCCAGGGAAGCCGGGGCCCGTGAAATCCAGCCACAGAGGCAAGGAGCGCCCTGGCCGTGGGTACAGCTCGTCTCTCATGCCCTCTACAAGCCCCAGGACAACGGTACTCATGGTGACGGTGACAACCCACATCGATTCAGCTCGGCCTTTGGATAAGTCTTTCCGCCTTGGCTCCAAGAAGAGGTGATGCAGGCGCAGAGGGGGAAGATGGACTGTGACACGCCGAGTGCGTCATCCGTCCTTAAGCCTCCATGACTGTCTGAGTGAGGGGGAGGCTCGCTGAGGACAGTGTCTTAGAGACCCCATCTCTTCAGGGGCTGTGAGCACGGGGTGCATGAAGCCATGGAGAATGTGGGCCAGGGAGAAGGCCCACGACTGCGGGTGGGGGCGAGATGTACAAGCAAGAAAGGAGGCCGAGGGGAAGAGGCCAGAGGAGATGGAGGCCAGCGGAAGAGTCCACAGTTAAGAGAACTGAAGGAAGAGAGACACGTCCAGGGGTACTTTGGATTTGGGAGCCCTTGTGCATCCCAATCCCCCAGTCCCTTGGCAGCACTTTGTTCCCATCACCATCGACGGTGTGTCTGTGTACCCGGCAGTGCATGGTACATCGAAGCNGGGACATTCACATTACCATTTTCTTTGAAAAGTGAGGAAATCAAAGCTTCAGAGAGTCATCTCTCTAGGCTGTAAGGGAAGAAATCAAGACTCTGACAAATTAAAACCATCATGGGCAGCTTCGCAGAGAGCAGGTGTCCTGCCTTCCCACACAAAAGCCCCCCAGGGAGCTCAGGAGAAAGAAGGCTGGGTGGCTGCGACGGCGGGTCCAAGCACGAGTGGCCTCCTGGCCTGCACGCCATGTGGTCCAAGTCACAAGGGGGTCTAACTGCGCCCCGAGACGGAACCCAGACGGCCGGCCCTTCCTGCAGGCCCAGAACAAGGCTGGCCCACTGCCGTTCTCTTGTTGGGGGAAGAAGAAGAAGAGAAATAAGCTCCCTGGGTCCCTTTCGGGGGCGGAGCCAGTGCTGGGAGAAGGGAGGGAGGCAGGGAGCTCTCAGCAGCAGCGACAGCAGAGAAACCCAGAATGGTGTCTAGTAAGACAAGGACTCAGTTAGACACTGAGGAGCCAAGCCCAAGATGCACAGCAGGCAGGAACACGGCTGGCTGTGCCCATGAACCATCGAGGGTGGCGCCTGGTGGGCTCAGGACCCCCTCTCACCTCTGGGCAGAGGAAGTGTGGAAGTGCTGTGCTCTGAGCTGGGTCCTGACAAGGGTCCCAAGTCTTGGTGGAGCAGAAGTTGGGAAGAGCCAACCCCTTCCTTGTCTCCTCTCCTCACAGACCTGCATTCCCCACCTTTATGGGCCACAAGAACAAACACCAGGAGACAAGTGACAGGCTTCAGGGCTGGAGTCCCCCAAGGACAAGCTGCATGACCTTGGACAAGCCCCCGAACCCCACTGTGCCTTGTGTCTGCTGCCCAGGGATGATACACACCCACCCGACTTGCCTTAAAGGGCTGTGAAGAGAAACTGCAGGAAACTACTTCGAAAAGAATAAAAGCTCTAAATGAATGTGCTATTTCATCACCAGCATCATCTTCAAATCTATGAAGTGCTGAATAATAAATACCCTGAGTTACACAAATAGTCCTTTTTCCCCTCCTTTTAAACCAAGGTCAGCCTAACTGGGCTGGGGATCGGCTCTCCCCTGCTGGCACCCTCCAAACTGCCCGTGACGCTGAGTAACCTTTTCGGCACTTGGCCACCAGGTACCACTGAGGACGCTGGGCCCACAGAACAAACCCACCCAGAGATGCACGGATCACTTCCCTACCCGACAGCGCCAGGAAGTAGCATGGCCACCCTCCCCCTTCCTCTTTCCAGGGGTGTCTGTTTCAGCAGGCAGCCAAGGCAGGTGCTGAGCCCCTGCTCTGTGCCAGGCACGGTGATCATCACCCTCCCTACAACCCCAGAGAGAGTGGTTTTATGGTTTCACTGATGAGGAAGCCAAGACTCAACAGAGGCTAAGGAATTTGCAGACGAAGTAGTTTCAGCAGAGCCAGAAACATTTTTTTAAGTTTTTTTTTTTTTAAGTTTATTCACTTTTGAGAGACAAAGCACAAGCAAGGAAGGGGCAGAGAGAGAAGGAGACCCAAAACTCCAGGCTCTGAGCTGTCAGCACAGAGCCCGATGTGGGGCTTGAACTCACAAACCGCAAGATCATGCATGACCTGAGCCCAAGTCGGATACCCAGCCAACCGAGCCACCCAGGTGCCCCAGAGCCAGAAACATTTAAGGGGCCATACAAATTAACTCAAATAAGTAGGACTAGCTAGTTTTATTTAGATGTTTGCTTTTCTAAAGTATTTTTTGCCCATCTGTTTTCTAAAGCCTCACTACTTCGGCATGTGCCTTGTGGAACGGCATCTGCCCAGGAACTGGTTAGAAACGCAGAATCACAGACCCTGCCCCAGAATCCGTATTTTGGGAGGATCAGGTAAGCAGCAGACACACCAAAGTTTGAAAAGCATGGATCTAAAGGAGAGTGGCTCATAGAAAAAAAGACTGAGTTCGCCTTAAAGACAACATTCCTGGCAGCTGGTTATAAAATACACATACGGAGGGGAGGGAGGAGGGCCCGGGTCAAGACGGTCAGGTTTCTGGGAGGCTCAGATGNGGCTCCCTCCTGCCCCAGGAGCCACATCCTAGGCCCTTCTGGGGTCCCCTGAGGAGGAGTCCAAGGGGGTCCCCATGGCTGGGGCTCCCCTGTCTGCTGGAGACTTGGAGTCAAACGCAGCCACCTCTGTGGGGCTGAGCCCAGCAGCTTTAATTCACATTCTCCTGGAGGATAGGTATTTGCATCAGAAATTACCCTGGAACTTAATTCTGCATAATGTTGCTCAGACGAACGACACCCCTGAAACTCTTTGCCAAGGCCAATAATAACATAACTGCAGACAGAAATAATGAATAGGAGCGGAGGGAAAGGGAAGATCAAGGAGGCGGGGGGCGGGGAAGGCAGAGAGATGGGCTTCCAGCCAGAGGTGTTCTCGTCTTTTCAGACAGTCACTAGCACGGCACCGGCACATAGTAGTCACTCAAATAGTTTTCCAAAGCCACATTAAAAAAAAAAAAAAAAAGCAATGAAGTAAAGCTAAAGAGAGAACGTCTCTAGTTCACCGACTAACTAATCTATTAAGCAATTCATTAATCCAACCGTTCGTTTGCTCAACAGATTCTATCCGGCACCTATTATAGTCAGACACCGTGCTGGGCACTGCGGTCCCTGCCCTCAAGGCCAGGTCAAGCCCTGGGCTGAGCCTCCTGTGGGCAAACCCGGCAATTTGGAGAGGGGAGGGCTGTCAAGGCCCCCAGCCCGGAAGCTTAAAGCCCAAGGGCAGAGCCCAGGCAACTGGGGAAGTGAGTAAAGGTATGCAAATGTCCAAGGGCATCCAGGTCGCCCTGACAAGCCTTTCACATCTACTGCACTGGACAGACAATGTGATTTGCTTGAGGACTCTACGTGCCTTCGATTTCAGACCTGGAAGGGACATTGGAGATCACCTTGCCATCCCTATTCATTTTACAAACAGAAAAGTGAGGTTCAGAGAGGGAGTGAGCTTCGCCAAGGCCACCGGGACTGTGTGTCATACCTCCCAGGGAGGCAGGGGACCTCGCTGAGCCCCTGGGGCAGGCAAGTCCCATCTCTCTGGATCTCGGCTTCATCTTCTGGAAACAGAGAGGGGGCGCCTTTCAGTCGTTCTCATGCTGTGCTCTACCATCTGTGCCTCGGGGACCCTTGGGAGAGGCGGGGGTCTGGCCAGCGGGGTTCTGGGCGCCCCCTGCTTCAGTCGGAGTGGTTCTCTTGTGCAGCGGGCTCCCAGGAAATAGTCCGTTTGAACCAAAGATTCCATGGCTGAACACCCAAACCAGAGCGACCACCCCAAGAAATTTCCCTTGGGTTCCTGCAACACAAGGATCGCATCCTTCGCAACAACACGGGAAGAAGATGCAACATTAGGGAGAAGGAAACACGCAGGTGAACAGACCTGAGAGCTGCGGGAACAGCATTCAGTAGTAGTGGTCGGTCCCCAGAGTAAGTAAAGTCTAGAGTGACCCATGTCACAGGCTGATACGTAGGGCGTAGAAACACGGGCGTCCCTGCCCGTGGGGGTCAGAGAGACGGGCCTCCCTGAAAACACACAGACTGGTGACAGGGGCCTCGGGCTCCTGACTTCCTGCCTTTGGGGATCCAGCGGGCGTCCTGGGTGCCACCGTCAGCCCAAGGCCACTAGCCGCCCCCTCCTCCCACCACCTGAACCCAATTATGCGTGTTTACATTATAGTTACGTATAATTCTGCCATTTACATTCAGTTGTTGGCTTCTCTGTGTGCTCATAAAATATTAACATTGGAGGGCCGCTTGTTGCAGAAATGTTTATAATTTCTCTTCCCCATTATGGGCTTATTAATGATAATAATGCTGTTTCCCTGCTTAGGAGCTGGGGCTACCGAAAGGCAATCACTCACCATAGCTGAAATATGACAGTGGGAAGTCGGATTCCGTTCCCTGCTCGGCATTTAATCTTAATAACATTTTATCTTGGACGACAAGTGTGTGTAATGTTGTTTAAAAGCATGACTACATCGACACACTGCGTGTGCGAGAGAGGGGGTGGGGGAGGGGGGGCCGAGGCCTCTCCCTTCTCCCCCTCCTCTTTCCCAGGGGCTTGGGTGGAGGGAGGGGAAGCCTCCCCTCCCTCCACCTAACCCCAGTTTGGCATTTCTGCTATGAAAGGATTTTTTGTAACCTGTGAGGATGAAAAGTACTTACGAGTCCATCAGGCTTTGAAAACACAACTACCTCAAATGGGCTCTATTAAAAATAAATAAGTCCATTTGGGCTGGAGAGCCGGGCCTAAGGGAGCATAAAGCATTTAAGCTGCATGGCAGAGGGACGGGTGCCATTTCCCTCCCCTGCGCCAAGGCTCCTGGACATACGGTCCTTGGCACAGCTCGCCCGGCCAAGTTCGATGGTTCTCCCTCCGAGTCTCAGCCCCTCTTCCCCATTCCCGGCCTGCTTTGCGCTTTGCCAAACCAGCCCCCTTTGGCTCTCGCTTTCGGTGGCCCAAGGACGCAGGGGACGCTCCCTTTTTGCCTGTTACACCTCCTTCCCCCACCATCCCACTCAGCACTGTCATGAGACGCAAAAGGATGTAGGCCTTTTTGTGTGTATTTCCCTCCCCCTAAATGTAAGCCTTTTAGGGGAGGGAAGTTGCTGGGGGCGAATATGTGTGAATGGTACAGATTGTGGTCATGGTTTTACGTTTTACGGGTGTGTGCTTATCTCCAAACTCATTACGTTGTATACGTTAGATACATACAGCTTTCTGTGTGTCTGGCATACCTCGATGAAATGTTTTTCTTAGAAAAGAATCACCAGGGGCGCCTGGGTGGCTCAGTCAGTTAAGCGTCCAACTTCGGCTCAGGTCCTGCTCACAGTGTGAGATCTCACAGGGAGTTCAAGCCCCATGCCGGGCTCTGTGCTGACAGTGTAGACCTTCTTGGGATCCTCTGTTCCCCTCTTTCTCCGCCCCTCCCCAACTTGGGTGCTCTCTCGCTTTCTCTCTCTCTCAAAAATAAATAAACATTAAAAAAAAAAAAGGATCACCATAAAGATAAAATTCTAGGTATACATGGTGTGGTGTGCCCAGAACATGAATTATATTAAGCTTACCATCACCGCTGTTTCCTTTCCTCATTTCTAAGTCATCTAATTTTATTCAGCTTTAAAAAAAAAATGACACCTTGGATAGGACTCTGTTCATAGTAGGTGCTCAATGGCTAAATGTTGGTTGGGATTTTCAATGACAATGACCACTTAGCTTGGAGAACGGTATTGGGTCGAGAAAGGGGAGCACTGTTTTTCTCATGGCCAGTTTTATACAAGAATGCAGGGCCAGAGAATCATAGCCACTAATAATTGGAAGGAACACTCAATCAGCCTTTTCCCCAAGAGCGCCTCCCCTCTGTTTCCCTGTCGGGGGTGGGGAGCACTCACCCAGGCTCTGCTAGCACACGATCACCAACACGCAGCCCACGGTTTGCACGGATGTGTTGCTGGCGGGGCGAACCCAACTGAAATGTCTTCCCTGCCCGAGACCCAAATCTGCTGACCTACAGCCCCCCAGTTCTGCCCTCGGGAGCTCCCAGAGCCAGTCTACTTCCCCTGCTACCGAACAGCATTCTTTAGTGTTTTCTCCAGACTAACAGCTCTCATTGCTTCAAGTGTGCCTCCTTCGACAAAATTCCTAGACTCGTCACCGTCCTGAGTGCCTCAGTTTGTCAAAGTCCCTCCCCAAGTGCGGTGCTCAGGCCTGGGGCTCTGACATGGTCTGAGCAGCGCGGAATATGGTAGAAGCATTACGTCCTCTGCTCTGGAATCGAACTTTTTATCGATTCGGAACAAGAGGTGTCTTCAGCGTCTTCCTGTGGCTATTTTAGCAGCCAAGACGCCCTAAGAAGTTCGTGCTAGCACCTGAAGCACACAGGCCTTTACTACCCGAACCTACATCAAGTCAAGTTTTCCCCAGCCTGCACTTACAGAATTGATTTTTTGGAAACCTCAGTGCAAGACTTTCCATTTATTCCTGTTAGTTTCATCTCTGCTCTCAGACCATCATCACAGGCTGCGAGGTATGCGGATCCTGATTCTGGAGTCCCACCTATCAGCCACCCCTCCTGCGCCTCTGCCAGTCGCATATTTAAAAAACACGCCTTCAGGGTCTTACTCTAAGGCTTGATGAATGACTGAATGGGCAGGTCAAGGCTCAAGCCCTATAGCACACCATCTGACATCTCCTGCCAGGCCAGACGTCAGCCAGTTTAAAAAGTTTCTTTTGAGCACCAATTGCTCAGCGGGCTACAGACCAGGGAAAAGCCCTATGTCAGCAGAGGCTCTGGAACTGGGAGAAATAGACCGGGGGCCTTATTATGTACCGATAAGCTTATCTCTTTAGAAAACTGAGCCTCTAGGCTCTCGGTTTCCTCAACTGTATGGATGAAGGTTAGATTGGATGGCTCGATACCCTTTATTTAAAAAAATAATAATTAGTTAATTTTGAGAGAGAGAGCAAGCAGGGTAGAGGCAGACAGAGAGAGAGAGAGGCAGGGGAGAGACAGAATCTCAAGCAGGCTCCGCAACTACAGCACAGAGCCCAACGTGGGGCTTGAACTCATGACCCATGAGATCGTGACCCGAGCTGAAATCAGCAGTCGGATGCTTAACCGACTGAGCCATCCAGGCGCCCCTTTTGTTCAATGTTCTCGGCAGATCAAGGACCATCCTACAACCACGGTGCCCAACCTTGCCCCCAGGGACACAGCGAGAGGCTTTGTCAAGAGCCTCGTTCAAGTCAAGCTATCTCATGGCTATAATGTTCTCTTCTCCTACCAGCCCAGTGTCCTTCCGCAAACAGGCGAGGAGTTCTTTGGCGTGACTTGTTTTCAGTGAACACAAGCTAATTCCCAATGACCATACATCTTTTTCTAGGTGCTGTATGGCTCTCGCCCCTGTCAATTTTAGTCTGTCTTTCTCTACTTTTTTTTTTTTTTTTTTTTTTGGCAAATGGAGGTATGTTTCCACCTATAGTCTCCTGGTATCCTTGCTGTGTGTGCTAAAACATTTAGAGAGCGTTCATGCCTTCTACGTTCACAGCAGGCCTGCAAAAGCCATAACTAGGGAGAGCAAGGTGCCACCCCATCCAGCCAAGGATGCATACACTCCACCATAACATGGTGTGGGAAGGGCCACGTTGGCGGTTTGCACGACGTTTGAGGAGGAGGGATCTATAATGATAAAGGGAAGTCCTGGGCAGAAGGAGAGCAAGAAACCGGGCTCAGGGTCCAACTTCCGCCGTCTTCCAGACCAACAGCGGGCAACTTTGGGGCCCACAGACAGACTGAGCTGGTCCACATCCAGCGGTGTGTTTCTTCTCGGTGTTTCTGCTGAGAGGGGCTCGGCTGGTGTGGGCCGTGCAGACAGGGGGCAGGGACCAGCACAGGGACTGGAGAACATGGAGTTCTGGTGTCACAGCTCAGGCCGGAGACCAGATGTTTCCAGTGTGTTGTTTGAAGATCACTCACTACAGAGAAACAAGCTATGGACTTCCGATCGCTCGTGTTCTGATCACCTGTCCACGGGACACCATCTTCCCAGCAGAGGCTGCCCCCACGGTGGGCTGGCGGCTCGTCCACCTCACACTCCCCTCCCTACCTCACCCAGGAGCGGCGGGGAGGCAGGCCCTGCATCCTGCTATCTGGGCTCTCCCTGGCGCTTACCACGGCGCCCACTGAGTCACAGACCTTCCTTTTGAAGTTATCTGGACTCTCACAGGGAGGGGGTGGGGGAGGTTGGAAATGCTAATCTCTCACAGTTGTACCACAAGCCCACACTCACTATTCAGCTCACTCTCAGCATGTTACATTCCTGCTCAACACCCAGGGAAAGGACAGCTCACATGCTCGCCCATTAATAGTACAACCTCCCTTGTCATCTGAGGCAGAAGCTGGCATTTAAACAGCCTGAAAACCCCACCTCCTCCACACAAACTTCAAGGTCTGAGACCAGAGCTAACATTTAACAAGGGCCTGCTATTTGCTAGGAACCTCCCGGTGCACACCCCCAGAGCGTTTAGCTTGACAACAGCTCCGGGCTGTTACTTTGTTACCCTATTTTATCAATAAGGAATCCAAGGCTCAGAGAGGTTACTCATTTGTCCAAAGTCACACAGCACGAGTTAGCAGCTCTCTGAGATAAGAGCTGGGGCTTGGCTGACTCCCGTTCCTGTGCTCAACTCCCCGTGCCCAGCTACCTTCCCTCATGGAGCCCCGTGTCTGCAGGGACCCCCACTGGCAGTTCTTCCTGGTTTCCAACCTGTGTTCGAAACATTGGTCCTGCCTCGCGGCACAGCCTGAATGGAAGGTGACTCCGGGCAAACCTGGAGTCAATCTGTCTCTTCCTTCTCTTATGGTTAACTCTGCTCTCTCCACTCCAACTTTTTTTTATTGTGGTTAAATACACACACAATTTAACCATACACATACATCGTACCCATTTTAAGTACATAGTTTAGTGGCATTAAGTACATTCACATTGTTCTGCAATCATCACCGTGGTCTATCTCCAGAACTTTCTTATCTTCTCAAACTGAAACCCTGTATCCATTAAGCACTAACTCCCCATTTCCCCCTCGCCTTCGCCCCAGAAAATCACCACTGAGCTTTCTGTCTTTACGAAGCTCACTACCCTAGGTACCGCCTATTAGTGGAATCCTCTAATATTTGCCTTTTTGTGCCTGGTTTATTTCACTTGGCACAGTGTCCCTAGGGTTCTTCTGGAGGATACCACACGTCAGAATTTCCTTCCCTTTTAGGTCTGAATATCAATAACTAATATCCGCATCAATAACTAATACCTCGTCCATCGTATGTCTAGACTGCACTCCATTCACCCAGTCACCTGTCATGGACGGACCGCCTTGTGGGCTGCTTCCACCTTTGGGCTGTTGTGAATGACCCTGCAATGAATGTANGGTACCCAGAAGTGAAACTGCTAGATCACATGGTAATTGTATTTTTAATTTTTTGAGGAACCACCATACTGTTTTCCAAGGTGGCTACACCACTTTACGTTCCCACCAACAGTGCACAACTTTCCAATTTCTCCATATCCTCCCCAGTACTTGTCCTTTTCTGGTTTGTTCTGTTTTGTTTTGTTTTTGATAGCAGTCATCCGAATGGTGTGGGGTGGCTTCTCATTTGCATTGACCTAATGATGAATAATGCTGAACATCTTTTCATATTCTTTGGGCCACTTTATTTCTCCTTTGGAGAAATGTCTATCCAACCCATTTTTGAACGTGCTCTTAAGCCATGATTTAAAAAGAAAAAATCCTGACCCTCTGCCCTCTGCACTGCCACACGTGGTCCCAGGACAGCTCAATGGCAGTGCTCCGAGGGAGCAAAAGGGATTCCTTTGCCCACCCCGCGCTGCTACTATGTTTGCCAAGCACAGAACATTCAAGCACAGCACCGTAGTCTTTTGGGCTAAGGCGCTGAAAACTGGCAGCATACAAACGCCCAGAAGTAATTCCTCAAGTCACCATGATTCGTTCATACTCGAGCCTGGACTCCTCAACCTGCGTTGCTCCCTGGCCATCCAGCAAGGCCAGGGCCACCGGACAGGCAGGTCCAGACGGGGCGAAGGCAGGCCTGCAGCCATGAAGGGAAGGGGAGGGGGCCGGGCAGCAGGTGTGTGAGCAAACAAGGGCAGGGGCTGGCCAAGGTGGCAGAGGGGCGGGCCTGCGCGGAAAGCCCTGGCCTTGGCGAGCAGAGCGTGGAGGGGTTAGCGCACAGGGCACGGGCCAGGAACACGGGCTCTTCGATGGGAGGAGGAAGGAGAGGATGGGCTTTGGGGAAGACACTCCAGGTCCAGGCGAATGGACGGGGGCTTCTGACTTCACGGGGCCACCCCAGGCTCTGTCTCCAGTGGGAGTTGCCGCAAAAAGAAAGATACTAGAAGCCATGGCCCAGCGATGTGGAGTAGCCGGACACGGCAGCCAGGGGACCACGCCGCGTGCTTGGCCGCCAGCCTCTGTCCCCAGCACCCTGGGCCCCTGCCGTAGCTCTCTCATGCCAGCGACGGAGCCGGCACAGGCTCGAGAGCTGGGCCACCCCCAACACGACTCCTCCCGGAGCTGCGCTGTGGTCTGAGGCCCTGCCTGCCTGGACCCTTCCGTCCCTCCCCCTCCTCTCCCTGCTGTCACAGGCCAGCGGGACCTCACCCACTCCTGTCTCCTCCTCTCTCCTCTTTGTAATCAGCAGAACTTTCTCTGAGTAAGTCAGCCACAGTCTAATCCCATCTGACAGCTGCTTTGCAGAGGACCCGAACCGACACAGAAGAGAGCCAATCACCCCTGCGCCCCCTACTCCATCCAGTCTTCCATTAAAGCCCACTTCCCTCCTGGGCTCAGCCTCCCCGTTGCTTCTAGAAGCGGAATGGTAATCCAAACAGGGGCAGCCCAAGTTTACGGACAGTAGAGAGTTAACAATCAAGAGTATGGCACAGAAGCACGCACTGAGCTGTGTTCATAGTCTCGGTGGCTAGGAAGACCCTTAATGACGAGACCTCACACCCGTGTGACGTCTTTCTCCTTCAGGCGCTTACAAGTTGGGTGCAGGTGGTTCAGAAGCCTCACCACATTCAACTCTGAGACCAGAGGGCTGTGAATCACACCTGACATACGCTCAATAGGTATCTGAAGAACGAATGAGGGTATTCATAATCATACTCAAAAATTTCCCCTTGGGGGCACCTGGGTGGCTTAGTCGGTTAAGTGTCCGACTTTTGCTTAGGTCATGATCTCGCGGTTCGTGGGTTCGAGCCCCGCGTCGGGCTCTGTGCTGCCAGCTCAGAGCCTGGAGCCTGTTTCGGAGTCTGTGTCTCCCTCTCTCTCTGACCCTCCCCTGCTCACGCTGTCTCTCTCTCTCTCTCCTAGAAATAAATGAAAATATTAAAAAAAAAAATTTTTCCCTTGCTTTTAATTAAAAAATATATTTATTTTTTATTTTTAGAAAGAGCAAGAGCACAGGAGTGGAGAGGAGGGACAGAGAGAGAAAACGAATCTCAAGCAGGCTCCACACTGAGCCTGGAGCCCAATGCAGGGCTTCATCCCACGATCCCGGGATCATGATCTGAGCTGAAACCAAGAATCGGACGTTCAAACGACTGAGCTACCCAGGCGCCACCCTCCCCCCCCTTTTTTTTTTTTTAAAGCCTGAACACTCACTTCATTTTCCCCATGACCCTATCAAGTAGGCTGGGCAGAGATGGTCTCAAAGACGCTAACCTGAGACTCGCAGAGGTTGAGGAAGCCGGCTGGAGCCCCAGGGCTCATGCCAATAAAAAACGTTTCATCTAAGGCCCCTAGACAGCAGGGCAAGGCCCTTGCCCCCCAGCTCCCTTGTGACCACTGGGGCACCCCAGCCAATCCCAACCCAAGCCCAGAGAAGCCGAAGCTCAGAGCACAATGCCAGAATTAGACCCAAAATAGACGTGTGAGGCCAGCTAGCTATTGACTGACCTACTTTGCACTATCAATAACTAATACCTCAATCACGACCAACCAGGCTCCTAGGATGTATCTAAGGAGCATAGATCAGCAGGAAGAAATGAGGAGCACAGCTTTCCTGGCAGGTGCAGCGACTGGCCAGCGGCGAATCTATGCCTGACTTGCCCCCACACGGGCAGTGCCCTGTGGGCTGCAGAGAGCAGAAGCCCTGATGTGGGCGGGGGGCTCCCCTCCACCCAGCCACAAACATTCTTCGATGTTCTAACCACACTGGGTTCCGCCAGATCACCACCAGGGACAGAGCCATTCACGGCCAACTCTTAAACTGCTTCGGGTCCCGCGTTGGAAGACAGAACAGAGTTTGCTTTCTTTTCTCTTATTTTTAAATGAGGCAAAACTAAAGCAAGAAAAGCAATTGGGGGGAGGGGCAGGGGAAGGCGCGCTTAGTGAGCAATGACGCCACGGGGTGCGTTTGTCACCCCCGAGAATCAACAACCGCCAGAGACAAACAGGCTTTGATAACCTGCTTATGGTCAATTAAAAATCCCAATTAACACTCCTGAAAAATAGTTCAATATTTGTCACTGAACTCAGGATGAAGTACATCTGGGGGTGGGCGTGGGGGCGGGGAGACAAGGCTGCCTTCTCAGAGGAGGAAGGGGTGGAGGGCTGTGGAAAGATCCCCCCCCTCGGCAAAAGCAGCAGAGGGCTGGGGGTGGGAGGAGACCAGCCTCTCCATCCACACTCCTACTTTCCAAATGGTTATTCCAGCACCTTCCAACAAAATGCCACTTAGGAGCTCAGCCCTGCCATTTGGGCACAGCCCCTCTACCCATCCTGCTCTGTCGCCAACGCCTCCACTTCCCAGCTCAGTCTTCACCCTCCTACCCTCGGGCCCGGTGACCTGCTGTCCTGGGGACGCCACCCTGCACACCCAGCCTCCTCACTCCCAGGCTCCCATTCACCCCACGCCAAACGCATGGAAGGCAAACAGCAGGCGCTGGGCATGACACGGAGCATGCCCGGTAGCTGTGCTCACGGCTCTGTGGTGTTCCCTGTCGAGGGCTCCCCCTCCCTCCCATNTCCTTCTTCCCACCCGGCAGTCAGGCCCCTGCCGCTTCTTATCTGGCTTCCCAACTGACACTCCTGCTGCTGCCAGAATGATCTTTCTAAAATGCAACCCGGATCTTCTCAATCCCCTCACATGAAATAATTCAATGGCCTCCGTTTGCTTTCAGGAACAATTCAGACCCTTTGGAGAGGCACAGAAAGCCTGTAGTGCCCTCGACTGGTGTCTGCCCTACTTGTTAACCTTCTACTCCCAGCACACACAAACACGCACACACACGCGTGCGCGCACACACACGCCCATGCCCTCCATGGGCTGACCCCCCCCTCCCGGAATCCCCTAGAACATGCAGTCCCCTTTCTGTGGGCTGTTGCCTCTACTGGGGCAGCCCTTTCTCCTCTTCTTCAAATAGCAAACACTCACTCTCCGTAGCTTAAGCCTTGCCTCCTCCAAGAAGCCTTCCCTGACTGCTCCTCCTCCCCTTTGACTTAGATCTTCCTCTGTGGGTCCACTGTGTCTGCTGCTTAGCCTCCTGACAGCAATTTCCCTCCCACACCTTCAACGTCCATTTCTTATTCCTCGAGGTCTCCCCAAAAACAAAGGTATTTATTTATTTATTTATTATTTATAGCTATTCCTCTCACATTTCCTGGCACGTAGTAGGTATTCAATACATGTCCGTTGTGTGAATGGATGAACGAAAATCTCATACAGCTTTATAAAAAGTGTGTGATCACCAAGTGTTTGCAACGCAAACAGTATTTCCCCCTTGAGCTTTGTCAGAATATCCGAGGTGATACAGCCTAACTTCCAACTGTTAAGATATCAACAACGGTGGTCTTCATCCTCTGATTTTGTGTCCTTCCCACCCCCCTCCCTCCTGTGCAAAGCCTCTGCCAAGTGTAACGCAACCCCAAAACGATCTAGGAGAAGCTGATAGTTAAGGGATTCTTGTGGTTAAAGCTCGCCGTAAAAGACAAGACTTTCTGGAGCGCAAATAACCATCTCCTAATTTATGTACTCGGTAGGTTTGAATTTGGAGGTTTCTTTAAATTAGCGGAGCACTCTTGTGGTTTCTCTGAAAATGTGACCGCGGCCGGGGCTCATCCCATAAAGATGCAGATACAGGGGCAGCGGCCAGTGGAGAACGTGGGACGAGCGGAGAAAGGAGACAAGGAGACGGAAACTGCAGAGAATTTCTGGGCTGCTTGGCGACTCCATTATGCAAACCAGTGATTTTGAAGGAATACTGCTCGGAGCTCAGGCCTCCAACTCTCAATCACCCCAGGGCTATTTCATCTGCAGATTATCCAGCTGCCTTCACCACACACCTAAGGCTCGAAGGGGGGATTGCAAAGACCGTCCCATTTGGAATCCTTTTGTCTGCCACTCCCAGGGCTGCCTGCTCCAGCCCTGGCCCTGCCCCCCAGCAGGAGCCCTCCCCAGACGTTGCACCCCGACCTGGGAGGGTCTGTTTGCTGACTGTGTGTGGCAGATACAGACACTGAAAGCTACTGCTTCTGCGCTGACTACTCTTCCAGTCCCAGGAGCCCTCGGTTCCCAATGACGAACGGATTTTAAGCCCATGAGAGATCCTGTCATCAAAGCCCCAAATCTCAGCCTCTGTTCCACTCCTGACCTTTTCCAGTACCTGGAAATTAGGGGTTCTCCTCCGGTGGTCAGCCTCACTCCATCCAAAATCTCACGTCTAAAGAGAGCTGAGTGGAAGTGGATGCAAGCGTGTCAACCCCTAAGCATGGGGTGGGACCTCTATCTCCTCTGTCCAGAGCCTGGCCCAGAACCTCATACCTAGAGGCAGCGCATTGGAAGGAAGGGTAAGTAACAATGACGATGATGATCTTAGTAATACCAACTGTCACCACCCCACGCCGGCCAGCCTCCCCAGCGATACAGTGCCCGCTGTGTGCTGGGCCCCTGCTGGGCTCCTCACTGCTACCATCTAGGTCAATTCTCACCAGCAGGACTGTGCCCATTTTATAGACGGGAAGACTGAGATCTAAGAGATTAAATAGCTTGTCTAGGATCACACAGTAGACGAGGTTCATGCTCCTAACCCCTGTGAAGAAAGGAGGAAATGAAAACAGGAAGGAAGGAGGCGAAGATAAACACAAGGACCTGAAAGCAAACGAGGCAAGGTGATTATCATGAAATTTATTCCTGAAATAAACAAAGAAATAAGGACTCAGTTATCATACCTCGGATACGCTCCCTGCAAAGCTCAAAGTGCCCTCACACCTGTGCCGCCTTCTTCCTACAGCCCAACAAGGGGGACCTGAGGGATCTGGCCGTCTCTTGTCCCTTTCCTCGGCCCCTATTCCGAGCCCCACCTTCACCCTCGCCCATTCCCAGATACACTCTCTAAAAAATTTTTTCCGACAGATGGCAAAAATGAAGTCTGGAAGAATCTCATGGTTCAAACTCGTACATCCGTCTCCCCAGCACAGACACCGTGGGCCGCGCCAGGCAGACTGGCGGGGAGAGCCAGGGGCTGAGGGTCCTCAGAACACTTCGCCATCCTCCTGGTGGCTGGGCGGGGAGCCCCCGCAACAAGAACGTATGTTCTCTGGTTTCGCTCCAGCCGGAAGGAAAAGGTAGATGTCACGCACACCCACACCCCGGGAACAATGCAAGTATTAATAACTGTTTTAATTGTATGTGAGTCTCCGCATATTTCCCCCATGGCGCCTCCAAAGCCATTTATTTTGGTACCTTATAGCGGGGATGGCACTATCCGCCGGGGGCCCAGCCGGGCTGGTGGTGACTAAGAGAGAACTCTTCATTCAGGGGAACACTGGAAAAGCGTTTCCATTTCTCCTGCGCGCACGAGGTGGGCGGTGAAGGCGGTGAGCTAAGTAGAGCACTGTCGAGGTACGCCTGTGCACCCCAATGTGTGTGCCGTGTGTCGACTCCCCCTGCCCACGCCAGGGGAGGCACGCCTGGGGGCCGGGAGGGGTGGGGACCGCAGATAACCCCCCGACAGTGCAGGACCTAAAAATAGCAGTGCTTTTGCCTTTGACTGGCAACATGCGATTTCCCTCCCGGCAAAATCACCTTTCTAATTTTATTTTGCTTAGGCTGTTATTCAAATGAATTTGTACTCTCAGAGAACACCCTCGAGGCTGTAGAAGCCAGGTGAGCGCAAGGTGGTGCGCCAACCCAACCCAACCCGGAAGTCTGCATTTGTCTTGGACACTAATTCACAGCCCATTAACTCTAAGTGTGAATATTGTTTTCCTCTTAAGATCATATTACATTTTTTTCTTTTGTTAGATACGAGATACTTCCACCCTCCAGAGCTGCGAAGGAGAAAGATTTTCTTCCCCTGCTAAAAATTCCACTGCTTCTCACCCCCATCATCTACCGTGATTAACATATGTTCGGTACAGTAGATACTCTCTGTAATAAACATGGGACTTCTTTGAGGCCCAGAACCACCATGGGAGTGGCCCAGAATGATCTCCAGTTACGAGCGGAAAAACTGATGCTCAGAAAGAGAGCCTGATAAGGGTCCAAATCACTCACCCACGTATCTTGCCCATCCGTTTGCCTCTCAGCAGAACTATGACTACATAATCTCAAGCAGGCGAACGTCTTCTTAGTACCCATACCACCCCCCTCCCCAGAGTCTCAGAATGTTTTATCTCTTTGGTAGTGACATTTGGAATTCTAAATTCCCACATATTCAGTGATGTGGGAGATAGGAAGCAGGATAAGGTAAGACGTGTGACCCGAAACCAGAGCTTAACCTCTGAGCCTCAGTTTCCTCACTTGTACAATGGAGACAGAATATGTACCTTGCACCGTGATGTGCCTACTTGCTTCCTGGTACGGAGAATAGCACTTCTAAGTGGACCTCGCTCCCAACCTCTATTAACCGTGAACTTGGACAGGCAGAGCCCCTTCAGGATGCGTGCCTGGCTTCTCTGCCTAACCAGGTCCTCTCTGATACGGCTGAAAAGGAAAGGGTGCCTTGGCCCAGTGAGCTTTATTTGGGGAAACCACTGGGAATAAAGGACCCTCAATGAATCAGGGTACCCCACCCCCTCTTACAAATCCAGACTCCTTCCTACTAGCTACAGACCCCAAAACCACGTCTCAAGGTGATCCCCTCCACCAAGCTCCCCTTCTCCCTTCCAACTTACATGAGCAGTCTCTGCTCATGGGAGGTCTTGCCTAGGTTTGGAGCTTGGCTGGCTGGCTGGCTTCAGCCGCTCCACGTTACAGTGGGGGAAACCGAGGCCTACACTTAGGTAGAGAGTAGAGTTCGGATCATCTCATTTTCCTGTGACTCCAGGTTCCCAGGGAGGACAGCAATCAGAGCTCAGTGCTTAGTTTAGATAATCCAGCAGGATTAAGGGTTATAAGGCAGAGGCATGAATGGAAGATCCTTTGTACAGTGAATCCCTTCAGGACGCATGTTCTGGGCCAGAATGACTTCTCCTGGTGAACCACAAGCCAAGAGGGAGGCAGACGCATCTGTGCAAACACTCATGGACCCAAACAAACTCCCTCATCTGCACACACACGTGTAGCGTGAGTGGAGGCAGGGGACCCAGCGTCCAGCCCCGCCTCTGCCACTAACATCTCTGGCAAGTCCCTAACTTCGGTTCTCTTCAATCTGCTCAATTATAAGTGACGCCTGGGACCCTTATTTTAAAGTGCAGATTCTGGGAGTCTTCGCAGAACTCCTCACCTAGAATCACATCACATATAATCTCAAGACGTTCACAAGTCACAGGTTGACAGCCCAGGCTTTGGACCTTTGTTCTCTCCTCTACAAAGTGAAGGGAGTAGATCAAAGGCTTTCCAGAGCAGTATCATGAGGCCCGTGTGTCAGCACGACCAAGTCACATGTGAAAATAGATCACTGCAGAGGGCCCCCTCTGCACATCTGCATCGGTGCAAACAGAATCTAGTTGTCTTCTTGCCTCAGCCTGTAGTCTTGCTTAGCTTTGGCCGGGCTTCTGGTGGTGACTGAGGGGGTTTTAAGTTACCTATGAAGTCTGTACTTAGGGGGAGCCGGCGCTCCAAGTCCCTGACATGACTGACCCTCAGCCCAGCAGGCGGGTTGTAGGGGGCAAGTGGACCCCCTCGGTGGAGCACACTAATTAGAGAGAGTTACTTCCCTGTCCGGAGAGTTTACATCTCAGGTGATTAAATAAACACTACCTTTGAAAGCTAGAAAAAAATGGTGGAATCCATGTCCTGGTCGCCAGAGAAAAAGGAAAGAGGGCGTGAGTGGTCTTGGAGGTTCCTCTGGTTATTTCTCCTCTCTGCATCTCCATTCTCCTCCCAAAGGGAGCACCTCCCAAGCCCAGTCTTCCAAAGTCTTCCCGAGCCAGCACGCACAGCCCACTTGCAGCCCCACTAAAATGCTGGTGGAGATAGACATCTGAGCTGGCTGAAGGTAGGTAGACCAGATGCTTCAAAAGTGGTATCAGGAAGCCATCTTTCCAGTCTTGGGGAGCACAGGCGAGTAGCCCTCTCCATCCCCAAGAGCTCTGAGCAGAGACGGGATCCCCCATGTAAACTCATTAAGGGGTAAAGACACAGGCTGGCAGAGGGCAACGGTGCCTTTGAGAACTGTCTGAGACAAACTGTGTCTCTGATACACTCCGCCCTCTGCTCTGTGCCCTACACTGCCCACTTCTATCTGCAAGACAGGTGGCGCTCTGTTTTCCCCCACTAATTGTGGGCAGCTAAGAAGACTTGGGTCAGAAGGGACTTCAAACCTGCTTAATGTAACCCCAATGCCCAAAGCTACAGCTCTGTCACATCATCCCCATCAGGGTGTGTCTCCCTTCCTCTGGACGACTACTGACAAGAAACTCACTGTCCAAAGAGATTCGGACAGCCCTTCTATAAAGGGGGTTGGTTAGCTAATCTCAAACTTCCTTACTCAAGGCCCTCCTGCTCTCCCCAAACCAATTAAATTCTGTTTAACTTTGGGCAAGTTTTTTAACCTCTCTAAGTCTCAATTTCCTTTTTCATAACACGGGGATGATCGTACTACCGAACTCAAAGGACAGCGGTGCAAGTCACGTGAAGTGGTAAACAGACAGTGCTTGGCACATCGTAAGCCCTCAAGAAATGTTAGTGGCTAATATTTTGCTTTTGAGGAATTGATATGTTCCTCTGTACCTAAGAGGTACAGAGATTTTCATTTTCGGAAGGGACACAGGCTGTCCCAAGAGTGGCTGTTCTCAGATGCCCTGGCGACATGGGCAGGGAGCACGGGCCAGGGTTGGTACAGGGCACACAGGTGAAACAATACTGTCCCATCAAGGCCCAAGGCTACCTGGGTCCAGCTGGAGGCTGGCAGTGGGTTGAGGTGCAGGCTCCCGTTACATGCCTCCCAGCAAACCATCCTGATTTCGTGCAAGGGAGAGTCCTAGCCCAGAATCATAGCATGTCCAAGTTGGAGAAACCTCTTCCAGCGTACCCACTTGCTTTTTGACCTGGGCAAGAAATTTAAGCTCCCTGAGCTTCCGTTTCCTCATCTGTGAGACAGAGATATTGATCCCACCTTGTGGGCTTTTCATCTTGGAATAAATTGAAATGAGGTGACTGACTTACGCCAAATTCGGTACATTACTGTAGGACTTCAGATACAGCCTAGTATCAATTGGTGGGCCAGCCAGTAGCCATTGTGAAACAAGATGGCGGCCATCTCAGTCCGCTTGGGCCGCCGTAACAAAACACACAGGCTACGTGACTTAAATCTCATTTCTCACAGTTCTGGAGACTGGAAATCCAAGATAGAGGTGCCAGCAGGCTCAGTATCTGGTGAGGACGCTCTCTGTGGGTTGCAGACGGCTGCCTCCTTGCTGTGTGCTCACACGGTGGAGAGCAGAGAGCGCGTGCTCTCTGGTGCCTCTTCTTACAGACACTAATCCTATCACTGCAGTCTTCAAATACAGTCCCGTGGGGAGCTGGGGCTTCAACACACAAATCCAGTGTCAGGGCAGGAGGAAGGTAAACAAATATTCAGTCCATCAAAGTAGCCCAAAAGGGGTTTTTAAGTGGCTCTTCATTTCAATAAACTTCGCAGGGAGGCAGACAGTGACATAATCAAGTCTTTCCCTCCCTCACCCCCAGCCTCCTTCCAGTTTCACTAGCCTTGGGGTCCGGTTTCACACGACAGAAGCCAGGAGGTTAGCGTCTCTGGGCAACAGGCAGTGTCCTGATCCACCAGGCTCAGCACAGCCGTGGTGAGAAAGGAGACCCCAGGGAACCGATCCAGGCACAGGTCCCTGAGGATCCAACCCCTAGAGGCGACAATGACAACAAGACAGACGCAGACCCAGATGGAGAGAGCCGGCTCAGCACCCCTGCCCCATGCTGGGCGTCCTCAGTACCCCATGCAAAGAATAAATCAATCAACTGCACTCCACCCAGCCTCAGTGTAGTCCTGTCCTGGGTGCAAGGATGGCTGTCCCCTCTGCAAGGAACAGGTCCTTGTCCCGCTGACAGATTACTGTCCTGATGGCCTGGGATTTGTATTTTACTTAGCTTCCTCTAACACGGCCTTGTTTATTGCATGGATATTTCATCTCCCAGACTCATCTTGGGATCATTGTTAAAGGTTCCTTCTCTGCTCACTGAGATGTCTCTGCTAATCATAAAAATCTATGTTGCGATTTCAGATTAATTAATGCTGTAAACTGGGGAAGCTAGTGACTGCAAGTCATATTCCCCACTTCTCTGCACCTCTCAAAATCGTATCATTTTATGACACTTCCTAAGAGAAATTTTACCCCCAAAACCTGTCTTTAGGCAGCAGGCAGCCTTCCTTGGGCTGGGTCCAGTCGTGGCTTCCTGCCTGTGGACAGTGGGATCTGACACACATTTTGGGCAAAGAGCCACCACCCCGATGTTAGCAACCCACAAATGTATCCAGCACGATCCTTAGGGACTAGATAGAACTGGGGAAACAGACTCTCTGCTCAGCTGCAGTTCTGCTGCTCACAACCTGCATGACCATGTGACTTAACCCCTCTGTGACTCAGCTTCCCTGTCTGTGAAACGGGGATGATCACAGTGTTTACCTGGTAGGTTGCCATTAGTGTGAAATGAAAAATGCTAGAAAAGTACCTGCACACAGAGTGCTCGGTAAATGGTAGCTGTCCGGTGGCGTCCGCTGGTCCCAGCATCTGGACAGTCCTTTGGACAACACCGCAGCTACGGTGGCATCCCCGCCCTCTGCAAGCCGACAGTCTAACTGGGGAAATGGAACATACTCAAAAGGAAGAGCATGCCGAGCCCTAAGCCGCGTGGTACCTGTCATCAGTGCAACTGGAGTTGGATCACTTCAAGGTCACACAGCCGCACTCAGGGAGGGCTGTTCTCCATCTACACCCACCCCTGGCCCCAAGACGGGCAGGATGTTGGGGAAGCGTATCCAGTGGTTCAAGCTTTGCTGCTCTTGCCTTCTCCTGAGAAAACCAAGAAAACTGAGTGCACTCCTCAGTGACGAGCGGAGCCTTCCAGGATGCCAGTCTTGAACAGCCTTTTCCCTTTGTGCGTCAAAGTCATGGCTATGATTTCTGCTTCGCGGGGCAGGCCAGGCCCAGTGAAGGGCAAAGAAAAATGAGGCTGGGAGAAGTTACTGCCGCTCTGCATTGTGCCCCCCGCCTTTCTTTTGACGAGTTTAGATGTGAACCCCATTACCCTCAGATCTGCACTAACTATGAGAAGGCACTGGCGTTCCCATTTTACAGAAGAGAAAAGCTGAGGGGCAGAGGAGCTTGCTGAAGTCCCTGCACGGAACCCATGGTGGGGCTTGATCAAATAGCTCAGGGTCCCGTAGAGCAATCCGGTCTCAGTGAGGGTTTAGGGCATTTCCTTCCCTCGCCATCCTTTCCTCCCTCCCACCCTCTCTGCCCACTGGACACAGGTGTCCAGTCCCTGGCACAAATGAACCCAGGGACAACGCCCTTGATGCATAGTGAGGCTTCTTTACTCGAACATCTGCAATTCCACCCTCAAGAAAGAAGATTTGATTCTGCGGCTCCTTCCCCCCGCCCCCCAATCTCGTCCCCATCACCTTAATAATTGCATCTCTGGACTGTTTAATTCCACAATGAAGCCACTTCTGCTTATAACTGGCCTCTCATCCGCTAGGATTAAGATTCATTTCAAAGAGGGTTTTCCCCCCATTCCCTCCTCTTTCGTTCCAAACTGAATTTGCATTACAAAAAAATTAAACAAAAGCAGCGTTTTGAATCTCCACTCATTACTCCCATTACATTTGTTAACATCATTATTCTCAACTGGAAATGGCAACCATTATCCAATGTTGCAATGCTTTTGTGGACCTTTTGCTATATTAGTTTAGAAAATTGCTTTAATGCATATGCTTTTAGGGGTTTAAAATCTACCATGGCATTATAAGCTATATAATGCTGTACATTTTTTAATCTAATAGTGCATGTATTTTTTTTTTAAAGCACGTTGCACTGAAATAAAAAATGCATGCCCGTGGTAAGGAAGAATACATATGCAATTGGGGAAATGCAGAACCGGCAGACCCTCTTCCACTTCCTTCTTCCCCTGAGAAGAAATCACTCCTCCTGAAACCCAAACCCTGAGGCCCTAATGGGTCTAATGTGTGTGGATGGTGCAGGTGGGGGTGGGGGTGGGTGCCCACTGACCCTGTGATGGGGAAGGAAAGTGTCCTGTTTCGGGCTGTAAGCAAAAGCTGGCTCCTGCGACTCATTAACACAGAAAAGCACAGTTTCAGGGGCAATTACCAAATTTCTATATTCATAGAAATCCAGTTTCCCTGGAGAGAAAGGCTCAGGTTGGAACACTGACGAAGCGCTGGTTTCTCGTGGAAATAAAAATTTTTGGTAATTACACAGGAGCTGCTCTTTATCTGCTTCTGCATTATAATGACAGGAAATGGTATTTTGTTAGTTTCTCTCTCTCTCTCTCTCTTTTTTCTTAGTATTAAAGTGCATGCAGGCGACAGCATCCTTGCTGGTATCCCGGGGATCCATTCATCCTAATAGCTGAGAATGAGCTCCTGCATTCCTGCTCAATCACACTCAATCACTCTGCTCACCAAACCACAGAGAGCAGAGATGCAAAAGACAGGACGGTCCTCATCCTGGCTCGTGCTCTGGGCTGGCGGCTCTGCACCTCCAAATCCTCCCCCAGTGCCTCCCGTTTTATGCCCCCTTGCCCCTTCTTCATGCCAGCCCCCCTTCTGGGGCCGTGTGGAGTCTGCCGCTCCTGAGGAAAGCCAAGTTCAGGGTGAAGAGGTATAAGGTATGTGAGAGTCTCTACCTCCTCCCCCCCAACGCCTCCTTCTGCAGCAAACCCCACCCCCAACCATGTCGGACTTAAAGAAACATGAATGATCGACACTGGAGTGGGACTCACATAACAAACCTCCCTGCCTCAGTTTCCCCATGGCTCCCTCCATTGCCAATGCCCTGTAGGTAGCTTCCAATCGCATCCCTGTCCATGGAATGACCACTCTCTTCCAGGGAGGCCTGCAGTATAATGCCAAACCCCCCTCCCAGAGCTATTTGAGCTGATTTATAACGGTTATAAAAGAGGTCAGAGCTTGATTAAGCTTAATAGATCCATTAATTACAGCAAACAAAACAAACATAATGAACATAAAAATTTACGACCTCCGTCACCGGTTCAGATGTGTCCCCTTGTCAGGCCTTGACAGATTCTGCAGAGCCCATCCATCTCCACATCTTGTAGGGAGCAGCGGTGTGTGGCTGTGCGGCCCCGTGGAGGGTGGTGGGTGGGAGGGCTGGAATGCCTCGCCGGACTCTGCTGTTGAGGGGAGGGTCAATCCAGAAACCCTATCCTGACTGCCCATCTCTGCAGCCCCCGGAGCAGCACGGGGCAAGTTACCATGGTGGTCACACCATCATGGCTGGCTGGACTACCTGGTCCAAATCCCGGCTTTACCACTTACTAACTATATGCCATTGGATGAGTTAGTGCATCTTTCTGGGTCCTCATTTGTGCCTCTGGGGAAGGGAAATAGCCACAGCACCTGTCCCTTGGGGGTTGTTGCTGGATTAACTGAGTTAATGCATCAAAGTTGCCCGGACTGTCAACTGATGCACGGTACGTGTTATGTTACCCGTGTTTCTTTGGGCTTTATTGTTATTACAGTTTGAATAAAGACAAGAAACCGTGTATAGGCCCATTATTTCTTGAGGAGCTTCAACTCTTTCCCTTTTCTGAAAGACAGGGAAACCTGTCCTGAAGTTACCCACCAGTAAGTACTAAAATCTACCAAGTGCCAACACGTGGTTAAGGGCTGAAAGAGCAGACAGGTGGTGCCTGTCCAGAAAGGACTTAAAGCATCAGTAAGAACCCGGGAGGTCATCTAATGGCCTTCTACCCACCTTGCCATCTTCCACAGAAGGAACGGAAGAACAAGAAAGGTTTGAAGGGGCTTGCGCAAGGAGGCTGGGATGACCACCCCAGGGGCTCCTAACCAGTCCAGGTGTCTTTCTCTCATGCCATCGCCGGGAAGAAGAGAAAGCCACGTGGGGAAATATGAATTGAAATCAGAAACCGTAACGCGCTGACATGGCATTACCGTTCTTCAAGTTCCCAACGCTCTTTGGTTTCTGAGCCCAATGGTCTTAACCTCTCTAGGTCTTTGCTTGAGCTGGTCCCACCCCCTGAACTGCCCTCTTCCCTTCCTCGTTCCCTTTGCCCAGCTCCATGCCTATCTCAAGACTCAGCTCAGCTTTTCCGTCCTCCTCAGCTTCTCTTAACCATCCTAGGATGTCCCAGAAATAATGGCACCCTCGCCCCTTCCCTGTGCCCTCCAGCCCTGCCACGATCTACTCTCTGTGTGGCACTTAATGCTTCGTTGTGACATCACTGTTTTTCGGCTTGGTCATCTTCTTATTCACCAAAAAAATACATTGAGCCCCTGCTACGTGCCCCGCACTGTCCTCAGCCCTGGGAACATGGTGGTGAACCAGAGTCACAGCCCTTGATCTCATGGAAATTACCACCTAGTGACACTAATCTCACTTGTTGCATCTTTTTTTTTTTTTAATGTTTTTATTTATTTCTAGGAGAGAGAGAGAGACAGCGTGAGCAGGGGAGGGTCAGAGAGAGAGGGAGTCAGAGACCGAAACAGGCTCCAGGCTCTGAGCTGGCAGTCAGCACTGAGCCCGACGCGGGGCTCGAACCCACGAACCGCGAGATCATGACCTGAGCGCAAGTCGGACGCTTAACCGACTAAGCCACCCAGGCGCCCCTCACTTGTGCATCTTTGAATCCTCTGTGCCCACCAAGGGCCTAACAAGCGTGAGGCGGGAGGGGCCGGGGTGCCTGTAGGGAGGGGCAGAGGCTGGCTGTGGGTGGGCTGGCGGGGGAAGGCCAGCAGGCAGGTGGATTATTGGGACCGAGCAGAGGTCCTTCCAGGCAGGAGTTACGGATTCGGCCTGGAGCCCACCCACAGGGCTTGCGACAGGCCTGGAGGATTACAGAGGTATCCGCTCAGTGTGGCTTCACCATCTATAACCCTCCCCCATCCATTACTCCATTCTGGGATATCAATTCCTAGTCGGTCACTCGGCCCACAAGACCCTGAAACTAGATTTAAATTATTGCTTTATTTCCCATCCAGCTCAGGGTGTTGATTTATGCTGCCCAAACAATCAAGGCTTTATCTCAGTCACACAGCAGCATTAGCAGCAATTTATCATGGTTTACTTCTCTCTTTACTACCCGACGCCGGTGCCATTGGCTGTGTCCTTCTCAAAGCTGCAGCAGCAAGTGGGCACAAGCAATAATGGCAGGGGAGGCCAGGGTCACTTTCTGACAGCCTGGAGCAAGGGGACAAGAAGATGCTTAACCCGGAGACCCTTTTATCTCGTGCAGAGCAGAAAGGCGCCGGGCCTGGATGCCAGGCATCCTTGTCACGGCTGGGCTGTTAATCAGCTGAGCAACTTGAGCAAATCCCCTCCTCTCCCTGGGTCTCCATCCCCTCATCTCTGACCCTCCCTGACCACTGGCGTCTCAGGAAAGAGCCGGGGCGGCTTGGAGAGCTGTCCTCACACAAGAGCTTTGGCTTTTGGGTTTTAAGAGCTTAACCTGGCCAACCCTACCCCTGCCTCCCTATTCCCGCGGCCACGCGAGCGCCATGAGCTCTGAACGAGCCTACCCTGTCGGAACAGGTGAGTGCACCGAGCAAGAGCGGAGAGCTGGTAGTCACAAGTGCCAACCAAGCGTGAGGGCCGATCCGACTGGATCAGGAGTCCAAGTCCGGCCTGTCACCTGCTTTGTGCCACAGNAGGACACATAAATATCACATGAAATTCACATTCCGGCGTCTGCAGACAAAGGTGTTTGGGAACAGCCACACCTGCTTGCCCACGTCCATGCTTGCACGGCAGAGCCGCGTGGCTGCGAGAAATCTTACAGTAGACAAAGTACAAAACACTTCCTCTCTGGTCCTTTACAGGGAAGCGTCTTCCAAACCTTGGCCAGATGCCTGGCATGTGTGAGACCAGGCTGGGGGCATTTGCTTCCTGCCCTGTTTGGGATGGAGACTCTTCCAGAGGGAGGGAAGGATCTCTGGGGGGTTTTATCACCGAAGGGAAGCCCTCTGGGGGAAAGCCAGAGGTGAGAGATGGCTCTGAGCCTCCATCACTGGGACAGGTGATCGGGCTGGCTCATGCCACCTGGTAGAGTGAGAGAAGCCAAGGACACCACCCCCGTGCCCCGTACCGTGCCCTCCACCCGCACCGTCCTTCTTCTCCAGTCACACGTTTCATCCTATGCACCCCTCAAAGGTCACCTCCTCCATGAAGCCTTGCCTGCCTCCATTTGGAAGGCCTCCA
>NW_027527824.1:5961897-5993661 GCF_008692635.1 Crocuta crocuta | reverse complement strand
CAGTCTTCCATCAGAGCTTCTCTGACATCACTCCTCATTTCCTGCACCGAAAACAACAAATTGGTTTCATCTCGGCCCGGTTCCAAGTGACTGGAGGTGGCTTCCGGTGCTGACAAGGAGTGCAAAGCTGCTCAGGAGCTCAGCAAAGACTATCCTCCTCCACCAGCAAGGGCTGCTGGGGGCGGGGGACTTGCCCTGGGTCCGTGCCTTGCCTGCTCTATGCTGTGTGCTGGGCACTGGGGAACGGCGTCAACCCCCTTGTGAACTACACTTGACCCCTGAACAAAAGGGGGTTAGTGGTGCCAACCCTCGTGCAAGTCGAAAATCGGCATATTAATTCTTTAATGTTTATTTTTGAGAGAGAGAGAGGAGAGACAAAGAGCGAGCTGGGGAGGGGCAGAGAGGGAGGGAGACACAGAACCAGACGCAGGCTCCAGGCCCTGAGCTGTCAGCACAGAGCCCAACATGGGGCTCGTACCCACAAACCATGAGATCGTGAGCTGAGCCAAAGTCGGACACTTCACCAACTGAGCTGCCCAGGAGCCCCCACATATTAATTCTTGCCTTTCCCCCAAAACTTCCTGTTGGCCAGAAGCCTCAACAATAACATAAACAGGAGATTACTACATATTTTATATGTTGTATGGATTCTATACTGTATTCCTATAACACAGTTGGCCAGAGGGGGAAAAAATGTTATTAGGGAAATCATCAGGAAGAGAAAATACACTGATAGCACCAGATTGCACTGATCGAAAAAAATCCGCACACAGTTCAACCTCGTGTAGTTCAAGGGTCAAGTGCATAAGCTGGCAGGGCCCAGGTGGCTCGAGGGAGGCCAGGGCAGCTGCTACCGACGATGTCCCCAGATGAGTCCTTTCAAGGATTCCCTGGCAACTGGCACGAAAACACACCTACTGGCTTGTGCTCTAAGAGCTGCCCAGAAAGGCACCTGCTACGAGGGGGGTACCAGCCGCCCCCACCCACCAGTCAACAGCAGGAAATAAGAAGCAGGTTCCAACTTTCGGGAGGAATCCTTGGCATTTACATAGCAAACAATACCCAGGTGAGGCTGCGTGTCAACAAGGACCCCGCACAACCACTCCCATGTCTCAGCATGTTTTAAATGTTTGCCACGTGCTAGACATTAAAATATTAATGTCCCTTCGCAGGCAGAGCAGCATCTGGAGCACAGTGTAAAAACTGAGCGATGATAGCCTGGCTGTATGCGAGATCAGCCGGGCATGGCAGACACGGGCTCCAGCCTCTCCCTGGCGCGGCCACACGCCCCCTCTCCCCGCCCCGGGCCCTCCCCTGGCCTGGCCTGGGCCAGTGAAGCATCTCCGGTCAGGCAGGGTTCTCAGGCTGGAATGACCCCAAGGAGGCTCCCAGAGCCACGGGAAGGCCCCTGCCTCCAGAGGAAAGAAGTGTGTTCCGGTAACAGAGAGATCTCTAGATATTTGCAATCCAGCAAGAGATCTCTTGGAGTAAGAGGTACGAGCAGGGGGTGAAGGATGGAACTTCCTCAGTAACGGGATTCATGAATGGGATTAACTGATTAATTGAATAGCTCCTAAATTACTGATACCCCTTAAGACAGAAAATACGTGGCTCAGGGGAAGGGTGTATGGCCTACGAAATACTGCTCCCAATCTCCTTTCTAAAAATACACAGAAACAAGATAAACATTCTCTTCACCCCATCATATCAGACCTTTAAAAATCCTCTCTGTTTAGAAAGTCTTTTTTTTTTTTAACATCTTTATTTTTGAGAGAGAGAATGCACGCAAGCGAGCAGGGGAGGAGCAGAGAGAGAGGGAGACACAGAATCGGAAACAGGTTCCAGGCTCTGAGCTGTCAGCACAGAGCCCGATACAGGGCTCGAACTCCTGAACTGCAAGGTCATGACCTGAACCGAAGTTGGACACCTAACCGACTGAGACACCCAGGTGCCCCTCTAGTTAGAAAGTCTTAGAAGCTACCTGCTACCTGCCGCTTGGAGTCGAAAGCCTTCTGTGAAGCAGCTAGGGGATTTCAACTACAATCACCTGGTAATATCGACAGCTAGCATTTAATGAGCATTTGTTATGTTCTAGGCCAGAGGGCAGCAAACTTTCTTCTAAAGGGCTACATCATAAATATTTTCAGTTCAGTAGGTCTGATTCCACTCCACTACTGTAGCCGGACAGCAGCATGGACAATGTTTATCAACTGTGCCTGGGTTCAAATTAAAATTTATTTACAAATACAGCTGGTGGGCCTGATTTGGCCTGTGTGCTACAGTTTCCTGACCCCTCTACGAGGCAGCGTGCCCAGTGTTTTACACACATAATCCACAATCACCCCAGGAGGTGGGTACTCTTACGATGCTCCTTTTCAGAAGTCAAGAAACTCAGAGGCAGGGGTAGCTTCCTTGCCCAAGATCACAACATTGATAGAGTAGCTGGAATTCAAACCACTGAACTCTATTGTTCTCGTTAAGAATCTTGCAGTAAAGATAATAATACTGGTGTGGAGTGCTTACCAGAAATCACGTACTATTCCAAAGGCTTTCTCGGTCCTTACCACTCTATGATCAGACCCACTTTACAGATGATGAAACTAAGTCCAGGGAGGTGAAATGACTAGCCCAAGGGCACACGTTGAGCAAGGGCAGAGGAGGGATTCGAACCCAGGAGGTCTAGTTCACTGTTCTAGCCTCTTAACTGCTTATCTCTTGAGACGGTCTTTCGAGGCTGGTCAGTGGCCAGAAGGTTCAGGAGGGCAGGCGCCTGCCGTATCATTCCGTTGTCCCTGGAAAAATGTCAGCTCCAACCTCACCTCGCACCATGCCCTCCTGTCCCGTGACAGATCACCAGAGAAAGAGCCAGACTGTGGTCTGTGGCCTCCAGCCCTGAACATTTGTGGGGTTTCCAAGAAAGAAAGCGCTTGAAATCTGGACAGGAAAGTCCCTGTGGTCTACCAGCCCACCTGCCCTCCCTCCCCGCCCCCTTCCAGTCCCGGCCAATCCGTCCCTCCCAGCCGTGGCGCTGGAGCCGTGGAGGACCCCCGAAGGGCAGAGTCCCCACTGCCCCGCCCCTGCCGAGTGAGCACGGGCAGGCCCAGAATCGGGGCCGCCTGTGAGCACCCCCCCGCCCGCACATGCCGCTCACAGTGACACCCAGGCATCCAGGTACGGAGCAGATAGCAATTTTCCTTTTTACTTATTGGCGCAAGGCGAGGCGGAGCGCCCGACAGGGCCCCAAACAAGCTGTCGGGAACTTCTAATTAGGGCTGAACGGCATAAAGAGTGCACACGCCCTCCAGCCTGGGAATTAGCAGGACAAAGTGCCGAGACGGAGTCTGACAGGCTGAAGGGGGAAAGCCTGCCGCTGGAGGAGAGGAGGGGGGTGCGAAGGAGCCGGGGGCCCTCCCCAGGGCACGTGAGGAGGGGGATACTGACCCCATGCCCTGTGGCCTTCGGACCCCGCTCTGTCTCCGCCGGGTCACTTCCCAAATAATCCACTCGGTCGGCAGGGACATCCAAGCGCAGACTTGAATCAGCCACACCTGGCATCCACCTGGGCTCTCCCGCTGTCCCAATTCCGGTTCCTCACTTCTCTCCAGGGGGTGCCCGGAGGGTTAAAGGCAAGAAGCGGTCGCAGCACAGTGCGGACCACATAGTACACACTCAAGAAACACGTGGCAGCCACCACGGTCACTGTGAGCTGGGGACTCCTGAAGCAGAGCTAAATAAACCCTGCGACAGGGCGGGGCATACAGCCTTTGTCCTCTGAGGAGACATTTACTGGCACCTATTGTATACGTTAGGTACCAGAGGCATAGAGGCAGCCTCATTTAGTTTTCGTGCGTATCGGTTGCCCAAGGTAGGCCTTATCATCCCCATTTTACAGATGAGGCTACTGAGGCTCAGGTGAAATGACAAGCGGCAGAATCTGGGCTCACGTGCTCAAGTGGATCCCCATAATTGCAGTGATCATGCCTCAAGGACTTGCTGAGCAAGTGATGAGTTATGTCCCCAAATAATGCTCCAGGCACTGGCCTGATGTTGAAGAGCCTAGAGACACAGAAAGCGCCTCTTTGCACTAAGCCAAATTGCGCCTCCCTGAAAAGTCTTCCCGTGTAGGTGCTAGGTGCTCCCTAGGAGAGGAGGTGAGGTCAGTCCAGGCCCTGGGGGCGTGCCGGCCCCGCAGGTGCCACGGGTAACAGCCACACCCTCCCCGACTTGTTTCCCGTGATGTCAGCCATTCCTCAATGGTTGACATACTAGCTAGTTAGTTATTACAGTCAGAGCTTCCGACTCCACCCTCCTGACCCCCTCCTTCAGCGGGGACCTGCTACACGTGGTCAACAACCTTTTGAAAACGTGGAGCCTGTAGTCATGGCTATCAACCAACTGGCTTGTCACTGTCCCCGAGCTGTCTTGGGAGCCTTGTCCCCCTAGGGATTCAGGCCAAGATGTAGCCAGCCAAGCCCCTAAGAGTTTTTCAGGTATGTACTGATAAGTCCTGCACCCCATCGTGTCTCCGTGCCCTTTGATTCCAGAAACCATAGTTCCGACATATTCCTATTAGATGTCGTCTTATGTCCTGCCCATAATTCTAATCCATTGCAACCACTTTCTATCTTTTCTCTCTGCCCCCCACCCCCACCCCGCCTCATAGCACAGGGGTTAAGAGCAAGGGCTCTGGAGCCAGAAGAGCTGGGACTAAATCCTGGTTCTGTAACTGGTTACCTTAACCTTTTTGTCCTCAGTTTCCTTATCTGCAAAATGGGCCCAGTGATATTACCGACCTCATTGGGATGCTGAAGAAATTAAACGTGAACATGTTCCACGTGTTTAGAACAGAGCCTGGTGCACGGCAGGTGTGCTACGGCATTGGCTATTATTTTTATCACTAGTATACAAGGTGTCATCTCCTTGTCGCTTTAGGCCACGCACAAATCTCATTAGTGTGTCCTCCACATCATTAGTCACTGAAAGAACGGGGATCCCCCATGTCCTGAGAAATGTGCCTCCAGATTGATCTCAGTCTAGTAGGTGTTCATTCCCCCTGGGTCTTCAACCTGTTACAAATACTCCTCATTGGATACCTTCCAGGTTACAAATCTCCCTCCACAAGGATGCCATGAAAGATTATGACAAATACCACGCCGAAACCCTCATCTTCCATCCAGAACAATGCTTTGACCCACCAGCTCTGTGGGTCACAAAAGAACAACAGGTCTATCAGGAAGCCCTCCTGATTTGGGGTGATCATCACCCCTTACTTCCCTGCGTCTGCCATCATCCAGTCCACATCTGTTCTAGAAGCCTGCCTGGGGCTCCTTCCTGACCCTTGTCTTACAAAGCGCGACGAGCTGGTCCCAAAACCTCCGTCCGATCTGGGGAGAATGTGAATCCCCCCGGGGCTGGAGGCACAGGGCTGAGGCCCCTGGTCCCACGGGCTGGGGTTCCAGGCTGGGTTCTGGGCCAGAGCAGGAAGCAAGAGGAGGAACCTCCCACCCCAGGAGGTGGGGGGAGGGCGGGAGGTTGGAGGGCCCCAGCCTGGAGCTGTCACACGGCGCCGCCTCCAGGCTGCCCACCGGGACTCGCAGCAGCTCCCTGCGCCGGGCCCTCCTGCTACTCTTTATTCATTAAAATGCTCAGATGCCGACTAACTTTATTTGCTCAGTATTTATTTCACCAGCCTTGAAGCGGGAACAACAGGCAGCTTGATTGAAAGGTTGTCTGGTTTCATTGTGGCTCCTGTAAGTAATTCTACAGCCTCGGTGGAAATGCTATTTTATAACTTGCCAGAGCAGATATCCCTTCGTGAATTGGAATAGATATTCCTGCGTCACCTAAGCTGCCTTCTCCCGCACGCCCGGCCCTCTGAGAATCACTGCCCTTTTCCACCGCGCCACATTCTGCGCTTCTCCAGGCCCCGCGCCCCAGAGCCCTGCTGGGGAGCGTGGAGGACAGGAGCAGGGGTCCCTGGAGGTGGCAGCCACCATCCACCGCCCCACACGGGCAGAGGGGAAACATCCCAGAGTGCTGGGGGCTCCAGGTTAGACCCAGGCTCTTTCTGGTGGTGGTGGGCCCGGTCTTGCCTAGAAAAAGGAACACAAAGAGGCGCCTGGGTGGCTCAGTCGGTTAAGCGTCCGACTTCGGCTCAGGTCACGATCTCACGGTTCGTGGGTTCGAGCCCCGCATCAGGCTCTGTGCTGACAGCCAGCTCAGAGCCTGGAGCCTGCTTCGGCTTCTGTATCTCCCTCTCTCTCTGACCCTCCTCTGCTCACACTGTCTCTCTGTCTCTCCCTTAGAAATAAATAAAACATTAAAGAAAAGTTTTAAAAAAAAAAGTAAAAGGAAGGCAAAGACGCTTCATGGAGAGCATTCAAAACAGAAGGAATTGGGGCACACCCTCACGAACCCCGAGTCCCACTGAGAAATGAAACAGGCAGAGCACCTTCTCCAGGCACAGCTGGGCAGGGCGTCCCGGCCAGGAGGCAGGCTGGATCCCTCTGTCTGCCCCTTCCAAGGGCACAGACATATCAGGCAGAGCGGGCCGCTGCACCTTGGGGCTCCCAGGCGCTCAGAGCGAGCCCCAGGCGGCCCACCGCCCCTCGCGGCCTCGCTGCGGCTTCTGCGGAGCAGAGGCGGCTCGTCTCTCCGGCCCCCAGAGTGCTGATTGCGACTTCTGATCGCGGCTCAGCAATCACCCTCTCCTTACTATTATGACTAAATCAAGTTGGGTGATTTATTTCCCACTTATCTTTCCCGTTTCCGCTCCCTGTCCGATCCGCGCTGTTGAACACACCAGAGTGAAAACATATCATCCGTTCTGATCAGCTGCTGCAGAGCCAAAAAGCACAACCCCCCCTGCTGCCTGGGGGCGAGGAGACCTTCCAGGGGCCTGGAGACCCGCCCCAGACCTGGAGCCTCTGGACAGGGAGCAGGCCGGGGTTAGGTGTTGAAAAGGGGGTGCGAGGGGTTCACGGGGAGAAGGCGGCAGGCAGCAGCAGGCCTCAGCGAGAGGTGCCACGGCCCCAAGGCTGCTTTAGTCCAGGCTTTACTCGCTGGCCCCCTCACTGTCCCCTTCACTGATCTGTCCCCTTGTGTCGTGGGCCACTGCCGCGGCTCCCGCTGGGCCTGACCCACCACCCCCACAGCGTCCCTCCCCTGCCCCCAGGCTCATGTCAAAGGGACACAGGAAACCTACCTGTGCCTGACATCCTTGGCCCAGGTTGGCCACCCTTTCTGGATGTGTCATCCCCAGAGGGGACTGCAGCCCACAAGACCCCACCCCGTGAGGGGCACGACAGTGTGGAGGTCAAGAGCACTGGTGCTGTGGCCAAAAGTCTGCTTAGCTTTTTTGAGCCTCAGCTCCCTTATCTGTCAGAAGGGTAATAATATCCACTGGAGCAAAGATCAGAGGGGGTCATGTGTGTAACTAGGTGTTTTAGGAGGTGGCATGTAAACCACGAAGCCAGGGGCGCCTGGGTAGCTCAGTCATTTGAGCGCTCGGCTCTTGACTTCGGCTCAGGTCATGATCTCATAGTTAATGGGTTTGAGCCCCACACTGGAGTCTGTGCTGGTGGCACGAACCCTGCTTGGGATTCTCTCTCCCTCCCTCTCTCTGGCCCTCCCCCACACATGTGCTCGCTTGCATTCTCTCTCTCTCTCTCTCTTTCAAAATAAAATAAATAAACAAACCATCAAGCCAGATTCTTCTGGGTGGGGAGGGGGGAACTTCACGATAGTATAATTTTCTGTTGTTACTAGTATAGGAAAAATCTCTTGGGTGATTTATTTTTATTTCATGTCATGTTTTTACATTTATTTATATAAATATAAGGCCACTGGGAAGCTCCCGACCCAGGCAAAGATGCATCTGGACCTTTTCTCTGTGTTTTAGAAAGGCTTCTCTCCTACAAGTCTACAGCCCACGGGGAGGCAGGGCCCGCCAGGGAGGAAGGGACCCAGAATTCCAACCCTTTCTCTGCAAAGTCTGAAGGTAAAGCCGTCCGTTAAGTAAGCCAGGGTGGCACTAAAGAGGGTCTGAGGGCAGGACAGGACCCCAGGGGCCCCAAAGGGAGAGTCCTAGTGAGGGAAAGGGGCCATATCTAGATGGCTTTAGAGAACGATAATGGGATCATGTTACAAAGCGTGGGGGCTTCTGACCTCGTAAGGAAGCTAGATCAGCCCAGGCAACATGTAGGAACAGGAGACCTTGGGGTAACGGCCAAGGCAATAGCGCAGCATATTGTCCCCCACGTGGCATTTAGCTTGATATCAGGCACACAGCATTCAAAAAATGTTGGCTCCTATTAATGACAATGTTTGACGTTCTTTGAGTGTGCTCCATGCGCCAGATGGTTTCATACCTTTTGCATTCACGGACTCATTTAATTCTAACTAAATTCTCTTAAGTAGGTAGTGTTCTTACCCCTAACTTTCTAGATTAAGTATGGAGACACAGAGAGGTTAAATAATTTATGCAAGGTCACAGAGCTAGTAAGTAGAAGAGGTGAGATTTGAACTCAGATCCATGGTTATCACTGTTGATGGTGAAAGTTCTAGATCTTCCCCCACCTCAACCACCGAGACCATGTTAACCCTGTGAAACACTGTGGGATGAAGAGGATGCATAGATTATAGACAAGCCTTAGGAAGGCAGTGGGCCACTGCCCAGAAGTGACAACGACCCTACCTCTTTCTTTTCCTTCTCTTCTTACCTCCCTAGCACCTATACTCCCCACTTTCCCCAAGTAAAACCCTCTCTCCAGAAAGGATGGATGGAGTGTGACTGCAGAACTTAGGACATTACTTCTCCTGATGTATTTGCCTTTCAGCTTGAAACAAATTCTTTTTTGTTTTGTTTTTAAAAAAATTTTTAATGTTTCATTTATTTCTGAGAGAGAGAGAGAAACAACGTCAGCAGGGGAGGGTCAGAGAGAGATGGAGACACAGAATCTGAAGCAGGCTCCAGGCTCGGAGCTGTCAGCACAGAGCCCGATGCAGGGCTCGAACCCACGAACCATGAGATCATGACCTGAGCCGAAGTCAGACGCTTAACCGACTGAGCCACCCAGGTACCCCTCAGCTTGAAACAAATTCTTAAGTCAAAGGAATGAACCTCTAATAATAGAATATCAGAGCCCAGTGGGGTGAGGGACTATAGCCAGGTGAACACTGTCAGGGATCAAGATTCCCTTCATGCATGTCTGGACACGGCCCATGTCGGAGGCAGTGCCTAATCTGCTTGGAGAAACCCATCCTGGCCTCCTCCCACCACCTAGGATCTGGCTGGCCCATTTCACTGCTTGTGTTTAGCTCTGACTCTGTAAAGATGCTGGCTCGGAAGGAAGTCATGTCTGAACAACACAAAGCACTTAACAGAAGTCGAGGTGCTTCCAGCAAAGTGGGGTCAGAATCAGAGTTCTCATCTTTCAGAAGGCAGCCCTCATGCCCCCAACTCAGGTGAGGGACTGGGGGGCAGGTACTTCCTGGAGGTCTTCAGATAAATTGGGGCCAGAGATCAGGGTCTGCCATGGACTCAGCTATCTCCAGAAATGGTGGCCTCCTCCCTTCCTGGCCCCCCCACTGCTTACGTCTTTGGTCTGTTGTCATTGTTGCTGACTTCCAGGTCACACTCAGTCCTCACTGCACCCGTAGAGTCTTAGCTAGTGATCCTGGCCTGGGGGTGAAGGCCCTTGCTGGCCAGTCGCCTTTTAAAGCCTGTCAGGCCTCCCAGTGCCAGGGCGTAACCAGCTCCTGAGTCCAGGTGGGGAGCCTGGGTGAAGTGGGGACACGCAGCATGTAGAGAGCACGGGTCAAGAGCCTAGAGGCCAGAAAAACACTCCGGTTCAGTGCTAACCAGCTGTGCAACCTTGGCTCAGTCACTGAGCTTCCTGAAATCAAAGTGGAGGTGTGCAACCTTGCTCTGCCTGCCTAGCATGGCTGTTGGGCAACCATAAATTGGAAATGGATTATGTATACGGGATGGCTTTGTAAACTATGCTAACACCAGGATCTTGCTATTGTCGTTATTCACAGTCTCTTGTTTCTAGGTCTTTCTACAACTCTGAGGGACTCCATGAGAGTATTTCTTAAGCTGGTGACTCTCTACCTGTGATGGGGTCTTCCCACAGCCTTCAGAGTGGCCTAGTCCCCCTCTACACCCTCCTGCTTAGCAGGGGACAAGGCTGGTCTTTAACCACGTGGTTCAGGTTCCTAGGGAGCACTCCAAAATTGAAGACAAATCCTAGAGTTAGCCAAACCTGCAACCCAACTTGCCTTTTCTGAGCAAGGCAATAAGACCCTATTCATAGGAACAGCATCACAGAATGTTAGGACTGAGGCAGACCTCCTTGAAGGTCACTTCATCCTGGTATGCTACACACGTTCCTCCCTCATGACCTGCTGGCTCCCTAGAGCTCTGTATGGAGAATTCTGGATTCTGAGAGCAAGAGCTCCACCATCAGCTGGGGTGAATGAATGAGAGGCAGGAGTGCTGCCGTCCATGCCAAGTTGTGCCAGTTCTAAATGGGTGTGACTCTTCCTCTTAAGGATGAAGACACCAGGTCTAGGGAGGTGAGGTCAAAAGCCCAAGGTCACCAAGACAGAGACTTCCCAGGGCTCCTTCCACTCCAGTGTGGTTTGCAAACTCTGTCCTGTGGAGTCACGAGGCGTTTGAGGAGTTTCCTAAAGATCTGCCAGGGAGCCGGAAAGGGAGACCAGGACAAGGTCCAGTGGGCAGGACTCAGGGCCTCTACCCTTGCTTCAACTTGAGCAACTGCCCCTTTTATAGGTTTTAGATGTCAGGGTTCTATGTAAGATTCCACTTGATGTAAGGATTTGGCTGCTTTAAAAAAATGTTTAAAAACCATTTATACTGAATCATCTCTAAGAGCTTCTAATCTCTTGTCTTCCTCGAAAATTTCCTGGGCAGATAGACACAAATCATTTATCAAACACTGATGGAGCCTCTGCCAGGCCAGTAGGATAATGACCCAGTCCTTGAAGAGCTAACACTTGAGCAGGGGAGACAGTCAGCCAGTCAACCTTCAGAGAAAATGGCTAGTGCTGCCACAAGTGACATGAGAAGGATGAAAGGGTGGGAACAGATGCAGAGGGTGCTGTTTAGGTGGGTGGAGGGGAGCCCCTGGAGAAGGTTTCCTACCCAAAGTGATATTGGAGCCATGTCTTAAAGTCAGTGGGCTCAGAGGATTACCATCCCACTATTATTAACTAACAGCCCATAGGCTAATATGGGAAAGATAGAGCCAAGGGAAGTGAGCAGAATCCTTGAAGAGAATTTGGTAGGATGGTCTGGGAAAAGGGAGCAGTGATTTGATGCACCCAGGGAATCCTGACATCAGATTTAATACCAGCCAACTGAATACAGAAACGCTTAAGAAAAGATTCTGTTATGACCAAGTGGGATTTATCCCAGGAATGCAAGGTTGGTTTAATATTGGAAAATCAATTAGTGTCATACACTACGACAACATAATAAGCCACGTGTTCATCTCCAGAGACACAGAAAAAAACATTTGACAAAATTTAACACCTTCATGAAGCACTCAGCAAACTAGGGGCAGAAGCAAATTCTCTCAATCTATTAAAGGTCGTCTACAAAAACCTACACCAACGTCATTTAATGGTGAGAGTGGTTGCTTTTCTCTAGGATCAGGAACAAGATAATGATATCAAATCTTACTACTTCTGTCAACAATGTACTTGGAGGTTCTAGGCAGGGAATTTAAATGAGACAGTGAAATAAAATATAAAAGACACCCAGCTTGGAAGGAAAGAAGTCAAACTATCTTCTATTTGCAGATGACATGATCCCATATCTAGAAAATCCTAAGGAATCCACTCAAAATTATTAGAATAAATGAAAGCAGCAAGATTGCAGGATACAAGATCAATACACAAAAATCAATTGCATTTCTATACACTAGCAATGAACAATCCAGCAATGAAATTAAGAAACAATTCCATTTACAGTAGCATATAAAAGAAAGCACATAGGAATACATTTAACAACAACAACAAAAAGCACCAAACTTATAATGGATTATTGAAAGGAGTTACAGAAGACTTAAATAAAAAGATATTCCATGTTCATAGCCTGAAAGACTTAATGTTGTTAAGATAGCAATACTCCCCAAACTGATCTACAGATTCAACACAGTCCCTATCAGAATTCCAGTTGACTTCTTTGTAGAAATTAACAAACTGACCTTAAAATTAATGAAAAATTGCAAGGGACCCAGGATAGCCAAAAACAATCCTGAAAAAGAACATGCTGGAGGATTCATATTTCCCAAGTGCGATACTTACTACAAAGTTACAGTAAACAAAATAGTGTGGTACTGGCATTTGAATAAACACTTTGATTAATGAGATAGAAATGAGAGTCCAGAAATAAATTCTTACAATTAGAGTTGATTGATTTTTGGCAAGGGCGCCGAGATCATTTACTGGGGGAAGGACATTTCAACAAATGGTGCCAGAACAGCTGGATTTCCTCATGCCAAAGAATAAAGTTGGACCCCTTACCTCACACCATATACAAAAATTAACTCAAAATGAATTAAAGCTCTAAATGTAAGACCTAAAAATATAAAATTCTTAGAAGAAAACATACAGGTAAATGTTCATGACTTCAGATTTGGCAGTAGTTTCATGTATATGACACCAAAAGCACACACAACAAAAGGAAAAAAAATAAAACAGACTTCATCAAAATTGAAGTGTTTTGCACTTTAAAGGACACCATCAACGTGAAAAAACAACAATCGAATGGAAGAAAATACCTGCAAACCATATATCTGATAAATGACTTGTATCTAGAATATATAAAGAATTCTCATTACTGAATAATAAAAAGACAACCCAACTGAAATATGGGCAAAAGATATGAATAGGCATTTCTCCAAAGAAAATAGACAAATGGCCAATAAGCACATGAAAAGATGATCACTGTGATTAGCCCGGAAAGAAAGAGAAATCAAAACCACAATAAGATAGCACTTCACACCCAGGTGGGTGGCTGTTGTGACAGACAGAACAATGACCCTTCAAGATGACCACCATCCTAACCTCCAGGAGCCTGTGAATGTTTCCTCATGCAGCAAAAGGAAAGTTGCAGATACGATTGGCTTAGGATCTCGAGATGAAGGGAGGATTCTAGATTATCCAGGTGGGCCTAATGTAACCACAGAGTCCTTTTAAGGGAAAGAGAGAGGCAGGAGGGACATGGTGGAAGAAGAAGACAGGACAACAAAATCATAGGTCAGCGTGGTATGCCTGCTGGCTTTCAAGGCAGAGGGGCCATGAACCAAGGAATGCAGGCAGCTTCTGGAAACTCCAAAAGGCAAGGAAATAGATTCTCCCTTAGAGCCTCCAGAAGGAACACAGCCCTGCTACACTTGGTTTTAGTGCCCATGAAACTCATTTCAGACTTCTGACCTCCGGAATTGTAAGATAATAAATTTGTGTTCTCACTTGCAGAGTCTGTATAATCTGTCATAACAGCAACAGGAAATCAACACAGCTAGAATTTAAAAAACAGAAACACAGGGAGGAGAGCACTTGTGGGGATGGGCACTGGGTGTTATATGGAAACAATCTGACAATAAACTATTAAAAAAAAAACAAACAGAAACAGAGAATACCCAGAGTTGGTGGGGAAGTGGTGAAATCGGAACCCTCATACACTGCTGGTGGGAATGTAAAATGGTACAGCCGCTTTGGAAAACAGTCCGACAGTTTCTCAAGAGAATTCCTAAACAGAATCACCATATGAACCAGCAACTCCGCTCCCACGAATCTCCCAAGAGAACTGAAAAAAAATGCATCCACGGGAAAACTTGCACACGTCACGTCCATAGCAGCGTTTCTCACAACAGCCAAAAAGTGGAACCAAATCAAATGTCCATCAGTAGGTGAAAGAATAAATAAGATGTGGATTCAGGCTACCACACAGAAGATCCTCTAAGACATTAGACTCAGTGAAAAACAAGCCAACACAAAAGGCCACACATTGTATAATTCCATTTGTGTGTAATGTCCAGAACAGGCAAAGCCATACAGGCAGAGGCTAGCATTTGCCTTGGTCGGGGTGTGGGTCAGGGGGAGAGATAGGGAATAACTGCTCACAGATGAAGGGTTTCTTTTCAGAATGAATGTTCTATAATGTCCTAAAACTGATTGTAGTGATGGCTGCCCAACTCTGTGAATATACTAAACATCATCCAACTGTACACTTTACAGTTGTAAATTGTGAATCATATGGTACGTGAGTTACATATCTCAATAAAGAGGTTATTTTAAAAAAAATACATTGCCTGCCCTGCCCTGCCCTGAGGAGGTAGTTAATCATGGAAGGGCCCCTTAGATAGATGTCTGCCTCGGCAAAGCGCAGCCCTCTGGTTTACCGCAGTCGGGATTCCAGATCAGGGGAGGTGTTGGCTTCTTGTGGTCCAGGGTCCTCAACGTAGACAAGCTATCCACAAAGTACCCTGATTCCCTTGCCAGCCTTGTCTGCCACCATGCCAGCCACAGAGCACACAGACCATAATTCTAGAACATGAGGTCGGCCACACACCCAGGTTGCCCCTTCTCCCTGCAGACCTCCTTTCTGCAGCTTTGGAACATCCCAAGGCCCCACGCAGGTGGGGCTCCCCCTAGAGGCCTCCCTGGCCCCCAGGTGCAAGGCAAGTTTGCCCCCCCAACCCCTACCCTGTCATGCTTCCTTGGGTTCCTCCATGAAGACAGGTCTGCCTATCATTTGACATCACAATAAGTGCAACTGTCCCATGACTTTTGCATCACGGGCTTGAAATTCCTTGTGGGCAGGAGCTTTCCTATCTGGCACCCAGCAGGTGCTCAGTAAGGTGAGTTAAGTGGCCCCGCGGGCCATTTTCCCAGCCTGAACCCAGGCAGGCCCAGCTGGGACCCAGAGGAGCCAGGAGGGACAAGCGTCAAGGACGGGGGATGGGTGCAGAGAAGAGGGTGGGCGTCATCCTTTCCCCTTCCTCTGAGCAGGTGCCCTCCAAGCTCAACGGCCTTGCTCTCCTCCAGCCGCCCCTCCCAGGGACAGCTGTGTATAATCAGCGGGCTCTTGAAGACTGAGGAGCGTTGGAAAGAAAAGACCATCATGGGTTGAGGGTCCAGTGTACGTAGATACTGTACTTGGAACGTCCACTGTATTCTTTGCTTCCCAAAATAAGCAAGTATCATTATTGCTCATTTTTCCAGGTACAAAAACCTGTCCGGGCTCACCGCGAGAGTGATGTGCAGGACAGAAATCCAAATCTGGGTGTCCTGGTCCTAAGGGTTTTGCTTCTCTATTTCACACACAGAACACACAACCCTCTTTATGGATTTGTCGTTAACAAGCTTTGTGCCCTGAGGGGAAAGATCACTCCTCTAGCCCCAGCTTCCTCCATTATAAGAAGAGGCATGTAGGGGCGCCTGGGTGGCTCAGTTGGCTGAGATTCCTACTCTTGATTTCAGCTCAGGTCATGATCTTGTGGTTCATGAGATCAAGCCCTTGCGTCAGGCTCTACAATGACAGCATGCAGCCTGGTTGGGATTCTCTTTCTCTCTTTCTCAATAAATAAATATACATTAAAAAAAAGAGAGATGTGTAAATGACCTAACCAGTTCCTATACTATTGACTGAATAGTGGAATTTTAGACACGGGCAGGGACCCTGAGAGCACACGACTGCCCAGTACTTCTAAGAGCGCGTGCACATGCACACGCACGGGTACACACACAGCCAGTCGGCTCTGGGCCCACATCAAACCCACACCCACACAGGAAGGGCCAGGGCACTGGTCAGCTGTCAGACCAGTCTGCTTTAACCTCTGTCCTTCTGCAAAGTGCATGGCGACTGCCCAGCTTCCCTGGGAGCCACGCACGAAATCCAGAAAAAGCCAGGAATTATTATTATTATCATCATTAGTGTTATTATTGCATGTAAATTGTGCATGACTAACTCGGGAGGAGGGGTGTGCTTTCTTTTTCCAGAGCCTACAAACATCGGTATGATAATAATAAAAAAAAATTATATGCTTGAAAACACGCACCCAGCACTGCCCTATGTTTTCTTCTAATTGTTCCCAGAGCCTCCAAGAGTCACATTTAAATAAAATGAAGCAATTATTTAGTCTGCAATTAAAGATCGCAGCGATTTATTTTTAAATAGGAATATCATCGTTGGGGGTGAAGAGCAAGAGAGAAAAGTCCTGTGGTACGAGGTGGAGGCAGGAAGGAGGAACAGGAGGCAGGGCCCGCCGGGCCGGGGTGTGGGGGTGCAGCTGGCTTTCACGAGGCTGCCTGAGGCCTGGTCCTGGGAAGCTCAAGATGGGTGGGTAGGCGGCTCCATGCCCTGCAGAGCCCAGAAGCCGGCGCAGCTCTCCCTTATCTGGCTTTATGTTGTTGAGACTCCTGCTTCCTGAAAGTGCTTAATTAAAACTGCTCCCCGGTGAGGCCGCAAGCAGTACCTGGCACACAGTAGGATCTCTGCAAATCACGGAAGACTGGCAGAGGACGCAGAGACCGGTCACGCACACCCTCCCCGAGAAACCCTGGGCCGAGGCAGGGCTCGGTAAGTGTAGGCCGAGTGATACTGCTCAGCCTTCGTGCCTCTTTGCTCCTTGGGGATGGCCGCTTCGCCCCGTGAGCATCGAGGTGGCAGACTCGGTGGGGAGGGGGCACCAGGCTAATAAAGAATCATAGATGAAACCTGCCCGTGACGGCCGCCCGAAGGTCAGGGTCACACCAGCCTGCAGAGGAAAGCAGTCTGACCTGGGGGCCCTGACCAACCACGGGAGGATGCATGGGGTTGGGGGCGGGGGAGGGAGGAATGGGGACAGGGTTGGAAGTGACCTTGGGACTCTCCCCCACCTCTGCCTGGACTCACCCACGAAGCCTTGGCAGGTCTTCAGAGAGTCTCCTGGGGCGCCACCCCTCCGCCCCTGTTCTCTCCTCACGATACCTTCTTCTCTAGCCTTTGTGTTTGGGGAGCGTCTGTGTCTGCTTTTCTGTGAGCTCCCTGGGGGCAGGGACCTGACTGTTTTGCTCCATAATGTCTGTCGAGCAAATGGTCTCTGGGTGGAGAGACAGGTGGGGGCTCGGGAGCGGGAGAAGCGCCTAGAAGGCGAGGCCAGGGCTGAGCTTTGGAGGCTAAGGACTCAGGCACGCGACACTCAGCACAAGACACAGCCTGCAAATCCGCCGCCGCTCTTGTTTCTCTAGGTGGCTGGTCGCCTTTCCACGAGCAAGCCCAGGGGCTATTTAGCCGGGATCCAGTTCAGGCGGTGGGAGGCTCTCACTCCACACAGCAGATCCCCTCCTGAGGGATGGGGACCTCATCACCTGGCCTCACGGTGCATCTCCGGAGAGGAGGGGTGCGGGAGATGGGCTCTAAGAATCCCTCCGTGTCTCCTTTCCCAGAAGCTCATAGCCACTGCTGCACTGCGTTCGAAGAGCAAGGAAAGCAGGCAGGGGACCTCTGCCCGGAGATGGAAAGCACTGGGTCCCAGGTGACACCCAGCACCAGTGGCAGAGCCGTGACAGTGTACAAAGAACTCACGTTCATTACCATCTTCCGCATCTCACAGGGCATTACTATCCTCCTTTTATAGATGAGAAAACTAGGGCTCAGAGACGATACAACATTTAGCTCAAGGTCACACAGGTTAAAGAAGGGCAGATCCGAGACACCTGCCCCTGGAGAGAGTAGAGGCTGTGTGTATCTTCCCAAGAGGGGAACAATCACCCCTTTAAAAAGCACAAGAAAAATAAAGCCAGGAGAAGCCTGGACCGTCACAGAAAGAGAAGGGAACACAAAATATCTTTTTCTTTTCCCAGAACGGCCGCCTGTGTGAGCCTGCGGGGCCCTCACATCTGTCTCCTCATACAAAATGAAAGAGGTTTTGAAAAACAAGAGGGGGTGCAATAAAGCATAGACTGTGCTGGGTGCAGAGCTGTGTCCAGCGTGTCCTGTCACTGTCACCACCGAGGAGACAGCGGCCGGGCTGTTCCCGCACCCAGCCTCGCCCCAACCCCGGGGGCTCCGGGAAAGGTGCAGACAGATGGACACATTCACGCCAGGCTGAGGGAGAAGCCAGGAGGCCCGATGCCCAGCTGCCCAGGGCAGAAACCCAAAGCTGCAGCTCATTCCATGAGCAAACAGGGACTCACAGCAGCGTGACTGCTTCTCAGAACCCAGCCCCCCTCAGAACCTGGCTCCCCGCGGCTCTCCCAGAAATGAGACCAGCAGCGTCTCTTACTGGAGCTGTATTGGTTATCCACCGCTGTGTAACAAATCACCCCTGGATTGAGCAGCTTCAAAAGCCATCATGTATAACCTCACATGGTGTCTGAAGGTCAGGAATCGGGAGTGGCTGAGCTGGGGCGTTCCAGCTCAGGGTCTGTCCTGAGATGGCCTAGCTCTTGTCCATGGCTGAAGTCAACCAGGGCTGGAGAATCCGTCCCCAGCCTCCTCGTCGCATGGTTGTGTCAGGCCTCAATTCCTTCCGGCTATTGGCTCAGGGCTTCAGGTCCTCACCATGGGGCCACCTCCCTATGATTGCTCATAAATGGGGTGACTGGTTTTCCCCTGAACTAATAATCCAAGGGCGAGAGCCCCAGACAAGAGCCACATCTTTTAAAGCTTCGTCTCAGAAGTGACCTCATCACTTTTGTCATTTGCTAGTGGCTGCACAGACCAGCCCAGGTACAACGTGGGAGGGCACAACGTGAGGGTGTGGGCCGTGAGGGCGAGCCGGGGGGGCGCGCTGCGGCGCTCTCCACTGCCTGTGGCCTCCCTGGCCCCGCCCTCCAAATGTCAGGAGCTCCCGAGTCACTCTGCAATGAAAACACAACCCCCGTTTCCCTCTCCTTCCTCAGTCTCTCTCCATCCCACACACTTCCAGAAGCTACTCAGGAGTATTTCTTGTCAGAGAACCATTGGCCCCGTGCTCTCATGAGCACGCCAAGTGGCTTTGGCAATACTGCAGAAGACATCTGTAAAACGGGAGAGTAGAATAACCATGAATCATAGGGCCACTCAGATCCGGGTTCATAGCCCGTCTCTTACGAGGTGGTGTAAACGTGGGCAAGTCATTTCTCATCCTCCTTCAGGTCCCTGATCTAGGAAATGGGAGTAAAGAAGACCCACAGCTTGCAGAGCTGTGGTGAGGCATAAACGAGACAGTGTAGGTCAAGCACCCACAGTAGGATTCCAGCAAACCACTTGGTTTGGCACGAATATCTGGATCCAGGCAGAAATTTGCTGTTTCTTTAGACTCCACCGTTTAGGGTGACACTGTCCAGCTGCAGGAACACGGTCTGGTGAATCAGGAGGCTCAAACACTGCTCTTGGCTTTGGGGAAGTTGCTCTAAATTTTCCTGGGCCCCAACTCCCTTAGTTACAGTAGGGGGGAAAAAATCAATTTTCATTATTTTATCCTTTCCAATAATGTAATGATGGAAAAGAGAATAAACATACCAGGCCTTTTAAGATTTAAAGTTTGAGTGTAGCAGACAGATTCCATGTCTGCTGGCTTTCATGTCCCCACGGTTTGGCCACTTGATCAGCATGTATACACTAAGTGCCCACTCTGTGTCAAGCATTACACTTATCAGGCATGCCCAAGGCAGAAGTAGACTAGACAGCAAGCTACAGACCTAGGGAGCAAAGAACCATCTTTCAAAGGGCCTTGCTGGTCCTCAGGTAGAAGTTCCTAAATCTGGGATACAGGATACAACGGACGTGTACATTTATGGTAGTGTTGACTTTTATTAAAAAGATGGTAGTCCAGCTCGGAGTCAATAACACTCTCTAATCCAGCAACCATGCCAGGTTCCTTTTGCTGGACTCTGGGAAGGCATGCGTCTGAGAGACACACGCAGAGAGGGGTCTATGGAGTTGGGTTTCCCACGTCAAAAAGGGTGACCCAGGCAATGGGCCAGGCTAGATAGAGGAAGGGCTAGCNTGGGTGTAGACATCTATTACACAGACGGTGAGGAGGCATGAAAGGTTTAAAGTCAGGCAGTGATATGATCAGATCTCTATTTTAGATAGAGGTGGAGAAAAATTGGAGGCACCAAAATCAGTTAGGAAGCAATTGCAGGTTGCAGGGGTGAAAGATGATGGCTGCCTGAAACACGCCGAAATGTAGGTGGCTCCGTGGATCCTTATTGCTGAATGATTGCGTGTAAGTGTACATCTAAACCCAGATACATTTTATGCCCGGTTCTAGGACAGGACCGTTTCGAGTGGCATCTATTCATTGCCTCTCCACCCACACACTCTGAATTCCCTTCTCACCTTCTGCCAGCACCCCAGCAATTTCTACTTTCTCGGGACTTTTCTTGCTAGAAGACTCCCAGTTTCCCAAACAGAACGGAACCTATTTTGCATTCTAGGTCATTCCCTCCCTATAAAGGATTTTGTGGGCCCAGCAGTAATTAGCTCCCTGTTTCTCAAGTCTTCCCTCGGACACTGACTTCAGCCAGACCCTCTGGCCGACTTCAGCATTAGTCATACGACGTCAATGTCAACCACGCTTCATCCTCACCTGCTCTCGTGAACCATGCGTTCTGTGCACATTTGGTCACGAGTACACTGCTTACATCTCTGTAAAAAAGATTACCTCCACATGTATGCATAAAAATACGAGCTATCAGCCTTCTGCTCATTCCATTGGGCTTTAAGGGCCAAAGCCTTGGGTTGCCTGGGCAGTCTGTCCTTGCTCTACAAGGACTTCCTGGCGGCCAGGGAAGGAGATTCGCATGGGCTTCTCCTAGACTGACTTCCATGACCTGCTGGCACCTGTGAGGTTTGCACCTGTACGTAACAGCATCTCAGTTTGGGGAGCACCGACCTTGATGGCCACCAGGTATCCAGGCAGAAGTCACTCTGCAGTAGATGCTGAGATGAAGAGGTGTGTGGTCACCTCCTAAAAGAAGACTAGAAGAATCCACCAGGACACAGAGAGAAACTCCCACAGCCCAGAGAAGAAACGACCAAAGAAAAACACACTACGCAGTTCTCAAACAGCTCGGAGCATGGAGACACATGTCGTCCAATCTGTCCCTCCCAGCAGTGACCCAAGGTACTAAACGCAGGTGTTTCCACTCCCAAATGATAAGGAGAACTAAGGTTCGGAGAAGTGGGTGACATACCCAAGCTAATGGCACCCAGCAGCAGAGAAGGGACCCGAACTCTGGCCTTCCGTCTCTCACTGCACAAATTACCATGAAAGAGTCACTGAGGACAGTGGACCCCATTTGAGGTCCAGGACCAATAACAACTGAGAAATTGCCAGAAATGCAATGTCACGGGCCCCTTCCCCGACCTGCTGAATCAGAAACTCTGGGGGTGGGACCGAGCAATCTATGTTTTAACAAGCCCTCCAGCTGACTCAGAGGTGCATGCAACTTTGAGAACACTGACCTAGGACGTGGAGATGGCTAATGAGGTATAACAGATAAAAGAACTTTAATCCCACAAAGCCTGCGTTACCAAGAGGGCGTGCCTGGGAGCAGGTGGTGGCTGCTCGCTTCAACTGCACACAGCGTGAGCCCTCTCACGGAAATTAACCTCAGCTACCCACTAAAACCTCCAATATATACCCTGGACTCCATGCCTGGTTATTCAGGTTGTGCACTGCACAACTCAGAAGACGCATTACCCCCCGCAGGTATGCCGCACAGCCATCTGTGGTGGCCACGCGTCGGGGTCTCACTTGGTGGCCATAAAACTGAGACTGACCGGAAACATGATGAGGAGGCAGACCCAGCATCATCATGTATTTATAAGCATTTGGGTCTAGAGGCCCTGGGCTTCTCACCACAGACCCAGGGCCAGCCCCCTCTGCGAGGGCGCAGCTCAATCTCCACACTGACCCATCTATTCAGACAGCTGAGCACACAACTATCACCTTTAGAGTTTAGGGCCTGTGACATGGACCAGTCTAGAAGAAGAACCAGTGGGCAAGGATTCCCAGAAGGGGTGTTTTAACAACCAGAGTGAGGCAAACGGAGAACAGACTGCCTCAGGAGGGCGGGGCTCCCTGGTCACAGGGGGGAGTCGGGCAGAGGCTGAACAGTCACCCCCAGCAGGGGAGGGCCAGGCTCACAGCGGATATTGTCTTATCGAATGACAGAAGTGGCTCTGGGCAATGTTCACCCTTAACCCCACTTTACTGATGAGGATAACTGAGATTTAGGAAGCACAGAGAACTTGCCCTGCGTTGAGCAGCCAGTAGATAACAGCACCAGGATTTAGACTGGGGCCTGACTCCAAAGTTCATGCTCTTCCCCCGTCATCATCCTCTGCAGAGCACTAGGTGACCAACTACCCCTCTGTCCCCTGTCTGGGACAGAGCTGAGAGGGCAGTTCCTAGGGCATGGAACTTCCCAGTGCTAAGACCGGGAAAGTTCTGGGCAAACTGGGATGAGAGGGTCACCCCTACCACCAAGAATCTTCCTTTCTGGGGTCTGCCAGGACTCCGTTCCCAGCCGCTCTCCATTCTCCAGCCCAGCCCCAGTCAGTAGGGGACCTCCTTAACTGATGCCGAAAACCTCAGCCAGCTGCCTCCGGCCCAGGTATCCTGGGAAAAGCTCGCTCCTGACACACCTGCTCCCTGGACCTGTCACTTCGCCTTCTGTTGATTCCAGCCGCCTGACAAATGTTGAGAGCAAACAAGCCTGGTTTCGGACAGCAGCAAGCCTGCACCGTGGCCTGCCTGTCTTGAGCCTCCCTGACTCTCTGGGTGCGGATTCATTGCTGGAGAAATGAGGCCTGGCAATAACCACAGCCGTGCATTTGCTGCCCATGTGCTCACATAGCCTGGCGCACCTGCTGCTAAGCCACGGTGGGGGTCTGCTAGGTGTGGCTCAGTCCACGGCCAGGGCTGTCCCCAGAGGGCCTTCTGATCCAGACGCAGAAGCAAGCGGTGGGGAAAAGACATTCGCTCAGGACCTACGAGGCTCTGGGCGCCTCTCCTCTGTGACAGTCACATCAGTCCTGGGGGCACGTGCTTCTGGAAGAGAGGGTGTGCTGCCCACCGGAGATCTGTGCCTCCCCTTCCATGCTCTGGACGCGGCTGCCCAGCCAGGGGCCTCTTCTCCCAGACGTCCCTACATCTGTCGGGCGCTGACAGAGTCCTGGCCGGGGAACGCGGTGTGGGTGGAAGTGGCACAGCCATGCCTGGGCCTGGGCTACCGAAAGCTCACCCTCCGTCCTCGACCAGGTGAGCAGAACCCCCCCCCCCAATGCCCACCGGACTCTCCATGAGCCAGAAATAAACTCTGTGAAGCTGCTGAGCTCTGGGGCTTTTCCATGAACACAGACTGTGCCACCTTAATGAATGCAGTGTGAAGCCCACCGACAGACAAGGCAACTGAGGCTTGAAGACGCACCAGGCTCTCCTAAGATCCCGCGGTAATTAGGGCAAGGGGCTCCCCGCGTTCCCCCCCACAGGACAGTGCTCTTCGTGGCTGAGCCAGGCCAGCTTCTCTCCCTGCCGAGGCTCTGGCCCTGACCCCGCCCCTGGGCACCTCGGCGTCACCAGGGGGCCTGAAATGCCACCTGTATTCTGGGAGATGTCGGGGGGCACCGCATGCCAGCTCCACACCCCAGGTGAAGCCCAGGCCGGCTTTGTTATCCATCACTTTTCTCCTCATCAGGGAAGGCAAAGTGGACCAAGGAGCCCACAGGTTTGGGCCTTACTCGATGGCCAGGTGGATACAACCTCCATGCCTCCGGGGGTTACCCTGATGAAACAAAAGAGGGCATCGTCTTCCTTGACCGCGGGTCTTCAGAGGGCGACCCGGCCCACAGTTAGACAACAGCACGCTTCCTCGTACTGGTCTCACTTCCAGAAGCTTGGATCTAGGAGACTCTCAGGACGCGTGGCGAGGAATTATAAAACCCAACAAGATAACCAACTCCAAGTTCGTGCACCACATTCGAGGGAAAGCCTAGATTCGAACCTGCCCTCCCGACTCCCGGTCCGGCCGCCGCAGGACAAACGTGGAGCTGGTTCGCCCCCCTGGTTAAGTACCTGTGTTGTGCCAGAGGCCTGATTTGGGCCAGTGGAGGCTCTGTGCTGACAGCTCAGAGCCTGGAGCCTGCTTCAGATTCTGTGTCTCCCTCCCCCCCTGCCCTTCCCCCATTCATGCTCTGTGTGTGTGTGTCTCTCTCTCAAAAATAAACAAATATTAAAAAAAAAAAAAAAAGAGCCTGCCCTCTCGAATCCAGCCCTGGCACACCAGAGGGCCCATATCAGACAGCAGTGATGCACACGGGGCTTGTGTTACTCGTGATACCGCGGCCTCGGGTGGCCCTGTCCTGTCTCCTGAGTGTCCCCTCTGGGGGCTGCATCTATGGAAATGGTCACTCCACTCTTTCTTCCCGCCATCCGCCCATCACCCCGCCCACCCGTCCAGCAGGTATAGAGAATCCGCTCTCTGCCCAGCCCCGTGCAGGGTATGGGAATACAGAGAAAAATAAGACACGGCTCCTCGCCCCCGAGGCGCTCACGGTCTGTAGGGAGACGGACACGTAAGTGAGCAACTACAGCTGACGAGCGACCCGGGGAAGAGGGGCAGAGAGAGCAGGAGGCACACAGGCGCTGCAGGACACCGCCTGGAGACACGCACAGAGGTGGAGGCTGGGGGTGCAGGGGGGGCCCCGGACAGGAGACCAGGCTCCCGGGTCGGGGCCAGTCCCCCTGAGGGCCATGGGAACAACTTGCCTGCAGGTACAACATACACACACGAACGAGAGGGGACCCAGAGCCCAGCTGTGACCGGCTTATGGCCCGAGCCTCACAGATACCCCCAGCCCTGGGCATCTCCAGCCACGCCAAGCTCCCCAGGGAGCCTGGCGGTTCCTTGAGCTGCAGGGATGCTGAGTGGAATCCAATGTCAAGACCACCTGCTCATTACCACCCACGTGGCCCCGGCCCAGCTCCGGGGGCCGCGGGTCATTCCTGAAGCCCAGATCCCTCTAGGACTCTCTCACTGACCCCCCAATGGGCCTCTGCCTCCCCCTTTCTCATTTAATCCAGAGCCTGCTGGGAGAGAAACACCTTGCGCTTCTCCTCAACAATTAATCCTGAGCAATTAAGTGGCAGAATTTAATATCCACAAACACACCAGCAGCCTGCTTGTGGCCTGCAGGCGTCACACCCCCAGATCTAGGGGGAGAAGGGAGCTCCTGGCCGCCCCTCCCACTCGACCCCACAGTGTTCAGAGAGCTCTTCAGCCAAACGCTGGCTCCGTCTGTCCGCGGAACCAGTTAGCGCAGCAGCCTCAGTTTCATCAGAAAACTGAGTTCCTTGATCTGTAAAATGGGCACGCTCATACCTCTTCCTGTCAGGGCCCTGATGTTAGACGAGATGGTGAATGGACAGCACTTAGCCCAGTGCTGGAATCTAGCGAGGGATGGAAACATAGTGCTCGCCATGAGCTAGGTGCTGCTCAAAGTGGTTCACGTGGGCGATCTCATTGAGCTCTCATAGCAACCTTGTGAGGTAGGTGCTATTATTATCCTCATTTTATAGATGATGCTCAGAGAGGTTAAGTAACTTGCGTAAGGTCACACAGCGAGTGGCTGAGCTGGGATCCCAACCCAGGCAGTCTAGCCCCCAGAGTCCAAGCTGCTGACCAGCTCAGTGTGCTGCCTAAAGCAGGGGCTCACACCGTCCTGTGCAGAAGCTACAGGGTGCAGACTCTTTCCTGCAAGGCACAGTGGGGCCTGACAAGTCGAGGTGAGGCTGCAAGGCTCAACAGCCCCTTTCCCTTTCATTTCTCGCAGAAAGACAGTCCTCCCAAGCAGCATGGATTCCCGGGATTTCTGAGCTGGAGGGAGCCCCGCCAATCCCTGGGCCCTGCTGGGCACCCTACGGGGCCTGCAGCCGCTGGGAGTTCCCTCCACTCCCCATCAAGCGCCAGCCAAGTGAGTCCCCCTGGTAACCAGAGCTCCATGGGGCAAAGTCCGCACCAACCGCACCCTCGCCTGTTCTGTGCATCCCATTCAGGCCTGAGCCCAGAGGCAGGGACCGGGGACATCTGCCCCCAGGCCTGGTTTTGACTGTAGATAAAGAGACAGGAGAGAGCTGGGGGGAAGTTCTCAAAGGACAGGCGACAGGCGGGAGTGAAGGAAGCCACAGAAACAAAGCAGGTCAGCTCCGGGATAAAGAGGCCCTGTGGCCAGCCTCGCCGCCCGTCGCCACCGCTGAGGGCCAGCTGACCCAGAGGAGGGGTAGGGGTGGGGGGCGGGCAGGGCCGGGAGCCGCCCAGATCAGCGGCCAGGACAGGCGCGACCTCACCGGCAGCCCTCACAGACATAGCGTGGGGCAGGAGAGGCCGGGCTCCAGACAGCAGGCTGCGTGCACACTTCCATTTGCATGAAGTTCAAGACCAGGCAGCACTAATCTACAGCGACAGGCATCGGGAGGGTGGTCACCTTGGGGGGCGGGGTAACAGCTGGAGGGACACACGGGAGCCTCTGGGGCACTGGCAAGGTTGATCTCGGGGTGGCTCCGTGGGTGTGTTTGCTCTGTGACAACTCACCGAACCGTACACTCAAGGTCTGTGTGCCTTTCGGTACGAATGCTATACCTCATTAAAAAGTCAATTGGAAAAAAAAAAAAAAAGCTACACAACCTGGCTGCAAAACAAAAACAGAAGCAAACAAAACCAGGGCAGGCTGCCGAAGGAGACCAGGCCGCGGCACCCCAGGGAGCTCTCTCCACTTAAGACAAGGTGCAGGGAGGCGGGGGGACGGGGATGAGGTCGCAGGAGCCCTGCCGCCCTCTGTCCACGTGGACATGGGATCAGCACCCGCCACAGGGGCCCTCCGCTGGCCCCCGCTCCTGCACCCCTTTCTCTCCCATACTTCGCTCACCAGGGCCGGAGGCTGAGGGACGTCGGCTCCCAGATGGACTCACGTCGCACCAGGAGCGGGCCCAGATTCCTTCTCGTCTCCCTCATTGTGCTGTGTGGGCGTAGGCACGGAGGGGCTGCCTAGACTCAAACCCCAAGGGTATGACTTCCGAGTATGCATCTCTGGTCAAGCCCCTGCACGTCTCTGTGCCTCAGTGTCTCTATCTGTAAAATGGGGCTAATGACAGCACCCTTCCCATAGGTTGTCCTGAGGATTAAATATAGGTCAGTGCTCAGAGTAGTGCCTGGTCTATAGCACCCGCTCTGTAAGTGAATTCTTACTACACTCAACATTTTGCACATGTGTTAGGCACCTCCGACATGAGCATCTGGGAACAGGCCAGAGATCAGGAGACAGGGACTCGGGCCTCGGGCCAGGGCTGTCTGCAGCTGGCTGTGTGGCCGAGGGCTCTGCAGCTCCCTCTCTGTGCCTCTTGCCCTGTCCCAGGACCCAGGAGGCCCAGGGGAGTACTCAGAGCCCTCAGGTGAGGGGCCGGTCTCCACGCCACCCTCCCCACGGCTGTCAGAGACCTCTTTCTGGCTACATGCCTCCACCTCAGGCACCTCGCAGCTCTGGGTGTGCCGGTGGCCGCCGGGGACCCCGGGTGCTCGCTCCCCAAGGGTAGGTGCTGTGTCGCTCCTCCAGGCTCTGTCCCACCCTGTCCCCACAGCCAGGACCCACTCTCCCGACCCACTCCTCGCCTGGCAAACTCCTGCTCATGCTTCAGGACTCCGGTGACCTGACCTCCCACGTCTTCCGTGGAGCCCCCCGAAGCCGGGCTGCTCCCCTCTTGTTGGGGCTCCCTGAGCCCCTCGGACACACCTCCAGCGTAACACATAACCACGCCGGCTGGAACCTGTAGCCCCGGAGACCTGCCCCACCTCCGGATGCTGGCTCCCTGATAGCGCCCGATACGTGAGAGACGAATAACAGAATGAGGGATCCAATCCAAGGGCCACCCACACTTCCCCCCGGGGCCCGGAAGCCAGGCTCCCCGCCACTTGCTCACCCCCTCTGGCCACCTCTGCCCCTTCCCTCCCAGCGTGACCAGGCCCACGGGTCTGACTGTCTCTCCTGCCACCCCCCTGCCTTGAACCCTAACCTTTGCTGACCCGGCCCCTCTCTCCACGAGCTAGGTGCCACAGAGGTCTTGCGGCCATCTCAAACCCTAGTCCCGGAAGTGAGTTTCTTCAAATTCTAGGTCCTGCCTTGATGTCACCCTGCCTGGGCCTGCTCACGGACCACCGCCCCACACACCTCCCTGTGGCAAGTGGCCTTGGTTGCTCTGTAGCCTGGGTGCCCAGCAGCCCTTCGTAAGTGCCCACTGTTCTCTCCGTCCTTCCTCAAACACATGCCTTCAGCACAAAGCTAAGGGCAAGCTGGAATTCCAGAAGACTCCTCGAAAACCCATCCTACTCAGAGGCCATAGGGCTCGGCCCTATGGAGTTGTCCAGGGGAGGGAGGGCTCTGCCTTCCTCACTGAACCCTGAGGCTCGGCAACCTTGGACAGATCATCTGGGTCCTCTGACCTCGGCCTCCTCAGATGACACGGCAGAGGGACAATGCTCAGCCCCCACAGCTCTGGTGTGTATGGAAGGCACGGCTCCGTAGGGCCGACTTTTCTAAGCTGCTGTAGCCTTGTCCTGAGGGTCCAGACAAGCCGAAGTGCTGAGGTCAGATGCATATACAAGGTGATCAGAGACAGAGGACTGAGGAAAGCTGCCTTCATGGGGTGACAAGCCACCAAGTCTGCTGAAGGAGAAGGGTCTTGAACCTTCCACGAGCCCTGTAAAATGCCAGAAAGAACACGGCTTGGCAGTGCACAGGCCTGCTCTGCTATTTACGAGCTGTGTGACCTTGGACAAATCACTTAACCTCTCTGAGCTCACTGCCTCCTGTGCAATATGGGGATAAAAAGACATAAATTGTGGGTGGGCATGAGAAAGTAAAAGAAAAAACTGGCACAAAGCAGACATTCGATAAACGGTAACTAATATTATCATCATCCAGCCCTGCTCTGGACACTCTCCGTGTGGCCAGCCCACTACCTCATGCGGGAATCTAAGCCACTGCTTGACACTTTGTTAGAAAAGTTCCAGTGACACTACGCTGCCTCCATCCTCCCCATAATGCCTGCTCACTGGTCCTCATTCTGCCCCTGGGAGCTTCCCGGAGCAGGTCCGCTCCCCCTTTCCTGCGGTGGCTCCCCAGGGACACTGGGAGGGAGGCAGGAACCTCGCATGCCTCCCCAGATCTGGTCTGGGGACCAGACCTCTCCAGCCATCCGGCACAAGCCTACAGGCTTTTCCCTGGGACCTGAGCCCCCCAGCGCACACACCTCCAGCACCCTGCAGGGAGCAGCCCGGGACACAGCCCGCATTCCAGACGCTACGTGGTGCAGGGACCCAGGCCCTCTCTCCCCTGGGATCCGCTCGGAGATGTGGATTGGGGGACAGGAGGGCGGGAACTCCAGGCTGGGGGTGATGCTGACGGCCCAGGTTCTGGGTGCAGGAACCTGGCGCTCAGGCGCCCTGCTGGCTCCCAATCAGGGAGACCCACCTACCGAGGGAGGCAGAGAAGGGGCTGCAACCCCTCCCCCTCCTCTGCCCGCCCTGATCAGGACAGGCCCACCAGCAGGGCGGGAGAGGGAGGGCCAGGGGGCTCTGCGGTCCCCGCAGCCTGGGACTCAGCCCTTACACGTGCCGGCAGACCCCCACCGGGCTCTGAGGCTGGGTCCTGTGGCCTCTCTCTCCTATGCGGGTGGAACAGCCCCATTCCCCGAGAGGAGCCTTTGCCCAGAGATACGCAGGGCGATGGGTTCCTCCTCCAGCACCTCGCACCGCGGCTCCCTGCTCTTATCTGGGCCAGATGGGGCGTGAGCCGGGACCAGGGCCTGGAAACGTGCTGGAAGCCAGATGCTGCCGCGGAGCCGTACCTTCCCAGGTAAATAAATTACACACAAACACAAACAGTCTGCCACCTGCCTCTCCTCATGCAGAGGGCGGCGTGTACACGGGAACGAGCCGTCCCCGACATCGGAGAAGCAGCTTTATATCCTTGGAGCGGGTGGGGCGGGGGAGGGCCCGGGGCTTCGCCCCACATCTCTCGCGCTCCAGATCAAACATCATGGACATCCCAGGTAAACACTGCCCCAGGAACTTAGTAAGCACTCTGCGGACAGAGCAACAGAGAGCAGCACCAGCGGCCAGCAGACCTCAGCCTTCAGAACCGGCCCACCTGCGGGGAGGCGGCGGCAGGCGACCCGAATCCTTGGCAAGATGCTCCGCCCAGACGCTGATGAGCCCAGCCTGCCAGTGGGGGTTCCCAATGGGCCGGAGCTCCGTCCGGCGATGCGGAGTCATGGGGAAGCACAGGTCTGCGGGGCAATGCCCAGCCATGAAGCTCACACGACAGTCAAGCAGAGGGGGCAAAGGGCACCCCTTCCAGCGGGGAGATAGTTGAGGCCACGTCCACAGACTGACGAGCAGGAGATGGTGGGATAGATGACGGCCATCTGCACAACCTTGAGCTCTGGGGCTCCTTCATGATGCAGACGCCCAGGCCTGGGGGGACCCTGAGCAGGGAACAGGGGCACACGGCGTAAACCACCAGGGTTTGATCTGGTTGACAAGAGGCACAGAGGAGTGACAGCTTAGGAGCTAGGAGCCTGCATTCTCACTCTCCCTTTGCCCCCAACAAGCCACGTGACCCTTCTGGGCCTGCCTTTCTCATTTGGGTAATGTTGGTTCGGGGGCATCTGGGGTAGAGGAGAGAGAATGATGGAGGATACAGTGGGGCACCTGGGAGGCTCAGTGGGTTGAGCAGCCGACTCTTGGTTTCGGCTCAGGTCACGATCTCACGGTTTCAGGGGTTCGAGCCCCACATCAGGATCTGAGCTGTTGGGGCCGAGCCTGCTTGGGATTCTCTGTCTCTCTCCTTTCTCTGCCCCTCCCCTACTTGCACAGTCTCTGTCTCTCTCAAAATAAATAAACTTAAAAAAAAAAAGTGGACACAGCATGGAGCAGACCCCATGCTCAGAGACTCCCTGAAGCCCTTCGGGGCTTTGTCTTCCTCTCCCTGCCCCCTTCCCGCCCCCCGCTCCCCCATGCTGCATACCCTGGCATTGCCCTTGCTATTTACTGGGGGTGGTGGGAAGGGCTGGTCTGGGTAGGCAGACACCTGCCTCTCCTGGGCCCAGGGTAGGTGCAGTATAGAGAAACTGTGTCCTCCAGCAGAATTAGAGGAATGTTTTCAGTCTCAGGTGACCACACTGGGGGGCTTCCAATGGCTCAAGACTGAGAGACTTAGGCAGACTGTCAACTACTCCAAGGCAGTAACTGCAGCACGTGTACGGGCAGAGGAGGGTAAGTAATGCCCGGTAAACACTCATAAAGTATCTGCTGGGTGTGTCTACTCGGCCAAGTTCATGGGCTATTGCATGCATGCCTGTCCTCCCTGGGGTAAGCGAGCGAGGGATACAAGAAAACAGAGTGAAGGCCTTTGTGCTAATTCTAATCCCAAAGCAAAGCCTCTAGAGGAAAAAAAGCCTGGCTTGGGAGTCAGGAGACCTGTTCAGCTTGGAGAGTACCTCCAAGCGAATGAGCAGAATCGTGTAATTTACAAAAATATCTGACATAGCCAGGTTGGACAGAGATCGTACAGCAGGACCACCCCGCTCAGCCCCTGCCCTCCAAGGGGCTTATGCTCTACAACATGGCCTCGGGCTCATGCAGGCCGGGGCGGCAGTGGGGGGGTGGGGTAGTGTTGTCCCACCACCTTGCACAAGCCAGGGG
>NW_027527824.1:5922846-5961869 GCF_008692635.1 Crocuta crocuta | reverse complement strand
GGTGCGGGGGTGGGGGGGTGAGGGGGGCGAAGAGCCTTCCCTTCCAGGGTGGGGTCTGCGCTGTCTCAACCTCGCCCTTCAGTGTCAGCCTTCTCAGGCTCCCCGCCTAGGCCCTGTGCCTTTTTGGGGCTTTCCAAGGTTTCCATCTGGGGGAGGCCAGAGGCTGAGGGCGGAGGCGGCCCATGCATGCGTGTTTGTGTGTGTTTGTGTGTGCGCAGGCGTGTTGCTGGCACGGACGTGACTCTGCATTATCCAGGCCCATAATGAGTCCTCATTGCAATGGGTTTGATGGAATAATTATATTCTGGAAAAACTGCAGGAAACTGCGTCCCACTTCTTAAAGGGCAGGATCATCAAACATTTGTGCTAGATTATTTGCAGTCACACCTTCTGCTGCATCTGCTCCCTTAAAAAAAAAATCTCCAACTCCAATCTGATCTGAATATATAAATCTGAATTATCACAGCAAAGGCGATATGCTCACACCTTTTTTTCGTTTTTTTTTTTTATCTGTTGCCATGGTGATTAGATAAAATTCACGCCAAGTCTCCAGGGAAGGATGGAATCATTTCAGACAGTTTCTCAGCCCTCTCAAGCTACTTCTCCCTGTAACATGCCTGGGCACCATCTCTGGGCTTGGGCAGGAAGACAGGCAAGAGGAGAAGTCGCCACCTCTTTGGGAAGCCATGGGCGAGCCGTGGAAAGATCCGCATCCCAGATGAGCTTCGCGTGCCAAGCCATGTCCTAAGCCACAGAGCCAGCACCACGTTCTCAACTCACAGCCTCCCCAGCTACCCCGGAAGCCACCTGGGGAAGAAAATGGAGCCTCAGGGGGGCCGTGAGAAGACAGTGTCCTTGTTCAAGGTCAAGACCACGGAAATCGCAGAAATTGACCCAGGGCCGTGGCTCTGCCCTTTCCAAGTGGAGCTGAGCAAGGAAAGAGGTTTTCCTCGAAACAGACAGTTTCAACCTCCAACACTAGGTCTGCGCCTGGATCCACTTTCCATCAGCGTTTCCCTGGACTGAGGTTCTCACAGGGGCTAATTATCAATGGATGTCGTTTATTAAAAGGTTCCACATAAAAGGCATTATTGACCTAATTGTTATTTACCACCACAAGTTCATAAGCGTCTGCCATGCGCACACGTGTGTGGGACTTAAATGATGCAGAGAACATTACAGAAGGCAGAGTCTACCTCCCTAACGTGAGCCTTCCCGTTTCTATCAGATGTCCCTACCCCAGGGTAGGGGACATAGGCACTCTGAGCTCTGATTCCGGAAAGCCCCCTTTGACTAAAGCCTCAGGGAACTGAACGCAATGTTTGTAAAAGCTGAGTGGCTCGTTATTAAAGCCGCAGCTGAGCAAAAACAGGAGCGCTCTATCGGCCCCAACCTAAAGAGTACAGGGTGGGACAATAATTTGTGTTTACTTACTCCAGCGGCACACGTCAGGGTCTCATTAGTAGTCCCCCTCTCGGCAGAGTTTTATCCCATGATGAGTTAGGAGAGAGAGAGCCTTGGAGGACAGGAAAGGGCCCTGGATCTACCAAAGAGACCCGTCCAGGCCCACACACGCCGAAGAGAAGGGCCACGCACAGGTCACTGGGACAAAGAAGACTTCTTTAGGTATCAGCCAAAGAACGCCTTTCCAGGTGCTCACCGGGACCAGAGAAGCCTGAGAGACGCCAGCATGTCACGGTTTGCCGGAGGCTCTGTGTGACCTGCTGAGTATGGCTTCCTCTCTGGGCCTCAGTTTCCTACTCTGAGAATGAGGAAGCAGCCTATTTCTGTCACTGTGGGGAAACACTGCAAAGCCTAATGTCGGGGTGGTGACGCAGGGCATCAGGAGGACCATCCCAGCGTGCGAGAGCCAGGGAGAGCCAGCCGTCACCCCAGGCAGCGGTGGTGGGGACACCATGAATGAAATGGGCCCGGGGGCTGGACCGTCCTGGCTGTGAATCCTCCCAACACACCTTGGACGATGGGCTCTAAGCCTGTGTCCTCAAATGTAAAATAGGAATACATTAATCACCTACCCACAGGGCTGTTCTCAGGTCTAAATGGTACAAAGTCTATACGGCACTTACCATAGTGTCTGGCATATAGTAAAGGCTCAATAAATGGTGGCGGAGATGATGATGATGGAGAAGCATAAGGAAAACGTCATTTTAGCCACACGTGATGCGAAACGGCACCAGCTTGCGCGTGAGGAGACCTGTGTTCTGGCTCCCTCTCTGCCACGCGTTGCTGCTGTGTTTGGGGGCCTGTCACTTCATCTCAGAGCCTTATCCCTCATTTATAAAATGAGAGCCTACTCTGTTACGAGCTTGTGCAATGAGTGTTATGATCCTCCATGCTCCAATGAGAAAACGTGGGCGGCGAGAAGTCAAGTTCGAGGAGCTGCAGAAGGTCACGTACTAGTTAGTGGCTGAGCCAGGATTCAGACCGCAGGCCCAGGGGGTCTCCCTGGGCTTCGACACAACAGTGACAACCAGAGATGATGTGTGTACACTTTTCCCGATTGTCAAGAGTGACACGTGGCTAAGTTGCCTCCTACCCGCGATGGTTATGAGGATCACCTTGAATTGGCGGCTGAGACCTGTGACCCAGTGGGGCTTACGAGCAGCTGTCGCTCACCCTGCCTGGTGCCAGAAGGGAGACAGGAGGCCGGGGAGATTATTCTAGAGAGCCTGGTTCTAGTCCTGGCTCTGTCACTAACTACAGGATGCTGGATGAGATTATCTGCAAGTCCCCTCCCTCTGTGTTTCCATGATTCATTCACTGGGGATCAGGCGAAATAGGCAGTTTGCAAAGCAGAGGCTTAGACCTGACCTAAGGACGACTGAGGGACGTGGGGAAAGGCAGGATCACCAGGGGACATATGGAGGCAACTGAAAAAGATCCCGGGGTCCTGTCCCTTTAAGAGGAGCAAAGATCCCCGACTTCTGGATTAGGCTGTGCAAGCCGGGGAAGGGGGAGGGGGCCGAGAAGCCCCCTGAGTCTAGAGATTCAAAGGCGCCCTGCCCCTGTGAGATGCAGAAACTCTTAATTGGAGCTATGCGTGCATCCAGCACCGATCACTCCATGATGTGCCTTTCTGAAACACAGAAGGCAGCCCTTCATTAAATCCGACACCAGGGAATTAATTCAACTCACTGCCATCACTCTGTCTCCGTCACCCTCTCCCCTCAGCAGCCATCGCTCCTTGATCTTTCCCACCTTCGTGTCGAAAGTTCTCCTTGAGAACGGAAGCTTCCCCTGACTGTCACCTGCGCTATGACTATATCACGGGCCAGGACCCAGGGCCCGGAGGGGGAGGGCGGAGCAGGGATGGGCGGGTGGGTAGGTAGGTGGATAGATGGCTTGACACACACACACACACGCTGTCATACAAAGATGAAGGAACACGGGCCATGACGGATCCTTCACCACCACCACCAGCAGAAGAAGGAGAGGTTTGAAAGCGGAGGGTGACAGCTAACTGGCTCACCCCTTTTTAGCTATTCTTGACACAGTGACTTTATAATTAAAGTCCCCTCAGGAGGAGTCACAGGGAGACGGAGGAGAGAGAAAAAGAGAGGGGGCTGCGGGGAAGCTACCTGGGTCACTCTGTGCTGTCACGGCACTTCCCCATTTACAGAAAATCAGCTTCCAACCCGGCCCCTCGCCTACCTACAGGCACCTTCCTACCTACCTATTACGTTCAGAGGTTTCCTCCGGACTCCAAGATGGGGGACCATGGGCAGAGATGCCTCAGTCCGGGAGAAGGCAGGCAGGATGTGGGGCAGGCAGATCCCTGCCATCACCTGTGGGATCCGGTCACTTTCTGTGCTAGATGGTCCTCCTTTCGCCCCAACATGCCAAGCCACTATTATCTTTGTTCCACCAGTGCTGAGAAGTGAAACCCGTCAGGAACCACTGCCCCAGGGCACCAAACTCTGAGATCTGTCCGTCCAGGGACACAATGCTTCAAAAGCCGTCAGTGACTTTCAGTGTGAGTCACCAGGCAGAGCTGGAGTCCAATTCCTCTTTCTCCATAGAGCCCCCAAAAGATCTATCCAGGGCTTACAAGGAAATATAAAATACTCATAAGGCCAGGGAGAGAGAAGGTGAATTATGTGAACGCTCACCGATGACGGAAGAGAGGTTTAAGGAAGAATTTCCCTAAGGATGGAGACAGATCCCCAGGTAAACACCAGCAGGTGGTCCTGGCTCCTGGCTGAGGTGAGGAAGAGCCAAGGAAATAACCCTAGAGAAATAATAACTTCCATCAGCACCCCCACGTTATAGATGAGAAAATTCCGAGAGGGTAAGCAACTCGGTCCAAGGTAGGATCCAGCCAAGCCCCAGGCCCTGGGCCCCTTCCTGCCTGCTCTGGCTCGCTCCCTCCCTCCCACACCAGAGCTTCTTTCCTTTGGAAGATTCTCACTTGCTCAGGAATTCCAAGTAGACAACATCTCTTCCTGCCTCTAATCAAACCGCAGACTGGAGACAGAAATGCAAAACGAGCCTTTTTAAGGAGTTCTTGTTTTTGAACCTTCTCAAGAAATTCTGACATTTTCTCTTCACCGAGTCACAAACCCAGATTAGAAAGCCTTCCTGGCCATGGTGGGGGATGGGCTATGAGCGTTAGCACCAACACCACTGAAGCCAGGCGGCACCTTGCCGCAGAGTGAGGAGGGCAGCCTGGCCCCAGCCCATCCCGGAGACGCGACCCCGCACCTGTACCCCTCCCACATGGGCGCCTGAAGTCCCTGTGACCTCCTATACCTTCGGAAGGACAGGCCCTTTTCCTGGGAGGAGGAAAGCCCCATCTTTGGTAAAACATCAGAGGAAAGTACACCGCCATGGGTTTTCTATTAAATACATTCATACTCATCAACACCAACAGACTCCCTGAAATTGTGTAAAAGATCCGAATGACACTCTGAATTCTGTTAGGAAGCTCAATTTGAGAAGTGGGAGGGAGAAAACTGGTGCTGGCCTCCTCTCAGAGATGGGATTCGCAGCTTGGGTTCAGAGCCAGGGACAGGGAGAAAGGCCACTCAACACGGCAGGTGCCAATAGATTCCCAAGGACAAGGATGCCCTTCTGGCACCATGTTGTCCCATCTCCCCTAAGCCCTCGGGAAGCTCTGCGGGAGACACGCAGGCCTAGGTGGGGGTGGGATTTGGGGGAAAATCAGGAAGGAGGTTGATGCCACGCTTGCTCCACATCAGGACAAAGAAAAAGAAGCATCCTTGAAACACAGAGCAAAAAAATGAGAATTTGGCAGAGCTAAGAAACCACAGCCAGGGACGGCTATGAGATCGGAAACATTTCCAAGGAAGCGGAATTAAGATTAGAGGTAATTTTGTAGCCTTTAAGAGTCAGGGGCCCTCCTACCAATTTCTGGGTTATAGAAAAATATTATTGGCCTTATTTTAGAAATGAGGCAGTTGAAAAATTCAGGGCCCAGAGCTACTGAGCCAGAAGGAGCCGAGGCCACAGGGCTGCTGATAAAAACCTGATCCCAGCTGTACTGGTAGAAACAGCATGTTCCGGCCCAGGAGGGGCTGGAGTCTCATTGAGCCCTCTGTTCATACCATCTGTGCTGCGGGGCGTCACTCGGCCCTGGGTTTTGAGAAAGATGCTGACAAACTGGAGCCTGACCAGAGGTGGCACCCAGGACGACACAGGAGGTCAACCCTAGAAGGGACCCGCCGCAGAAACGGGCCGCTAGAGCCGGGAGAAAGGGACATGCCATGGGGTTGCGGGGCAGGGTGAGGTGTGTCCTCTGGTAACTGAAGGGTGCCACGAGGCAAGAAGGAAACTCATTCTGTGTTAGTCTGGGGGTGATGGGGGGTGGGGAGGGGCCAGGAGGGGGACCTGAGGGACGCGTTTCAGAAAAGCACATTTCAGCCCAACATCAAAAGGAACTTCATAAAAGCTGAGGTTGCTAAAAAACAAACAAAAATACAAACAAAACAAAACCCAGGAGTAGCCGCTACTTTGCAAAGTACCTGCACTCAGATTTGGCCTTTCCATCCTCAACCTACTTCCTGTTTAATCTCAATACATCCTTGCAAAATTTGGAAACTGCAAGAAAGAGATCAGAAATCATTCTTGATCCCACGACCCAAGATACCCACAACAATCACTAATAGAAGCATTTCTTTCAAGCCGTTCATCTACGATGTGTACATATGTATTTTTTAACCAGTTGCAATCCTATTGTAGAGATAAAAATGTATGTTCCACTTAACGTACGATGATCCTTTTCTCGTGTAATTAAAAACGCATCGGAATATTTCATGATATTATTGTACCCATAAATTATTTAATCATCCCCCTCTTCCTGGGTATTCAGGACCTTTTAGAAAATGTTTTCACTGTTGTAACTAACGCTGCAGTAAACAGAAATCTTCACTGCCGTCTTCGGTTACTTCTTAAGGACAGAACCCCAAGTTGACGGGCACGATGGCTTCACGCTGCCAAGCTGCTTCCCGGAAAAGGTGCCTCCTTGCGCCAGTGGCATGTGAGTGTGCCCAGCTAGTCACAGGTTTGCCAAGATCACCTCCAGGTTTCCTTGGAAAGAGCACTCTTCCATTTGAAGTGAGATCTGATACATTGCTTTTCAGGAACACGTCGATTAGAGGCCCACTTAGGCCAAACAAGAGAGGAGCCCTGTTTTGCACACGCGGGCACTGGTACGCACGCCAGCTCGGTGTTCTTCATAACTCTGCCCATACTTTCAGACCCGGGGGGATCGCCACACAAATCCACCCCACTGAGAATGAGACTGCCTCTCTCATCATACAGTTGAGGGCTCCTTGAGGCCTGGCTCCCGGGGCCCGTCAAGGCCACAGAGGACATCTGTAAAATGGGCTCCATGGTTTACCGTCTGCATGTGCTACCTGAGCACCTGGGGGTGCAGGAGAAGCGGAGAAGGAACAGGAAATCACTGTTGCAGGATAAACTGGGATAGACATAGGTGCTGCGAGAGGTGGACGAGGAGGGGACAGCTGGTGAGCCCCGCCCTGCCCCCATCCCCCTGCCCCACTCACCCTCTCTTCTCCAGGTCCCATGGGGCACCTCCCCCCACCCCGCCCCCGAGGAGCAAGAGCTTTCTCTCTCAGCTTTCCTCCTCTGTTGCGAATTGGGCTCCCAGCTTTCTCTCGTCATCTGAGCTGGGATCGGGAGGAAATCCTTCAAGGCAGGTAATTATCAGGGCCTCTCCCCGCATCCCCAAGTCACTTGTCCCTCCCCAGCTGGCCTCGGACATTGACATACTCAGGACAGAAGGACAGACGATGGCTGCCAGGACACCTCTAGGCTCCCAGCTCTTAGGAAAATGGCGGAGCACGGGGCCTCGCAGCCCCACGAATAGCCAGTATTCGTCATTTTCAGGGCGCTCATGCTGGGTCTCCAGACTCTCATTAAACCAGGAAACAGATTACAATGAGGTCCCGAGGCAGATATATCTCTTCTCCCCTTATATTTACACCACTCTCAACGTTGTTATTTAGCAGCCCTCGAGCACCAGCCCTGCCCAAGGTGGTCCGGGCAGAGAAGGCAGGAATCAGGGCGGGAGGGCAGGGGGCATCCCTGAGACGCGGGCATGCCCACCGGCCCCTGCCCAGCTCCGCTGCCAACAAGGAGCCCCAGGGATCAGCTTCCCAAGTCCCACTTTCGCCAGCCACGTGCTCTCTCTGCATTCCCAGCAACCCCCCCGGCCCTGGGATGTCACACAGGGACCCACCCTTCTCCCCGCATTTTGCGTATCGTGTCAAAATGGGTGCATCTCTCACGAAATACATCACGCTTACGGAAAACGGGTAAAAATAATCTAAAAGCATCCGTGTTTATTTTGGCTGTATTCTCTTCAGCTCTTGTGAAGAAGAAACATTTCAAGAAATAAAACATTCTGGAAGCAGTTGTCTTTCCGTCAGTGAGCCCATTGCTTCCTTCCTCAGAGGTAAGCACTACCCTAAATATGGTGTTTATCATCCTCACGCATGTTTTTATACTTTGCTGCATATGTATGTATCCAGAAACAATGCAAGGTACTGCTTTGCGTGTTTTCAAACTTTATACAAATGGTACCATTATGTACGCATCCTTCTGCGATTTGCATTCTTCCATTCAACGTTTTTTTATTTTTCATGACACGTCCAGGCTGATTTGTAAAGCTCTGCGTCATGCATTTCCCCTGCAGTATAGTATTTCATTGTGGAAATCTACGAGATTTAATTTATCTATATTGGTTTCCAATTTTTTACGATCACCAACACAGTTGCCATGACAATTCCTGCCTTGCCCATATGTAAGAGTGTCTTTAAGGAACACGCATGTGGGAGCTCTTTCCTGGACACGTCTGTCTCCCCAGCAGGATGCAGACCTGTCACCCGCCGAGCCCCCGGTGCCCAGTATGATGGTGGGTGCACGGGGCTCAAAGAGAGGGTTTCACTGAACCAAGCTGAAAGTGATGTATGGAGCCGTCCTTCCCAGCCCCTTCACTTACAGATGAGGAAAGTGCCGTCCAGAGAAGGGAAACGAAAGCAGTTAAGGAGAGAGCCAGAGACAGGAACCCTGGGCCCCTCCCCCACCTTTCTGGTCCAGATCCCCAGCACACTCTGGGGGAGCTGGGGACAATCAGACACGCAATGCACACGAGGGAGGGAAAAGGCAAAGAGGCATTCCAGAGATGACACCTGGATGCTGGGCCTCCCCGTGTGGAGGGTGGTCTCACACCTGGACAGCCCCCACCTCCAGATGAGATCTCACAGCTGCACATTCAGATAGAGACCTCGGATCTGGACACCCCGCACCCAGACCGACGTCTGCCTTCTGTGGCCTTGTTTTGTGCAGCAGGAGGAATCCTGCTGGCCCAGTCCTGGGGAAGACCCTGGGCGCCGAGAGACCCAGACACACGGCCTAGAGGTGGAGAGTGGGCTCTGCCACCACATGACTTGGGACTGAGTCCCCAGGCCACTCCTTACCAACTGTGTAAGGTCTTTGGGTAAGTTACTTCACCTCAACGTGCTTCATTATCTTCATCTTTAAAGTGAGGCTGGTAAGGCCCCTGAGTGGCCCAAGTCGTTAAGTATCTGACTCCGGCTTAGGTCGCTATCTCACGGTGTGAGTTCAAGTCCCACATCGGATGAGCTCAAGCCCTGCTTCAGGTGAACCTCACTTCTCCCTCTCCCTCTCTCTTCTCTCTCTCTCTCTCTCTCACCCGCTCCTGGGATTCTCTCTCTCTCTCTGCCCCTTGCTCACTCGTGTGCTCACTCTCGCTCTCTCTTTCAAAAAAATATAAATAAATAAGTAAAATGGGACTGGTAATCCCAACCACCTTATCATGATACTTGAGGGGACGGCACAAGCTCTTCCGCACCAAGTAGCCCACGCCGCACCCGGCACGCGGCAAGTCTCGTGGGTTTTATTACCACCCTCCCCTCCGCATTCCACACAGGCAGGTACAGCACCCATGCACCCTGCACAGCTTGGCCCCACCTCCCACTCTGATGCCTGGGCAGGGCCCTGGGCAGGACGCTTCTCTGAGGCCCCATTTCTGCACTTGAACATGACAATGCCACCAGGATACCATTTCACCCCAAGGATACGAGATCAAACGATGCAACAGGCCTGGATGAGGTAAGCTCATGAAATCGATGCGCACTAGAGCTCTTACCTCTTTATTTATCCAGTTGTGTAGCTGCTGGTGGGGCCGCGCCTCTTCCCATTCATTGTGGGCCACGGGCCACATAGAAACACGAAATATATTCTGTCTTTAAAACACCAAGTCACATCTGTAAGTGCCCGGCTCCGTATCCGGCCCACCGTACAGGAGGGCCGGAGGGGAGCGCAAAGTCACCAAAATCTCTCTCACAGCCTCTGTTTGCTCATCTGGAAATGGGACTGATGTGTGCTGCACAGAAACCTTGGGAGAGTCAAAGTATGACATATGTCAAGTGTGCTATCAACTGCTAAAGCCACAATACAAACTTAACTAATATTAGAACAAGGAAGAGACTGTTCAGTTTGTCTTTAATCCCTGTACTGCTTAGACTCTGAGGCCTACCTGATGGCTGCCCGGTGATAAGTCCCGGGAAATTTAAGGACAGACTTAGACTCCAGGAGACAGAGACAGATGATCCCTTATGTTTCTGGGAACATCCTTAATCGCCGAAGACCAACCCCCAAAGTCCTGACCATTCCCCACTCAAAACCTTCAATGACCCCCCATTACCCTTTAATTACATCCAAGTCAGTACAGCATCAATTACTCCCCACCCTTCAATGTACCATGAGCTCCAGACAAGCCAGCCGGTCTCCCCGAAGAGCACAGCCTTTGTTCGCAGTGCACTTGGGGACCTTACCCCCGTGGCCTCCTATAGCAGAGCACGGGTTTGCTCGCCAGAATCCCCTAGGGGACTTTCACAAATACAGGTGACTGGGTCGTACCATGCCAGGGATCCAGACTTAATTGTTTGGGGTGGGCCTAGACAGCAGTGTGTGGTTTTTTTTGTTTTTTTTTTTTTATGTTTTATTTATTTCTAGGAGAGAGAGAGACAGCGTGAACAGGGGAGGGTCAGAGAGAGAGGGAGTCACAGACTGAAACAGGCTCCAGGCTCCGAGCTGGCAGTCAGCACAGAGCCCGACGCGGGGCTCGAACCCACGAACCATGAGATCATGACCTAAGCGAAAGTTGGACGCTTAACCGACTAAGCCACCCAGGCGCCCCAACAGCAGTGTGTTTTTAAAAGCTCCCCAGGTGATGCTAAGGTTGAGAGCAGACAGGTCTGGAATACTCTCCCCTGCAGAGCACAGCCTGCCAAAACAACCCCTTCTCCAGGACCCCGGGGAACCACGGCGCCCGCTCTACCCACAGTAGACAGGGCTGTGAGCCCCGTGAGTCTGCAGAGGCTGTGCCCTCCTGTGCCCTAATCACACCCTCCCTCATCTGGAGTCACGTGTGTCCCAAGTTCAACTTGCCTGCTAGGCGGCAAGCTCCTCAAAGGCCTGCACAGGTCGCTACATCTTCCAGGCCTCTCCCTCCCCTTCCTCTACCTACACCTCAGAGGCCTCATCAAATAGTGATTGCTCCAAGGCTGTCCACAAAACTCACAACAATACCTAGTGCACCCACCCTCCTGCCCAGAAGATGAAGGGGGGACAGGGGACTATCTGCTGTACAGGAGAAAAGGCCAAGCTCTGTACACTCACCCAGACACGCTCCTGAGCTAGATGCTCCTAGGCCCTTCCCTACGGATAGTGGCCAACGTGTCTACCTTGGGTCTCGTGGGGCGCGTGTGGGGGTGTACACAGGTGAGTGAGTGTGCTCTTTCCAGAGGCAAAAGCTGGGAGTGTTGAAGACATGAAAAGATGGCCCTCAACACTCATCATCGGGGAAATGCAAATCAAAACCACAGTGAGATATCCCCTCCCACTTGTCAGAATGGCTAAAATTAATGCTCGGGTAGCAACAGATGTTGGAGAGGATGCCGAGAAAGGGGAGCCCTCATGCACTGTTGGTGGGATTGCAAACTGGTGCGGTCGCTCTTGAAGACAGTATGGAGGTCTCTCAAAAAGCTAAAAATAGAACCACCCTACAATCCAGCAATCGCACTACGAGGGATTTACCCAAATACAAAAATACTAATTCTAAGGGATACATGCACCTTGATGTTTATAGCAGCGTTATCTACAATAGTCAAATTACGGAAGCAGCCTAAGTGTCCAGTGACAGATGAATGAATAAAGAAGATATGGGGTGTGTGTGTGCGTGCGCGCGCACGTGCGCACGCACACACACACACACACACACACACACAGAATGGAATATTACTCAGCCATTAAAAGGGATGAAATCTGGGGCACCTGGGTGGCTCAGTCGGTTAAGCGTCCAACTTTGACTCAGGTCATGATCTCATGCTTCGTGGGTTAAAGCCCCACATTGGGCTCTGTGCTGACAGCTCAGAGCCTGGAGCCTGCTTCAGATTCTGTGTGTCCCTCTCTCTCTGACCCTCCCCTGCTCAATCTGCCTCTCTCACAGAAATAAATAAATAAAACATTACAATTTTTTTAAAGAAAGGGGATGAAATCTTGCCATTTGCAACAACACAGATGAAGCCAGAGACTATTCTGCTAAGCAAAATAAGTCAGAGAAAGACAACTACCATATGAATTCACTCATATGTGGAATTTAAGAAAGAAAACAAGGACACCTGGGTGACTCAGTCGATTCAGCATCTGACTCTTGGTCTCAGTTAGGCCATGATCTCATGGGTAGTGGGTTTGAGCTCTGTGCTGACAGCATGAAGCCTGCTTGGGATTCTGTCTTTCCTTTTCTCTTCCCCTTGCCCACTCTTGTTCTCTTTCTCTCAAAATAAATAAACAAACATTAAAAAAAAAAAAAAACAGAGAGACTGGGTGCCTCAGTCATTTGGGCATCCAACTTTGGCTCAGGTCATGATCTCACAGCTGGTGAGTTCGAGTCCTGCATCAGGCTCTGTGCTGAAAACTCAGAGCCTGGAACCTGCTTCAGATTCTGTGTCTCCCTCTCTCACTCTGCTCCTCCCCCACTCATGCTCTGTCTCTCTCTCTCTCTCTCAAGAATAAAACATTTTTTGCAAATTTAATTAAAAAAAAAAACAAGCAAAGGGACAGAGAGAGAGAGGCAAACCAAGAAACAGACTCTTAATTACAGAGAACTGACGGTTACCAGAGAGGAGCCAGGTGGGGGATGGGTGAGAGAGGTGATGGGAATAAAGAGTGTACTTATCACGATGAGCACCAGGTCATGTATGGATGCATTAAACCACTACATCATACACCGGAAACTAATATCACACTCTATATTAACTGTAATTTAAATAAAAACTTCAAAAAACACTGTATGTATGTGAGTACACACGTGTACATATTCAACATGTACAAATTACGTCGTGCATACTATTCATACACATTCACACATATGTAGTGTAATTAAAATGAGTTTCCTTGGTGTGTGGAAAGAGGAATTTCTCCAAATCCCCTGTGAGCCTCAAGCAAAGACCCTTGGGAATCGCTGTCTACATAACACAGCCTCTTGCACACAGGAAATCTCAAAAAACATTTGCGAAAATTAAATAATGAACGGAAAATTCAACCACTGATTGTTGCTTATGCCAATACAGCCATTTAGATGGATGCAGGGGGGAAGCCAATGTAAGCCATGGCACTGCCAGCTGCAGCCCCATGGCGTCTGTGCCTTCTCCCAGGCGCAGGTTCTGAGCAGGTAGCCCTGCATCCCTGGATTTGTGCTACAGCAGGCTCTGGAACATTCTAGATAGCAAGGCTCTTCGTTTCTGTGCCCCACTCTGAGAGGTGGGGAAGCGTCCCCCCGGCACGCTCTCTGAAGGGATTCCTTTGCTTAACAAAGCCTCAGGGGGCCCACCAGACCGGCACACAGAGGTACCATCTGATACCTGGCAGACTCCAGAGCCCAAAGCAGCTGAACTGAAAACCCAGACTCTGCTTCCAACTCCCACCCCCACTGCCACTCACTGTCACAGGCTTCTGTCTCCCACTCTGTCGTCGGCTCCACGGCTGCCTCTGAAGGCTTCCAGCAGATTCCATGCTCATAAAGACGTGGGCGTTCAGGGACTGTCTGACCCTGATGTGGAGGGCAGAAGCCTCCAGGCGTGAGAGGAAGATGCTTCCAACTTAGAGGCCTTCGTGACAGCCTCTGAGCACCTGCTGTCGCTGGCCTGGAATGCAGAAGGCTGTTCTGGTTCCCTGAGCCCAGCGTTCCACTGAGAAAGGCGGGCCCAACACACGCCCCAGCTCCTGAGGCTTCTGCACACAGCAAGACGCCCGCTGGACCACAAAAGCCAAGGGAATATTGGGGCTTATATGTAGGCCTCCTGGGAAAATACTCTGCCTCTGCCCCAACATCAGGGTCTGTCCCCTCAACATCCTGCCCTTGGGCCCTCGGCCCCAATGGAATGAGACCCAAGCTTACCCCCACATGCTCACCCCTAGGTCCCCACAATCTAGGCTCAGCCCCTGGATGCCCACACCTGGACGCTCACTCCTCCTAGAAACCTGCCAGGCCTGGAGGGGATGACTAATCCTGAATAGTTACTCTGTACCTGCTCAGCACAAAACAGAGTTGAAACCCTACATCGAGAGAATATCTATGTAAAAAAAAAAAACACAAAACAAACAGAAAAACCAGATCTATGCAGAAAAATGCTCGCTATATACATGGAGACTATATTTTCTCCATACAGAAAAAGTACCTAACTTCCAATCATCACGGCTGCTGAGAAAAACGACCTACTTGGGGCCACATGGCAATTTAGGAGCGGGGCGCAGAGGTAAATCCAGGTCTCTCTCTGGCCAGAGCCTACACCCTTTTGGCTTTGCTATACAGCTTCACTCCATCACCCAGAGGCTCCAAGCAAGCCCTGATCATCTGAGGCGGAACGGGCGCGCGTGAGGGCTCGACCAGCAGGCACAGAGCCTCACCCTTCCCTTCATTTTCATTCATGCCATTGAGAGCCCAATGCAAAGGTCAGTCACTGCCCCCCCCCACCTTCAACCTCCCTTGCAGGCATTCAACACACCTCATCTGAGCGCCTACTGGGTGCCAGAGTGCAGTGAGGCTTGTGGCATCAGGGTCTGCATCCGACCTCTGCCTAGAACCGCAGCCCGTCCCCTGGCGGCAAGGTCTCATTGACGCGCAACAGAGTTCAAAATCACAGGCTTGGCAGGAAGTGCCATCTATACATAGCTCCACCATTCTGTAAGCACCGTCGGCTTCTCCTGAATAAACACTACCCTACATTAAATGCCAGAATTCGGCAAGCAGTCCTGCATGTTTGCAATGAGATTGAGAACTAAAAGCAAGATTGATTCTGATGTGAACACCAGCAAAGCAAATGGGTTTTTGAAAACCCTATAATTTCCCTGCAACCCTTGACTTCACTAAACACACATTTTTAGACTACAGCACAGTTAGGTAGGCATTAAACAAAAATGAGGTAGTCTAATGATGATTTATGTGTAGGATAACCTTCTATAAAGAATCCCGCTCTGATTTCAGGGTAACTTACAGAGGTGCCAACTTAACCAAACAATGCCACTTGCTCTGTGGCCACTGCCACGGCGTGATCGCGGGGCAGAGCGTCTGCCGGCAATTGTCTTAAATCTGCTGAAATTCACCCAGTGGGTGCTCTGGAAATGCAGCGCCTGCCATGAACTAAATGGAAAAGCAAAACACGACACATGCATACACCACCAGACGCACCTGTGAACACAGACTATTTTGCTCGACTGTGGAGCTGTGGCTGATGGTTCTGGAACTAACCAACTGGCAGGTAACGGCAGAGCAGCCCACCCACCGGGAGATTGGAAAGGGTCCTGGGGAGCCGTGGGCGTGCGGTCTAGCAGGGGCGTCTTGGCTCCTGGGGTACAGGCATCACGCCAGAGTTCCTCTATCCTTCTCCCTGGCTGGGTGACCTTGGGCAGGTCTCGCAGTCCCCCTAAGCCTCGGTTTCCAGGTCTGTTAGGTGAGGGTAAGAACATGCCCCACCTCAGATCAAATGGGAAGACTCTAAGAATATGCCTGGAAACAAGCTTTATAACCAGAGAGTGCCATACAGAGGAAAGGGACATGGCATGGTTTGAGAGGTGGCCCAGTCATCGCTAAGAGCTGAAATCAAAGTGCCCCGGGCCCAGTTCCTCACTCTGTGGCCTTGAGCAAGTGACTGACCTCCCTGTGCCTCGGGCTTCTCATCTGCTAAATGGAACAATACCAGCCGCTATGTGAGACATTAGGGAAGATGAAACCAAACAGCTCGTGGAAAGCACTTATCACCTAAGAGCTCAATAATTGATCACTTCCTTTCTTACTAAGTATTATTATCACCATGATTATCATTTCAATTCGGGTCATCTGACTAGGGAGAGAATTCCTTTGCTGCTTCTGAATGTTACCCTCTCATCTCTCACCTGCCGACTGTGGTTTATGGCTTTAGGAGAATTTTCTCTCTGCACCCTAAGGAATAAATTAAGGCTAAGTCTGATGCCCCTATCTCCATGCAAGCAAACGATAAACAAACAACGATAACAGAATTAAAGGCCAGCTGCTGTTTCGTCTCTGTAACTGCCTTGCTGAGGGAACAGCAATTGCCTTGAGTCCCTGAGACAGGCCTCAGGCTGGAGTCATGGAAACGCATTACAGGTAAAGAGCATAGACTCTGGGTCCAAGCGACAAAAGCTCTGCCATGGAGAAGCTGTGTGACCTGGAGCAAATTGCTTGGCCTCTCTGAACCTCATTCCCTGCGTACCTAAGAATGGAAATAGCAGGCCTGCCTCACAGGGTTAAGAGGAGAATNCCTGGAGCAAATTGCTTGGCCTCTCTGAACCTCATTCCCTGCGTACCTAAGAATAGCAGGCCTGCCTCACAGGGTTAAGAGGAGAATTCAACGAGAGGACATCCAGGCACCTGCCACGAAGCCCCGCAGACACGTGTCTTAATACACTTCTGGCCTAACCACGCGAGTCCCTGACCCTCACTGCACCTGCTTTCTCGTCTGTAAAGAGGGGAAGGTAATGGGGGTTACTGCGAAGAGCAAAAGAGATCATGTAAAAGCCCTTTCTACACTGGGTGGGGCCGTGGAGATACTAGTTTTTATTGAACCAGGCTCTGAGCACTTTGAGATGAGCCCAGGCAGTGCGTGGAAGGGATCTTTGCTCAGTTGGCACCAAACCACAGGCCTTCATCCCTTCCCTTAGTGTCATTTTCATCAGGTACCGTGCAAGACACAGGTGGCTACGGAGACGGATCCCACACCGTGTCGGCCGTTTGCTTCCCCCGTCCTGCCACCGCGGCCGACTATCGCACCTTAGCCGCTTAGGGTCTTCTCACGATCACCAGCCCAGCACCCAGCACAGCCCGAGGCTGGACAACGTCCTGAAGCTGGGGGTCGGGGCTGGCATTTTCCCTGCCGTGTTTAGCCTGCTCCTTCCCCACCTGAGAATTCAGGGCTCTCCAGAGGCCTAATCTGCTTCGAAGGGATTCCGTGTAGACGGTTCCTTATCCCCATTTCACAGACGAATGAAAGAGGCTTTGAAACGAACTTGCTCAAGAGCACGGATTAGGACTGATAGACCGCAGCATGCCTTCTGTCCGCCGCATCCCACTACCTCTTCGGTAAGCTGTCTGCTCCCATCTGTTTCCCGATTTTCTATCGGCTTGTCTTTTTCTTGGGGCTTTGCAGCAGTTTTTAAAATATATTTTGTGTGTCAAGTTTTCACCAGGCAATACAGCATAGGGCTTGGGAATGCAGAGAATGGTACCTAAATGCACACGTCAGGTGGGTCTACCACTTCCTCACTTTAGGCAGTTCACTTCCNCCGCAGCATGCCTTCTGTCCGCCGCATCCCACTACCTCTTCGGTAAGCTGTCTGCTCCCATCTGTTTCCCGATTTTCTATCGGCTTGTCTTTTTCTTGGGGCTTTGCAGCAGTTTTTAAAATATATTTTGTGTGTCAAGTTTTCACCAGGCAATACAGCATAGGGCTTGGGAATGCAGAGAATGGTACCTAAATGCACACGTGGTGGGTCTACCACTTCCTCACTTTAGGCAGTTCACTTCGCTTCGTTGTGCTTCAGTTTGTTCATCTGTAAAATGGGGCTGCAATAACAGCCCCTTCATCAGATTGCTCTGACGACTAAATGAGCCAACACAGAGCCTGGGAACCTCATAAGGGGTTCATAAGCATTAGTCATTGTTACCATGTTGCCCCTCCACACACACTTTTTTGTGTGTTCTTCTTTTTTGTTTTTTCCCTACAACTGGCAGGAATTTCCTACCCTGGCATCCTTTTCAAACTGCTCTCACCACTTAATTTGCCCTCCAGATCACCCCCACCCTCTCCTGCCTTTGCCCCTGCGGCTACCTCTACCCAAAGCGCCCCTTTTGCCCCCTGGGCCCCGGGGATCTATCCCAAGACTCAACGACAGCCTTCCCTCCCTTTGGCAATGGCTCATTGGGCCACCGTCAGAAAGAATCAGAGCTCGGTCCTATCATGCTCTTCATGGGAAGATACTACAATCCTACTCTGGAGCTGCCGAAGGGAAGAAGCAGATCACGGGCAAGTTCGACTCCTCTTCAAGGCCTGACCCTGTGCCCATCACCCAGCAGGGGCCCAAAGCCCGTTTGTTAAATTGCCTTGAGCACGTCATCTACTTCACCATAGCCCAGGCTGACCATCCCAACCCCTTTCCTCTGTGGTCCTAGAGAGTCGTGAGCTGAGATCCCCAGTGTTATATCTAAACAGCAGAACATCACAGGGGGACCCACAGAAGCCTTCTGTCCCTGGGGCAGCTCAGTGTAACAAAGACCAAGGACCACCCGACTTAAATCCTTAATGCCACCAGGTTTGAGTGCAACCTTACCTAGGCCTCCCTCCTTCCTCCCTGCCACATGACAGTTTAGTGGGGGAGAGACTGGCATTCTGTCATCTTCATTAATCATCTTCTATGAGGAGAGAGGGGCCTGAAAAAAATAAGGAGCTGGCCTTTGCTGGTGATACACTCTCGTGGTGGGGAGAACACAGATTGCAAATATACAAGACAAAACACGACTACCGCCTTGAGCAAGGAACTGATCAAGTCCAGAGGGAGTTCACAAAAGGATCCCCTCGAAGAAGGTTAATCGGGGTGATTTTTAAATCCATTCTTAGCAGAAATCGGGAAGGACATCATGGAAAAAGTGGTATTTGAACCAGGCTTTGAAAGACGGGTAGGTTTTAGATACACAACGAAGGAGGGAAGTTTGATGGTAAAAATAAAACACCTCATGGGCCCTGAGAATGTCAGGAGAGAAGGGGTGAAGAACTCATCAGCTTATCAGCAAGTGTGGAGGCTGGGCCACAAGATCTCTCCGACAGCCCGTGACTCCATCCAGGCGTAGCCCACATGCATCCAAACTGGTTTCCAGGCACAGCCCAGCTCTCTCTTGTCTGCTCCACACCCCGTCCAAGTCGGTGTAGACATACGGGAGCCGAGGTAGTCCTGGGATCAGCCTGAGCAAAAGGCAATTAGTAAGTTGTCTTTCGCCTCTGTATTCCAAAGCAGACCAAGACCATATGTGATTGTTTACTGTGCGGAGATGATCCATCCCTGTCCGTCAGAGCTGACGGCACAAACTGAATCCTAAGCCCCTAGACCAGGGCGGTCTTTGTGTCACCCACTAGGCCAAAAACAGAGCCAGTGCCCAACAAAGCCTTCTTGTTAGAATGGCTATTTTGTTCACCGATCCTTCAGCTGGAGGTCTGCTGCCCTGCAGAAAAGCCAGAGCTTCTGGTCACTGAGCACATAGCCAGAGGTCGGTAGAAAGGTTGGTGACACATTTCTGTCCCTAGGCAAGTGCAGGAGACAGGGACAGGTCCTCCTCCTGGAAGAAAACCTGAAGAGAGTCCATTTTTTAAAAAATATTTATTCATTTATGAAAGACAGAGTGGGAGCAGGAGAGGAGCAGAGAGAGAGGGAGACACAGAATCCGAAGCAGGCTCCAGGCTCTGAGCCGTCAGCACAGAGCCCGACGCGGGGCTTGAACCCACAAGTTGTGAGATCATGACCTGAGCTGAATTTGGACGCTTAACTGACTGAGCCACTCAGGCGACCCAGGACAGTCCATTTTTTAAAAAAGCTTATTTACTCAGACAGCAAGTGAGCAGGGGAGGGGCAAAGAGAAGGGGAGAGAGAGAACCTCAAGCAGGCTCCACACTGTCAGTGTGGAGCCCAACGCGGGGCTCAAACTCACAAACCATGAGACCATGACCTGAGCAGAAATCCAGAGTCAGAGGCTTAACCAACTGAGCCACCCAGGCGCCCCAGAACAGTCCGTTCTTAATGAGAAGCCTGCGCTGGAGAGGCAGCAGGAGGTAGAGGGACTGGGAGGACCCCAGTTCAAATTCAGGTTACAGCCTTTGTGAGCTGTGTGACCTTGGGTAAATTGCTTCATTTCCCTGGGCTTCAATGTCCTCATTTATAAAATTAGAAGAAGAAAAAAAAAACAACGAAACAAAACATGTTATCTCTTAAAGGGTTATTGCGAGGATTAGAGATAATTTAGATCTCAATACATGATAGATATTATCATTAATCTTATTACTATTATGCTGTGGCAGGTGCTATGGGGGCCCCGAGGAGAGAGAGATGGAAAAGATACAGCTGTATGCCCTGCGCAGCAGGAGACAGAAACAACCACCCATCACACAAGAGAAAATGGCGGAAGTTCTGTCGGCAGGCTTATGGAAGGGGACACATGTGGGCTGAGTTTAAAGGACAAAGAGAAGTAGGGTATCAGTAAGGGTCTCAAAAAGGAGAGGAGGGGACAGGTACAGAAGAGACAGCAGGGTCAGATGAAAGGAGGTACAAGAGAACCCAGAAACTTAGAACCCTGGGGACAATCAGGGAGGTGGGCTCACTGACTCTCTCCTCCGTCAAGGGTGGGTTCCGTCCAGGAGCCCTGCCCACTAGTCAGCAGGGACCCCTCTGACCAGATTCCTCCTGGCCCCGCTTCTCTCCCCTGCCCCTCCCCACCCCCAACACACAGAGCTCCCAGCATACACCCCGCCCTGCCAGGGCCTGATGACAACCCAGCGTTCCAGGGCCCCATCCGCATCAAGAGCCGATCCAGGCTGGTCTTCCAAGGCACCGGTAGACACATCTGGCCCGCATCTGAGCGGTGCCCAAAACTCCCCTCTGGGGCCAAGACAGCCAGTCAGCATGCCAGTGAAGAGCATGCTGGGAAACTCCCACAAGGAGCCCGCATCGATATAATCAGGTCTGGTGGAAATTAAAAGCTATTAGGAACAGGGCCGGATTTATCTTTATATCCAATAACATGCTTGTAATAGTGATCATGCAGATGGGAAATTAAACCACATCTCAGCTCCACTGGAGGCCTTAATTTTTATTTATGTTTGTGCACAGCCCTTTGCCCTCCTACCCCCACTCCACCCACTCTGCAGAGCCAGTTCTTCTCAAGACCAAGGCCCCCAAGAGAGGAGTAAAGGGTAGGAGTCGCCAGATCATAGGTGAGAGGCTCTGTGCTCTTACGTCTTCAAATACGCCAGTGGAAGGGAGATGACCAGCTTGGAGAAGGGAAAAGGCAGGGGATGTAGTAGGTAGTTTGGGGGGGAAGTAGCATTTGGGGGAAAGCTTGCATCTTGGTCTCTCCAGCCTCTACCCGGGAAAACTACAGGCAAGAGAGTTTCGGCAGCCAGTTCCCAGAGGCTTACCTGCGCCTCCCGACCCTGGACAGCTGGGTGAGCCAGTACCCAACTTGCCTTGCCTGTTTAGCCACCAAGCCCTTAATTCCTTCCAAACACCCTCAGAGAGAGGGGGTTAAGGCAAGCTCTTCATTAGCAGGGGCCGGCACCCACCCCTTTGAGCCCCTTCCTCAAAGGGCCACTGCTCTCCCCACAGAGATGTCCCCTGGGGCCCTGAGTGACCCATATCAGCCTTCCCACTCCTTCTACTGTTCTCCACCACCTGCTTCTGTTGGCCCTGCGGTCTGCGGAAGATCCAAGATCAAAGTCATCACGGTTCTCTGTTCCAGAAGCCTACTCTAAAGCATCAGGGCAGGTGGGGGGNAACGGGCTCCTGGGTCCTCCCCTAACCTCACGGCAACCTAATTATTAAATCTTCCCCCACCATGAGAAGCTGATACTCGACCTTCCAGACAAAACACACACACACACACACACACGCACGCACGCACTGGGTACAGTGTGAGTATAGATGGCAGATAATCCTGCTTTTATGCGAAAAAAAAAAGAACAATTTGCATTTTCCAAAACTAAAGCATGCAGCCTGTGGGCCCAAGTTCTGCCCTCTCATCTACAGAGGCTGGAGGAAGCAAAACTCCAGTCTCTGGTTCTCACGGATTCCTCTGGGAGCGTGTTAGCTGGATTTGTGTGCTTTGGGTCCCTGGATCTAACACATAGCTGTAGAAGGATCTAGAATGATTATGGATGGTGCCAGAGGGCTGGGCAGAGGAGGACAATTCTCCAAGGCTAAGGGAAAGAAAGAGGTGCTACAGGCCTGAAGTTTAACAGAGCCCTACAGATTAGGACCAAGCCCACTTCCCTGATAATTATGCCCTTTGGGGCCCCCAGCCCCGTCTCGACATCAAAGATTGCCCCGAAGCCTCAACTACAAGGGTTGCCGTGGGGAAGCTCACTGCCCCAGCTCCTACGCCGAGGAGTCAGGTTAACCTTCCCTCTCTCCCGTCTGCACTGGCGTCGTCATCTTGGCTGACCCCACACCCACTACGATTACCCATATTTCAACACTGTTCGTGCCCAAGGTGATGCGTTAGAAGCCAGGGATGTGCGGAGGAACTAGTCAGTTCTCACCCTGGGAAACTCAACAGCAGGGGCCGCAGAGCCTGTCACATGGCGGAAACAGATACACTGCAACAGGAAACGGCAAGAAGGGGATTGGGCTCTTCCCATCGGGTCCTCATCATCATAGCCACAGCTGTCCTCAGCATGACAGCCAGCGCTTGGAACCTTTGACATACGTCAACTTCTTAAACCCTGTAAAGTAGAGCAATCATCATCCCCATTTTATTACAGTTAGGGAAACTGAGGCACAGCAGGGCAAAAGACTCGCCCCTGCTGATTAAACAGTGGAATGAGTCTCAACCCAGGTGGCTGGTCACCAATCCAGGCTCTTTATCGCTCTACTCAATTCCGTGAAGCCTTCCCTAAGATCCAACATGGACCTTTCCCCCTTCCTTCATAAGGCCAAAGCCCTCCTTGTTAGAGCACATGCTTAAAGCCTCCATTTTACGCAGGGTAACACCATATTGGATAACACGCGTATGGGTGCTGGGAGGCAGTTCTGCGCGGGGTAAGTGCACAGGTTGAAAGAACAGACGTGAGCTCAAGCCCCCGCGTTCTGCTTAATAGATGCATTACCCAGAAGAAGTTACTTGACTTCTAGGACCTGTATCCTCTTCTGTAAAGTGGAGGGGAAAAAATACACTTACAGACTTTTTATGAAAACGAAATGAGATCACATGTGAATGTTTCTCGGCCAGTGCCTGGCAGATAGTAGCACTCAAAGAACAATAATTATTATTTAATAATATTAATAATTGATATTATCTTAATGAACATAACTCTTAGTCCCTATACTCAAGTGTATAAAAAACACCACATTTCTTCAGGTTCTGTAAATCGCATTCCATCAGACTCTGTGGGATAAATGGACATCCAATCACTACTGGGGCTTCCCCCAGGGATGTGCCAAGGTCCAGGCTCTCTCACCAGTCAGCCGCCCCTGCCCACCTCATCCCTTTGGGTCTTGAGCTGCAGATGCAAGAACCCTGGACTCAGTCCCAGACCCCGGGGAGCTACACACAGCCACCCATTGTGAGGCCCAATGGCTTCCTCCAGCTGCACCCACTAAGCGGCCCACAGTCCCATCCCCGTCCCTGCGATCCGCACTCATTTGTGTCCTGGTTTTTCCGTTCCCTGTCCTCAGAGGCCCTCTTCCCCGGCAAGAACGCCCAACCTAACCTTTCCTATTAGCTTCTGGTTTCACAAAAGGCAGGAAGAGCAGCTGTCTTAACGGGGATTCGGATTCCTGTCCTGCGACCAGCTCCGAAGCTGGGAAACAGAACGGCCTGGCCATCTGCTTGCAGCCGAGAGGAGGAGAAAGCCCGGGGAGCAGAACACAAATTAACGTCTCAGGAAGAGACTCCCGCCACGGTAGCTGTAAATATGCCGAAGCGCTGGCGCTCCTCCTAACCGCACGCTGCAACCATGTAAAGAGCTTTAAAAACACGGGTGCCCAGGCTCCGCCACCGAGATACCGAGCTGGGGTTGGTCCCAAGCGCTAGGTCTTTCCAAGAGCTTCCGGAGACTCAAACGTGTGGCAGGATTTAGCCGCCCGGCTTTACGGCTTTCCTGCGCCCAAGTCGGCCTTCCCGAACCGGCCCAAAACCCCGAGCCACTAGAATCGTTTCATTCGACCAACGATGAGACATCCAGGCTGCAGGCGCTCAGCACCTGGTCAGCTCCCTCCATTTCACAGGAAGGACAAACCAAGGTCCTCAGCCAGAGAAAGGAAGAAAAAGNGCTCAGAGGAAAGGAAGGCAGAGGTTGGTGTAAAGAGACGGCTGTCCTTTGGGGGGGGGGGGGGGGGGGGGGGAAGGATGGGGAGACCACCCTTTGTAACCGGAGGCCTGGGGGTGCTTTGAGGACTTGAGGTCCTCTCTGGGGTTTCCAGACCAGATTTCCTGTTGAAGAGACAACACCACGTGGAGAACGGGAACCAGTAAGGAGGGGCCGCACTCATGGCGGCTCTAACGAGGTGAACCTGCGACACGGTATGAACCTCTTTTCCTAGTACCAGGCACAGGCAGACGCTAAAAGTCCCATGTGCATGTTACTCTAGTCTGGTCCTCTCAGGAGCCGGTGCTCGTGGCTTGGTCTTGCAGGCGGGGACACAGACCACAGCCACACTCTGGCCGTCCAGTCCCCCAGCCCCTCACAGGAAAGGAACTTCCAGCCTCGCCTTTCAGTGCAAAAAGCAAGGGCAAGCAAAGGTCCAGGGGCCAGGAAGGACCGGGACCCCACCCTTTTGGGGGAGTAGGATGCACCCCGTGTCAGACGGGACCGTCACACACCCAGCAGAGGGAGGCTGCTGGCACATGGGTCTGCAAGGCCACACAGAGACCTGCCAAGCTGAGACCGAAGGCGCTCGCTTTGCCGAAGCATCACCAGAACAACACGGCAGTCACCAGAACCAACGTCAAGATCTCAGCTCNCCCCGCCTTACCTGGGATGATGGAGACCGTGTCCCTCTCCCAGGACACAACGCTAACGTATTCCTGCACTGAGGAGGGGATGAGGCACTTGAAGACGGCCACGTTTCCACGCATTGACCTTTGATCCTCCACCCGGACGGTGTAGGGTTCCCTGAAAACTGCAGAGAGATGAGGGAGCGGGAAAGGGGGGGCGTCACAAGGCTGAGATGTGGTGGGGGCCTGAGAAGGGCCTCAGCACCCCCAGGCCTCACCCCGCATCACCTCCTCCCCCGCCAGCCCAAACGCTCCTGCCATGGTCTTCCTCCCGCCCCAGCAACTTCCTCTCTGCTCCGCGGGGTAGCCCAGCCTCCCCGCCTCTGCAAGACCAGAAGCCCGGCTTCCAACCTGTCCGATTTCAGTGCGTACTAACAAGCCACTAGACTGGAAGGGCCTGAGGGCAGCACCCAAGTGCTGCGCTGTGATCATACCCGACAAGGGGATACATAGGCAGCAAGGACGTAGGAGAGAATTCCTCTAAGCAGACACGCTTGACTTCCCACATGCCTCCTGGGCCCAGGGTGGCAATAGCTTTGCGCACGGCGACCACAACTTGCCAAAAAATAAAAACTGTGACACACAATCCGACAACAGACTTTTGTGCCACTTCCGTGTGAAAGGCAGCCTGAGAACGTGTAGCCTACACACCAAACGTCCTGGAAGGGCCTGGCGGCTTAGAAGGACAATGGAAGAGAACATCTGAAATTGTGATGGTGTCTAAAAATCAGTCTCTAAGATTCTCCAAAACAAAGAATGCTTACTGCCTTCTCCTCCCTCCTGACACTGCCTACAGCCTGACCCTCAGGCTTGGCCCTGTCTGCAGAGCGCTCTGTTCCTTCCCCTGCGGTGTGCAGTGGGGAGCTCCTGCCTCGGTCCCGGGGCTGGATTCCGGGGCGCTGTCACCTGCAGCCACTCTGCAAGTCAGGTCCCGCGGGTGGGCCGGCTCAGCCTTGGCCCCGCCCCTCCCGTGCCCTCCTCTGCCCGGCCTGTCCCGGGGCTCATCCCTTCCTTCCACCCTTCTCTGCCAAGCAGAGCTGGCACGGCCAGATCCCCACTGCCTGCCGACCTTGTCCTTCAGCAGGCACCTGGGCAGCGTGCCCTCCTGCTCTCCCGGCCACGGTTGCCTGGGTGACGCTCAGGGCCCCGCAGCCCCTCTGGCTGTGCACCTGCAGCCCCTCTGGCTTCATCAAGAGCCGCTTAATTGGCTGTGTCTCTAGTCAGGCCAGCCCTGCCCGGCCTGCCCAGGCCTTCATTCCTCCCCCGCCTCCCTGCTGGGACTGTGCCAAGGAAGAAAGAGGGCCGGGTGGAGAGGTGGAGAAGGGTGTGGGCGGGGCGCTGCCCAGGCCGTGAGGGGAGCTCGAAGGAGGCCGATGGGGAGCCGACCCGGGAGGGAAGCCAAGGGCAGAGCAGACAGAGCCGGGCTTCGGGTGCATATGGCCAGGGAGCCCCCCAGGGAGCCAGCCAAGGCCGGGCTGAGGGGGCACGCAGGCCTGCCTCCTCTGCTGAGCTGCTGTGGGACTCTGCACAAGAGCTGCTGAAGCTTCTGGAGCCTCAGTGTCCTCATTTGTAAAAGGAAATAACAATAAGAGCAGCGTGTAGAAGGCCTGGCCCAGGAAAGCACTGCAAAAATATCATTTGTCATGATAGCTTACACCTCTCACTGACTGGCTATGTGCCCGTGGGCAAGCCACTTAACCTCTCGTGTCTTAGTCCCTCACTGGTATAAAAAACAAAAACGCCTTATAGGATTATTGTGAAAACTGCATCCTAACCCAGTGACAGGCACATAACAGGAAATAGGACATTAGTTTCTCTTAAACCAGTCCTTTAGGCTGTGGAGGTGAGAGAGCTGCACCAAGCTCTGGCCTCAGGGCTTCTGACCCAGCAGCTGGTGGTGTTAGGGGGACAGTGCAAAGATCTTCTCCTGAGAAGTTCCATAGGGAGCCCCAGGGGCACGGTCCTGGGTTCTAAGAGCTCACATCTACCCCCAACCAAACCAATCGGATGAAGCCCAGCTTTTTATTGCAGAGCGCCCTCCCCACCTCACCCCCTGTAGGCACCCGTTCCCAGCTACTTGAAACCTTGAACCTGAGAGAGGCATGCCTAAGGCAGAAGGACCCTGGAAGTCAGAGATCTTGCAGGACCTTGCATGCAGGTTGGGAGGTCTTCTCCGGAACGTACTCTTCTCCGCCCAACACAATCACCAGGGAAAATGGCGCACCCAAGGCCTGGGGCCATCACAGTGGGCTAAAACGTTACCTGTCCTCTCCCACCCAGAAAGCTCTTCTAAGAAAATCAGTCCCAAAACTTCGGTGCTTTATTACTACTTGAGGCACACCTTACAACGGATTATGACACACCTGAGTATCATGACATCCTAATTAAGAGTAGCTCCATCTAAGCCCTTGCCCCACCTCCTGACCTCACCCCCAGAAATGAAATTTTCTATTTTCTTTAAAAAGAGCAGCTGAGGGGCGCCTGGGTGGCTCAGTCGGTTGAGCATCCCACTTCGGCTCAGGTCATGATCTCAAGGTTTATGGGTTCGGGACCCGCGTCGGGCTCTGTGCTGGCAGCTCAGAGCCTGGAGCCTGCCTTGGATTCTGTGTCTCCCTCTTCTCTCTGCCCCTCCCCTGCTCACGCTCTGTCTCTGTCTCCAAAATAAATAAATATTAAAAACAAAGAGAACAGCTGAGAAACCCTCACTTCCTTGCCTCCATCAACCCTTCCAAAGACCAAAATCCTTCACTGCCAAGATTTTCCATCATGAATTTTATCTAAGTGCCTGTTCTCATAAGATATACGCAAAGATCCATCAACAGTGGAATGGATAAACAAATGCGGTAGTTGAACAATAGAACACTACACAGCCATGAGAATGAACAACTCCATTCGACTACACACAGCAGTAGGGGTAAATCCCACGAACAACAGTGAGCAAAAGATTCAAGAGAATACATACTACATGACTCCATTTATATAAAGTACAAAAATAGGCAAACACCTGTATTGTTAGAAGTCAGACAATGGCTTTCCCCTAGGGGGGTGGTGACAGGAAAAAGCAAAGGGGGGCTTCTGAGGTGCTGATATTATGTATCTTGATCCGGATATTACAGTCTGTGAAAATCATCAAGCTATCTACTTATAATATGTGTACTCTTCTTTATATATTTCAATAGAACTTTTTTTTTTTTTTAAAGAGAGCAACTCACTGGATGTTTTCCATGACTCAAGCACTGAAATGAACACTTAATTTAAATGAGCACCGGCCACCTTGGGGCGCCTGGGTGGCTCAGTCAGTTAAGCATCCGACTTGGGCTCAGGTCACGATCTCGCGGTTCGTGGGCTCAGGACCCGTGTCGGACTCTGTGCTGGCAGCTTGGAGCCTGGAGCCTGCTTGGGATTCTGTGTCTCCCTCTCTCCTCTGCCCCTTCCCTGCGTACTCTCTGTCTCCCTCTCTCTCAAAAATACACAAATATTATTAAAAAAAATTTTTTTTTTAATAAATGAGCATCATCTCAGTTAACCATCACACGTAGTGATGAACGGGGTGGGTACTGGGTCCAGCTTTGCAGAGAATGGGGAGGCTCAGAAAGGTGTCCTCATTGCCTAAGGGCACCCACCTAGTAGGGAGCTAAGGTTCCAAAGAGCTAGAACACTCTCCTTGAGAGACAGACTTCTTCCACGTGCCCCCCCATCCTCAGAACAAGGGGCTGTGCCTGCTCCCCATCACCACCCTTAGGACAGGACCGAGCCCCTCAGTAGGCAGCAGGTGGCCAGCACCCTACCTGCTTTGACGCGGATGTTGGGGCTCCGGATCTTGCCGGCCGCATTCTCCGCGGTGCAGAAGTAGTCATTGTCGTGGATAAAGCTATTGAAGGCGGAGGGGGAGAAGGGGTAGAGCTGCAGGGTCCCGTTGGCGTGGACGTGCCGGATGTGAGGCACGTCGTAGATGTCGTCCCCAGTGGCCAGGTACCATCGAAGGGCCGCACTGGGGGAGCCGGCGGCCGGGCAGGGCACCACCACCCCCACGGAGCTGGAAAAGGTCACCTGCTGCAAGGAGTCATTTACAAAGTAGAGGCTGGTGCCGACATCTTCAGGGCGAGCTGCAGGGGAGGTAGGGGAGAGGCTGGATTAGCCACGTTCTGGTAATCACCTCCCACACTACAGAGGCGAGTGCCCCACACCCATTCGGAATTCAAGCACCAGTCATTCAGGAAGTGCTTACTGAGCTCTGACTACACCCCAGGCACCCGCACAGGCAGACGTGAGGCAGTTCCTGCCGCACAGAAGCTTCTAGCCCAGCACATGAACGGCGAAAGTTAAAACACCTCGCTTTCCATACCAAGCCCAGTCCAGGGAGAGGGGATTGGCCACCACTCCGCCAGGTTGAAGGGTCTGAAGCCATGATCCACTATTGGCAGCCACACATTAGGAGAAATACTGAAATTGCGTCAGTAAATATTTATTGAGCACCTATTATATGGCAGGCAGGTTCACACCCATTACCTCAATTCATTTGTTAAATTCATTTGCACAACCCTGAGAAGGGCTGGTATCACCTATTTTTTATCATTCCCTTTTAAATTAAATATTTTTTTAATGTTTATTTATTTTTGAGAGGGAGAGAGAGACCGTGCAAGTGGGGGAGGGGCAGAGAGAGACACACACAGAGAATCTGAAGCAGGCTCCAGGCTCTGAGCTGTCAGCACAGAGCCCGACGCGGGGCTCGAACCCACAAGCCGTGAGATCATGACCTGAGCCGAAGTCAGACGCTTAACCCACTGAGGCAGACTGGTGCCCCTATCATTCCCTTTCACAGGCTGAGAATAGTTATGTGATTTGCCAGAGCTCACACTGGTAATAACAGAACTGAAATGTGAACCCATTGTTCCTAACAAGGGTCTTCGAGCACTTTCTATTATACCACAGGTGAAAGGTGCAAGGTCTCAAGACCATGCCATATGAAGAAGGGTTGCTCGCCTGGAGCAGAGATGCAGCAGGAGACCTTGAGCACAGTCTTCCACCTCTGGAGGCCGTTCTGGAAAAGGCACAGCCCTAGAGGGGCTGATCAAGGACCCGAGGTACTGTGGGTGAGTAAGATCTGGGCGGGGAAGCAAGAGCCCCACCAGCCTTTTTTTTTTTTTAATATTTGTTTATTTTTGGGAGNGAGGTGGTATTATTGTTATTTTGATCTCATGGATAAGGAGATTAAGACTCAAAGTTAACCAACTTCTCCAAAGTAATACAGTGTCAGTGCCGGAGCCCAATGCTGCCTTCCTTCTGGGCCCGGGGACAGAACTGCTCTAGTGTGTGAACCATGGTGGGGACAAACCACAAAGTCCGCTTCCAGGCTGGGTACACCCCAGACTGGGTNGTTTTCCTGTCACAGCACTGAGAAAAAGACTTCAAAGTTTAGGGTCTTGGGAGGTTCCCCCTCACTCCCTTTCCGGAAGCCAGTCCCATTTTGGAAAGCACGCCCTCACACAAGAAACTTCTACTTTCCCCTTAAATCTCAGGGAAGCCCCCTGGCCCCCCGCCCCAGCTCTTTCTTCCCTCTGCAGACAGAACCAGGCATATTTACAGAGAGAACAAGAGGAGGGGAAACACTTCATAAATAAAGAGGGAGACATTGAGATCAACAGCAAAGCTTCTTCTGGTCAAAGGGGGAAATGGATTTTTAATAGAAAATGGAAGTTATGGGCTCGGTTGTGATGTGACAGACGCCCAGACTTAAACCCATTTAATCTTCTCTGCCGTTTAACATGGAGCAGCACCCCGATGCTGTGTTTCAGAAAACAGGCTCCAAATCGCTGGGAGATTAGACGTGTAGAAATAGCACGGCAATATTTTTAAACCAGAAATCGCCCCCAGGCATTTGGGCTGCCCCCAGGGTCACCACTGAAATCTCAATATCCATCACATCAGCTCTCTGAGCACCCGGCCCTCCCTCCTGCTGCCGTCTGGCCACCCGGATTAGTTTGGGGAAGGAAACTTGACACCTATGTATTTGACACCCATGGGCCCCCACCCTCCTGGCCGGGGCTGGGGTGAGGGTGTCTGGCCAAGAGAGGCTTGTCCCCAGGTGTCCGCTGAATTATCCCCACGTGATCGTCTCCAGTCATCATAAATGACAACCCAAGGGGACTGAAATATTAACACCTCGCCACCTCCACTGGGAGAAGTGAGTCATTTTGTTCTCTTCTTTTACAATATTTACTCATCTCATTCACTGGACTTCCCGTCCAGGAGCATCTGCTAGTGTGGACCCGTAACCCGCCCCCCAGAGACAGGCAAGAGGCTTCAATGGGTATCCATGTCCGGGCACAGCAAGTGTGGATGGGGGAAAGCGGTGAGTCCCCAGGACAGCAGGGGTGGGAGGAGCTGGCGGGGCTCCCCTGCAGGGCCGTGAGCTCCCTGTCCCGGTCACCACTCTATCCTCTGAGCCTGGCACAGCACCGGGCACTTAGCACCCAGCCTCAGGGGGCAGCCTCCCCAGGTGTGAATCCCTGCTCTGCCACTCACAAGCAATGTAATCTCAGGCAAGATGACCTCACTTCTCTGTGCCTTAGTTTCCCCATCTATAAAATGGGGGTGACCTCAAGGGTTGTTAGGCTGGATGAGTTCCTATAAATGTCAGTTTCTGGGATACGTTAGTGCCTGCTGCTATTCTTCTAAGTATCATCATTATAAGAGGCAGCAGCATTTGCGGAATAAATATCCCACAACAAATACTTACCTCTCAGCTACAGCAATAACAACAACAGCTACTACTACTACTACTTAACACAGTTCTCGAAAGGTACGATGTAGAATCAGCTGGAGAGCCTGGTTAAAAACACAGATCCTTAGGGGCGCCTGGGCAGCTCAGTCGGTTGAGCAGCCAACTTTGGCTCAGGTCATGATCTCACTGCTCGTGGGTTCGAGCCCCACGTCGGGCTCTGTGCTGACAGCTTGAAGCCTGGAGCCTGCTTTGGATTCTGTCTCTAGCTCTCTGCACCTCCCCTGTTCACTCTCTGTCTCTCAAATATAACAATAAATAAAACATTTAAAAAATACAGATCCTTAGATAACAGGTTCAGCAAGTCTGTCATCAGGCCAGGAAACGATTTCTGCTGCAGGTGGTCCTCTGTCTACAGCTCAAGAGTAACGCTTCTAAGAAACAAGGACATCTTGCCCCACTGGACTTTCACATCACCTTTTCCAACAATAGGCAGTTTTCATGGGCTTGGCTGACAGGACCTTAGCACCACATTAATTAACTTAATTTGGTGATCAAGTTCATAAAATAATAGCCGTGGGATCAATAACAGAAAAGCATCGCAATAGCCACACGCTACTGCCCCCAGGCTGGCGCACCATTTTTTATGCAGATGTGGCCTGGTGAGTTTCTCAGGTTAATTTGCCAGCTTTGTTACTGCACTGCATTTACACATGGAGGTTTTCACACAGGATACATTACTCGCCCTCACTCTGATTGCTCTTACCCCACTGTTGGAAAACCTAGGTCCAGAGACCAACCAGAGGGACCTCAACTCGACCACCATGTCCATCCGAAACCCAGGTCTGGACCAGCGAGACAGGGTCTGGCTCCTTCATCAGAAAACCCGCCTCTTGCGTGTTCACACCTTAAACACAGTCTATGTCTAGACCCTGGGGAAGAGAAGGGCGGGTTTCCCTGGACAGCATCAGAGCAGTGACGGGCGATCAGAGTTGGTAGCTGCCCCGGGACAGCCAGGGCCAAGGCCCGTGCCTCCTGGCCGTGCCTTTCCCCCAAACCTGGCACACCTGCTCGACGCCCATCTTCACCATCGCCATGGCCATCGCTTCGTTTTTAGCATTCACTGGGTGCCAGGCGCTGTGAGAAGCCCTTCCCTCGCATTACTGTTCATTGACCCCTACAACAACCTCTAATGTCGCTACTGCACAGCACCCCATTTTACAGAGGAGAAAACAGGACGTAGGTCAAGCAGTCTGCTAGTTTCACGCAGCTAACGGCGGCACACCTGCATGTCAAACCCAGGCCTCCCTCCCTCCCTTCCGGCCTGCAGCCGTCATTGGGCCCATGCATTCTAGACTCAGACCATCTCCAGGGCATGAACACACCCTAAGGGGGGTTTCCGGTGAAGGAGAATAACTTAGGGCATGACATTTCTTATTGACTTGGGATTGTCCCGGGCTTCCAACCTTTCATCCCTAGTGCCGCCCCCACTCCCACAATCAAACCCCAGCCGTCCCTACCCTCATCCTGAAGATGACCCAAAGCCCTCCAGCTCCAAATTTCCCTAGGGGAGCAGTCCTACCCACAATGAGCAGCACAGCTCCGAGTGTCCGGGTACTCTGCCTCCCCATCGGAAACCTGGGTTTTTGGTCCTGGTTTTGATGTTTTTAAGATTCTCAGCACAAACATACTTCCTGCCACCGGCAGCCAGAAACCTGTGAGACCCAGTAAAAGATCAGTCATCTTCCAACGTCCAAGGCCCCTCACCACCGGCTCCAGAAGGTATGAGCCAACAGCTGACAGTCAAACAGACTCTTTAATCTCCCAGCCCCTTCTAGACAGGCCCCGGGAAGGGAAGGCCCCTTCTGGCCGAGGGAGTCGGCTCAGACAGCACAGTTGTCCCTAGAGATTCCTAGATTTAGATTGTTAACGCTTCGGGGACTTAAGGGATTATTTTGTCCAATCTCCTCCATTTACAGATGGGGGGCATGAGGCGCAGCATAAGTAACCCCAGGGACACAGCTAGCCAGGGTCCTGAGGCTAGACCCCCATCTCTACTGGTCTTTCAATTCTGGCCACCCCACTTACAGAGCCCAACAGCCCAGGAACAGAGGAACCTCACGGAGAAACAAAATGACATCGATGAGGGAGCATTAGAGGAGCCAGAAGGGCTGGATGCCTGGAGCAGAGGCCTCCGGTGGGCAGACATCTGTCCACAGACGGTCGAAGGGCTATCAAGCAGAAGAGGGCTTCCCAGATATCCCTGTGCCTAAAACGCAGAACCAGGGCCAGTGAGCAGAAGGCACAAGACCCGGACCACTTGGCGGATTCTAAGGATGAGCCCTGTAACAGTCAGAACTGTGTGGCCAGAAGGGGCTGCCTTCAAAGGAAGGGGTTTCCTGTGGCCACAAGTGCTAGCGCAGAGGAAGAACAGTGCACGTGGTAGGAAAGCTGCCTGATTAGGGGACAGATTCTGTGTCCTCAAAGCTGCCTTCCAACCTGGAAGACTTTTGCCCGTGGCAGTCATCTGCACTCTCTCTCCCCTCCCCCACACCCCCAAAGCAGGTCCTCCAACCCTCCTGAGACCCCATGGCTCTAGGAGGCCATCCCAGAAGCAGGCTGGTCACAACCCTGACTCAGCCGGGTTCTCAGGGCCTGGATGCCTGTAACTGCTGTCACCTCAAACAAGGAGGTCACACGAGGAAGGACTCTACGCCTACCGCTCTTGCCACAAAAGACCATGGATTCTCAGCAGGGAGCATCGCCCTTGCCGAAGGGTGTGCAGAAGACTATGGAAGAAACTGCCGCCTCAGGACCCGGGGAGGGAGCAGAGGTCGGCTCTTCCCACTCCCGCCGGACACTGGGGTCACAGAGGCAGCACCACGCCTGCTCCAAGGAGATGACTGCCAGCCTGGCTGTGCCTCGTCAGCCGTCCCCCACGTGGCTAGGAAAATTCTCCATAGATGGGGGGCCCGAGGAGTGGCGGGGGGAGACAGCCACACACAGCTGGGAGACCTTCGTTGTTCCAGGATGATGAAGTGACAGTAATTATACCTCACATTTCAGCCAAGGATTTATAAGGCTATAAAAGTGGTTTACTGTGGCTTTTACATGTGTGTGTTTATATGTTGCCCTGTCTGGTTTACACAGCTTTGTCACACGATGTACAATGATCGGCTTCCTGCACGCAAGCAATAGCAGTGGTCCTATGGAAACAGTCAGGACAGGGATTATCTCCCCCATTTTACAGACTAGGAAACAGAGACACATGAACTCTTAGGTGACTTGCCTAAATTAGCTGGGCTTTGTCATCTAGGTCTGCAGGTGATGGTCTTCCCAACACACACACAGTTTAATGGAAGTGCAACTAGCATTTGAATAACTCCGTTCCTAATGAAGACAGTGACCTTGGAAACTGTCAATGCCAGCATCAGGAAGAGCAAGGGCACAGGGAGGTGGGGCTGAACGGATGAGGGGGAGAGCAGCTGGATGGCATGGGAGGTACCCGAGGCTAATGCTGTTCATGCTAAGGCAGCAGTGGACAGACATCTGTTAAGCCGGGCACTCGGGCTGTTGTGCCCCCAACCTCCCCCCACGCGTGGAGCCCACAGGCCAAAGTGCGCCACGGGCAGTGCCTGACCTCGGGATCATATGCTGCCTCCCTGCAGATGGCCGACTGGGTCATAAAGGGGGAAGTGGTCCGGGGCCCCCCAAGGTCAGGGGCTGCCAGGAGACTCCCTGAAAAACAGTGAGGTCTGTCCCAGCAGGGAGAAACACAGAAATCTATCCAGCTATGAGGCGTGGGGGCTCGTTCCTGAATAGCCCATTTATGCCGGCTTTATGGAACGCAACCCCAGGAAGTTCTCACTGTGTCCAGCTACACGGTAGAGACTGCATAACCAACCCGGGCCTTCCTTCAGCAGGCGTGTGACTGGCCTTTGCCTCACCCTCAAATCCAAGTCCGGAGCTGACCTATGCCCTTTTCCACTGCTGCCCTAGCTATGGCTGGGGACAGGGGGGCATGCCGGGCTCCCCAGGGACACCCAGCTGCCTGCATGGCTTCAGCTATCTCCCTGAGGATGGGTCCTACAGGCTTCTGGGCTAGGAGACAGAAGGAAGCCGTGATGTCCCCTGCCCTGGCCACCACACAGCCCTTCTTACTGCTACAAGCCAGGTAGCTGGGCAAAACTGTAGCTGATTGAGTCAACTACTCAGGACAGGACCCAATGATCCCTTTGGAGGTGTGGGCAGAGGGAGGAAGGTGAGAGCAGTGCAGGAAAAAAGAGGGGGGCAGTATTTATTACCAACTGCATTTTGGTTAGTTTACATGTAGGATCGCCTTTAATCCCAATGAATAGAAGGGGAGGCTCAGGGAGACCCAGAGTCACACATCTAGTAAGTGCGGAGCCGGGATGTGAATGAAGGATTTGCTTTGACTCCAAATTTCCACCACACCAGCGAGTTGCGATCTTTTTTTTCTTTACAACGCCAATATATAAAATGCTCTGATTGAAAGACTTGGGGACAGAGGAGCTTGAAACTCTGCCTGCTGGCCCTCCCCTTCTCTGCCTCCAGCCACCCCCACCCCAGGCTCCACCCAATGCCTTCAGGCTCCATACCACCTCCTTCAGAAAGCTCTGTGGGCTCCTCTGCCCTCCCCGCCCCCCAACCAGGACCCTCCCAGATCATTAGATATGCAGAAAAAACAACTCTGGGAGGCCTGGAGCTGCACCTGCCAGGCCAGGCTTTGCTCCTGCCCCGGAAATGCAGACGAAACCATTCCAGAAGCCACATGCCCACCGCAGACATCCCAGCTGGCTCCCTGGGAAGGAGCACTCCAGCTGCCGGGAATGTTTGCTCCTCACGCCTTACTCCCAGCTCCGGCCACGGCCTTCCCTCTGTGAGCCCGTACTTGCCTTCCCAAGGTCAGAACGAGCAGCCCAGGGGCCCTTCCTCTAATCTCTCAGAGACCACGGCCCCATCCCGAGCTGGAAGTGGACAAACCAGGAGGGTGAAAGAGGCTTCTGCTTTCCATCCTGCGTCTCTCGCTACTGCCCACAGGCCTCCTGCATTCGGAGGGTACACTCGCTGGAAGTCTGGTGTTGGCCCGGACTTCCATAGCAGGTGTGCTCCCCTCTCCTCACCCTCTTCTCTATGCACAGGAGAGGGACAAGCCACATCCCAAGTTTGGTCTGCCTTAGAGTGTCTCTGCCCATCACCACTCATCTTCCCGCAACAGCAAGCCCCAGGGCTGCCTTCCAGGTAAACGCAGCACTGAGCCCCTGTGCTCAAACTCAGAGGAGAGAGAGAGAGAGAGAGAGAGAGGGAGGGAGGGAGGTGGAGAGAGAAAAGCACTACCAAAAGCAACGGTCCTTCTTCATGCTCCCGTCCCACACCCATGCCACTCAAGGAAAAAGTGCTACTGAGGCTGAGATCAAGCAAGAGGCTACTCACACAGAGAGGGCAGGGCTCTTGGCCAGGCTAGGTCAGCATGCAAATCTGCATGCAAATCATATGCAAATCTAGGGCCTGCCCTCAGGTTCCTGGCACCCTGCCTTCTCTGCTGCCTGTGGCTCACCCCATTCAGGCACCGGGGTCCCAGCTAGACCTACCGGGGTAGGGGCTGAGAAAGCACCTTAGGAGCTGGGGGCTCTTCCCCTTGACTGCTTCAAGGGTCTCCGAGAAACACCTCTTCCAAGATCCCGCGGGAGGAAAGACTCTCTCAGCCTGGTGGCCCTACGCCTGAAAAATAAAGCGCTCTGAACATCCACCCTCCCTTCAATTCATCTACAGATAAAATCCACCTTCACCAGGCTGAGCAGGGGGCCAAGCAAGTGACAAGGATGGAGTTCCTGAAGCCATGGAGAAGGTAAATGGGGTCGGAGGTCTGCACCCTCCCCGCCCCCTTTCCAAGGCCAGCAGCCCAAGAGATGCTCTTGGCAGACTCCCACCCGGTGCCTGGGGGCTCCCAGCCTGCCTGTTTGGGGGCTTGCTTGTTTAGCAAAGCACAGTTGGGCCAAATGCCCGTTGGCTTGCCCACCTCCTCCCCACTTCTCAGTGTAAGAAAAACAAGCCTCTCCAGCCAGTCTCCTGGGATCTGCTCAACTTAACCACTGCCTTCGGGTCAACTGCTTACTTGCTTTTTGTTCCTAATTGAGCTCCCCACCCCGCTGCAGCAATACATTAAAGGCAGCTGACTTTGATGCCCAGAAATACGAAGCATCTGAAAGGTTCGTGGGGCATGATGGCAATTCCTTTCTCCGCCACATTATTCCAGCAACGGGGGCCTCGATGGCCACCTCCCTCCTCCCGGCGCTCCCCGGTCCCTCACCTGCTCCTAAGTTGTGTCTGCCATTTCAAGATTTTCAAAACACATTCCCCCAGCCCACCCCACCCCCCTTCTAATTAGACACCAAACAGAGTGTTAGAGATTTTCTTAATGGCTTGAAGAAGCCTTTTAATTCAGCCTTCTCAAGAGAGAAGAACCATGAGTCCCCATCGGAGAGGTTGGGGTGGGAAATGAAAAAAAATCAATGCAACCCATTATTTTGGCTTTTAGAAAACAGGAATTTTAGTGCCGGGGGAAGCTTGTTCTTCTACACAGTAAAAATGCAAATACAGCCAACACAGATGCTGGCCCGCTGGATGTAACAACGGAGAGCGCCTCACTGGGGCTCATCTGGCTTCCCAAATCCGGATTTGTTTGGGCAATAATAAGGCAGTTATTGGAGCCTCGATAATCGATTATTAAAACACCTTCGCAGTTCAGTTCTGGGGAATCGGTCTGAGCTCAGGCATCAGAAAAAGGTATTTCGAGAGGAATGGAAATAACAGGAGCTTAAAACACATTCAATAACTGCTTAATTCCATCCAGAGGACGCTCCATCCCATCTTGTTTTCTTCTCCGCGCTCTCTCTCTCTCTCTGCCTCCTCCCGCTCGCTCCTCACAGATGGACGTACAAATTATTGCAAGAGGATATTGTTTTCTGTAACAGGCTCGAACATTCACATTTACATTTTCTTGGTGCCGTGGGGGTGACTGGCAACGAGAGNCACAACAGGCCCTGGGGACCAGCCTGGCACCTAAGACCCAATTAAGGCACGAAGGAAAAGAAAGGCCTGTCTGGTGAGGCGCCCTGGCGCCCAACAGAGAAGCTGAAGGCTCTGAGCGGCAGGGCCACCACGGCTGTGCCCACCGAAAGGCGGCTGAGCTCCGGCCTCACCTGGCACCTCCAGCCTACCCACAGGCCCAAGGCCGGTGGCAACTTCCTCCTCAAGTTGGAAAGGGTTTTGCCCCTCAGGCTGTCCTGTCCCTTCTGGGCCTTTCTCCACCGCCCCACCACCCCCCATCTGCTTTCTTCCCTATCAAATAGCTCAGGCTTCATTTATTAATGCCGGGCTTCTGGGAGGCGGAGGGCCGGGTCCTTCAGGTATTTATTTGCT